>NC_134362.1:145052201-145352201 GCF_048569485.1 Anomaloglossus baeobatrachus | reverse complement strand
ACAATGCAGAGGTGCTGCAAATAGATTTGCACTAGTGGGACACTAATGGAAGTCCATCAGCTACTTTTAGGATGTCACTAAGTTTACTCAGTGTTTGCTAGTATAATGGCTTAGTAACAATGAGTTTGATTGTGCAATGCAGAGGTGCTGCAAATAGATTTGCACTAGTGGGACACTAATGGAAGTCCAACAGCCACTTTTAGGATGCCACTAAGTTTACTCAGTGTTTGCTAATATAATGGCTTAGTAACAATGAGTTTGAGTGTGCAATGCAGTGGTGCTGCAAATAGATTTGCACTAGTGGGGCACTAATGGAAGTCCAACAGCCACTTTTAGAATGCCACTAAGTTTACTCAGTGTTTGCTAGTATAATGGCTTAGTAACAATGAGTTTGAGTGTGTCTAATGCAGTGGTGCTGCAAATAGCTTTGCACCAGTGGGAAACTAAGGGAAGGCCAACAGACACTTTTAGGATGCCACTAAGTTTACTCAGTATTTGCTAGTATAATGGCTTAGTAACAATGAGTTTGAGTGTGCAATGCAGAGGTGCTGCAAATAGATTTGCACTAGTTGGACACTAATGGAAGTCCAACAGCCACTTTTAGGATGCCACTAAGTTTAATCAGTGTTTGCTAATATAATGGCTTAGTAATAATGAGTTTGAGTGTGCAATGCAGAGGTGCTGCAAATAGTTTTGCACCAGTGGGACACTAATGGCAGTCCAACGGCCACTTTTAGGATTCCACTAAGTTTACTCAGTGTTTGCTAGTGTAATGGCTTAGTAACAATGAGTTTGAGTGTGCAATGCAGTGATGCTGCAAATAGCTTTGCACCAGTGGGACACTAATGGAAGTCCCACAGCCACTTTTAGGATGCCACTAAGTTTAATCAGTGTTTGCTAGTATAATGGCTTAGTAATAATGAGTTTGAGTGTGCAATGCAGAGGTGCTGCAAATAGTTTTGCACCAGTGGGACACTAATGGCAGTCCAACGGCCACTTTTAGGATTCCACTAAGTTTACATAGTGTTTGCTAGTGTAATGGCTTAGTAACAATGAGTTTGAGTGTGCAATGCAGTGGTGCTGCAAATAGATTTGCACCAGTGGGACACTAATGGAAGTCCAACAGCCACTTTTAGGATGCCACTAAGTTTAATCAGTGTTTGCTAGTATAATGGCTTAGTAACAATGAGTTTGAGTGTGCAATGCAGAGGTACTGCAAATAGATTTGCATTAGTGGGACTCTAATGGAAGTCCAACAGCCACTTTTAGGATGCCACTTTGTTTACTCAGTGTTTCTTAGTATAATGGCTTAGTAACAATGAGTTTGAGTGTGCAATGCAGTGGTGTTGCAAATAGCTTTGCACCAGTGGGACACTAATGGAAGTCCAACAGCCACTTTTAGGATCCCACTAAGTTTACTCAGTGTTTGCTAGTATAGAGGCTTAGTAACAATGAGTTTGAGTGTGCAATGCACAGGTGCTGCAAATAGATTTGCACTAGTTGGACACTAATGGAAGTCCAACAGCCACTTTTAGGATGCCACTAAGTTTAATCAGTGTTTGCTAGTATAATGGCATATTAACAATGCAGAGGTGCTGCAAATAGATTTGCACTAGTGGGACACTATTGGAAGTCCAACAGCCACTTTTAGGATGCCACTAAGTTTACTCAGTGTTTGCTAGTATAATGGCTTAGTAACAATGAGTTTGAGTGTGCAATGCAGAGGTGCTGCAAATAGATTTGCACTAGTGGGACACTAACGGAAGTCCATCAGCCACTTTTAGGATGCCACTAAGTTTACTCAGTGTTTGCTAGTATAATGGCTTAGTAACAATGAGTTTGAGTGTGCAATGCAGTGATGCTGCAAATAGATTTGCATTAGTGGGACACTAATGGAAGTCCAACAGCCACTTTTAGAATGCCACTTAGTTTACTCAGTGTTTGCTAGTATAATGGCTTAGTAACAATGAGTTTGAGTGTGCAATGCAGTGGTGCTGCAAATAGATTTGCACCAGTGGGACACTAATGGAAGTCCAACAGCCACTTTTAGGATCCCACTAAATTTACTCAGTGTTTGCTAGTATAGAGGCTTAGGAACAATGAGTTTGAGTGTGCAATGCAGAGGTGCTGCAAATAGATTTGCTCTAGTTGGACACTAACGGAAGTCCAACAGCCACTTTTAGGATGCCACTAAGTTTAATCAGTGTTTGCTAGTATAATGGCATATTAACAATGCACAGGTGCTGCAAATAGATTTGCACTAGTGGGACAGTAATGGAAGTCCAACAGCCACTTTTAGGATGCCACTAAGTTTACTCAGTGTTTGCTAGTATAATGGCTTAGTAACAATGAGCTTGAGTGTGCAATGCAGAGGTGCTGCAAATAGATTTGCACTAGTGGGACACTAATGGAAGTCCAACAGCCACTTTTAGGATGCCACTAAGTTTACTCAGTGATTGCTAATATAATGGCTTAGTAACAATGAGTTTGAGTGTGCAATGCAGTGGTGTTGCAAATAGCTTTGCACCAGTGGGAAACTAAGGGAAGGCTAACAGACACTTTTAGGAACCCACTAAGTTTACTCAGTGTTTGCTAGTATAGAGGCTTAGTAACAATGAGTTTGAGTGTGCAATGCACAGGTGCTGCAAATAGATTTGCACTAGTGGGACACTAATGGAAGTCCAACAGCCACTTTTAGAATGCCACTAAGTTTACTGAGTGTTTGCTAGTATAATGGCTTAGTAACAATGAGTTTGAGTGTGCAATGCATAGGTGCTGCAAATAGATTTGCAATAGTGGGACACTAATGGAATTCCAACAGCCACTTTTATGATGCCACTAAGTTTACTCAGTGTTTGCTAGTATAATGGCTTAGTAACAATGAGTTTGAGTGTGTCTAATGCAGTGGTGCTTCAAATAGCTTTGCACTAGTGGGAAACTAAGGGAAGGCCAACAGACACTTTTAGGATGCAACTAAGTTTACTCAGTATTTGCTAGTATAATGGCTTAGTAACAATGAGTTTGAGTGTGCAACGCAGAGGTGCTGCAAATAGCTTTGCACTAGTGGGACACTAATGGAAGTCCAACAGCCACGTTTAGGATGCCACTAAGTTTAATCAGTGTTTGCTAGTATAATGGCTTAGTAATAATGAGTTTGAGTGTGCAATGCAGAGGTGCTGCAAATAGATTTGCACCAGTGGGACACTAATGGAAGTCCAACAGCCACTTTTAGGATGCCACTAAGTTTAATCAGTGTTTGCTAGTATAATGGCTTAGTAACAATGAGTTTGAGTGTGCAATGCAGAGGTGCTGCAAATAGATTTGCATTAGTGGGACTCTAATGGAAGTCCAACAGCCACTTTTAGGATGCCACTTTGTTTACTCAGTGTTTCTTAGTATAATGGCTTAGTAACAATGAGTTTGAGTGTGCAATGCAGTGGTGTTGCAAATAGCTTTGCACCAGTGGGACACTAATGGAAGTCCAACAGCCACTTTTAGGATCCCACTAAGTTTACTCAGTGTTTGCTAGTATAGAGGCTTAGTAGCAATGAGTTTGAGTGTGCAATGCACAGGTGCTGCAAATAGATTTGCACTAGTTGGACACTAATGGAAGTCCAACAGCCACTTTGAGGATGCCACTAAGTTTAATCAGTGTTTGCTAGTATAATGGCATATTAACAATGCAGAGGTGCTGCAAATAGCTTTGCACCAGTGGGACACTAATGGAAGTCCAACAGCCACTTTTAGGATCCCACTAAGTTTACTCAGTGTTTGCTAGTATAGAGGCTTAGTAACAATGAGTTTGAGTGTGCAATGCACAGGTGCTGCAAATAGATTTGCACTAGTTGGACACTAATGGAAGTCCAAAAGCCACTTTTAGAATGCCACTAAGTTTAATCAGTGTTTGCTAGTATAATGGCATATTAACAATGCAGAGGTGCTGCAAATAGATTTGCACTAGTGGGACACTAATGGACGTCCAACAGCCACTTTTAGGATGCCACTAAGTTTACTCAGTGTTTGCTAGTATAATGGCTTAGTAACAATGAGTTTGAGTGTGCAATGCAGAGGTGCTGCAAATAGATTTGCACTAGTGGGACACTAACGGAAGTCCATCAGCCACTTTTAGGATGCCACTAAGTTTACTCAGTGTTTGCTAGTATAATGGCTTAGTAACAATGAGTTTGAGTGTGCAATGCAGTGATGCTGCAAATAGATTTGCATTAGTGGGACACTAATGGAAGTCCAACAGCCACTTTTAGAATGCCACTTAGTTTACTCATTGTTTGCTAGTATAATGGCTTAGTAACAATGAGTTTGAGTGTGCAATGCAGTGGTGCTGCAAATAGATTTGCACCAGTGGGACACTAATGGAAGTCCAACAGCCACTTTTAGGATCCCACTAAGTTTACTCAGTGTTTGCTAGTATAGAGGCTTAGTAACAATGAGTTTGAGTGTGCAATGCAGAGGTGCTGCAAATAGATTTGCACTAGTTGGACACTAACGGAAATCCAACAGCCACTTTTAGGATGCCACTAAGTTTAATCAGTGTTAGCTAGTATAATGGCATATTAACAATGCAGAGGTGCTGCAAATAGATTTGCACTAGTGGGACAGTAATGGAAGTCCAACAGCCACTTTTAGGATGCCACTAAGTTTACTCAGTGTTTGCTAGTATAATGGCTTAGTAACAATGATGAGCTTGAGTGTGCAATGCAGAGGTGCTGCAAATAGATTTGCACTAGTGGGACACTAATGGAAGTCCAACAGCCAGTTTTAGGATGCCACTAAGTTTACTCAGTGATTGCTAATATAATGGCTTAGTAACAATGAGTTTGAGTGTGCAATGCAGTGGTGCTGCAAATAGCTTTGCACCAGTGGGAAACTAAGGGAAGGCCAACAGACACTTTTAAGAACCCACTAAGTTTACTCAGTGTTTGCTAGTATAGAGGCTTAGTAACAATGAGTTTGAGTGTGCAATGCACAGGTGCTGCAAATAGATTTGCACTAGTGGGACACTAATGGAAGTCCAACAGCCACTTTTAGAATGCCACTAAGTTTACTCAGTGTTTGCTAGTATAATGGCTTAGTAACAATGAGTTTGAGTGTGCAATGCATAGGTGCTGCAAATAGATTTGCACTAGTGGGACACTAATGGAATTCCAACAGCCACTTTTATGATGCCACTAAGTTTACTCAGTGTTTGCTAGTATAATGGCTTAGTAACAATGAGTTTGAGTGTGTCTAATGCAGTGGTGCTTCAAATAGCTTTGCACTAGTGGGAAACTAAGGGACGGCCAACAGACACTTTTAGGATGCCACTAAGTTTACTCAGTATTTGCTAGTATAATGGCTTAGTAACAATGAGTTTGAGTGTGCAACGCAGAGGTGCTGCAAATAGATTTGCACTAGTGGGACACTAATGGAAGTCCAACAGCCACGTTTAGGATGCCACTAAGTTTAATCAGTGTTTGCTAGTATAATGGCTTAGTAATAATGAGTTTGAGTGTGCAATGCAGAGGTGCTGCAAATAGTTTTGCACCAGTGGGACACTAATGGCAGTCCAACGGCCACTTTCAGGATTCCACTAAATTTACTTAGTGTTTGCTAGTGTAATGGCTTAGTAACAATGAGTTTGAGTGTGCAACGCAGAGGTGCTGCAAATAGCTTTGCACTAGTGGGACACTAATGGAAGTCCAACAGCCACGTTTAGGATGCCACTAAGTTTAATCAGTGTTTGCTAGTATAATGGCTTAGTAATAATGAGTTTGAGTGTGCAATGCAGAGGTGCTGCAAATAGATTTGCACCAGTGGGACACTAATGGAAGTCCAACAGCCACTTTTAGGATGCCACTAAGTTTAATCAGTGTTTGCTAGTATAATGGCTTAGTAACAATGAGTTTGAGTGTGCAATGCAGAGGTGCTGCAAATAGATTTGCATTAGTGGGACTCTAATGGAAGTCCAACAGCCACTTTTAGGATGCCACTTTGTTTACTCAGTGTTTCTTAGTATAATGGCTTAGTAACAATGAGTTTGAGTGTGCAATGCAGTGGTGTTGCAAATAGCTTTGCACCAGTGGGACACTAATGGAAGTCCAACAGCCACTTTTAGGATCCCACTAAGTTTACTCAGTGTTTGCTAGTATAGAGGCTTAGTAGCAATGAGTTTGAGTGTGCAATGCACAGGTGCTGCAAATAGATTTGCACTAGTTGGACACTAATGGAAGTCCAACAGCCACTTTGAGGATGCCACTAAGTTTAATCAGTGTTTGCTAGTATAATGGCATATTAACAATGCAGAGGTGCTGCAAATAGCTTTGCACCAGTGGGACACTAATGGAAGTCCAACAGCCACTTTTAGGATCCCACTAAGTTTACTCAGTGTTTGCTAGTATAGAGGCTTAGTAACAATGAGTTTGAGTGTGCAATGCACAGGTGCTGCAAATAGATTTGCACTAGTTGGACACTAATGGAAGTCCAAAAGCCACTTTTAGAATGCCACTAAGTTTAATCAGTGTTTGCTAGTATAATGGCATATTAACAATGCAGAGGTGCTGCAAATAGATTTGCACTAGTGGGACACTAATGGACGTCCAACAGCCACTTTTAGGATGCCACTAAGTTTACTCAGTGTTTGCTAGTATAATGGCTTAGTAACAATGAGTTTGAGTGTGCAATGCAGAGGTGCTGCAAATAGATTTGCACTAGTGGGACACTAACGGAAGTCCATCAGCCACTTTTAGGATGCCACTAAGTTTACTCAGTGTTTGCTAGTATAATGGCTTAGTAACAATGAGTTTGAGTGTGCAATGCAGTGATGCTGCAAATAGATTTGCATTAGTGGGACACTAATGGAAGTCCAACAGCCACTTTTAGAATGCCACTTAGTTTACTCATTGTTTGCTAGTATAATGGCTTAGTAACAATGAGTTTGAGTGTGCAATGCAGTGGTGCTGCAAATAGATTTGCACCAGTGGGACACTAATGGAAGTCCAACAGCCACTTTTAGGATCCCACTAAGTTTACTCAGTGTTTGCTAGTATAGAGGCTTAGTAACAATGAGTTTGAGTGTGCAATGCAGAGGTGCTGCAAATAGATTTGCACTAGTTGGACACTAACGGAAATCCAACAGCCACTTTTAGGATGCCACTAAGTTTAATCAGTGTTAGCTAGTATAATGGCATATTAACAATGCAGAGGTGCTGCAAATAGATTTGCACTAGTGGGACAGTAATGGAAGTCCAACAGCCACTTTTAGGATGCCACTAAGTTTACTCAGTGTTTCCTAGTATAATGGCTTAGTAACAATGATGAGCTTGAGTGTGCAATGCAGAGGTGCTGCAAATAGATTTGCACTAGTGGGACACTAATGGAAGTCCAACAGCCAGTTTTAGGATGCCACTAAGTTTACTCAGTGATTGCTAATATAATGGCTTAGTAACAATGAGTTTGAGTGTGCAATGCAGTGGTGCTGCAAATAGCTTTGCACCAGTGGGAAACTAAGGGAAGGCCAACAGACACTTTTAAGAACCCACTAAGTTTACTCAGTGTTTGCTAGTATAGAGGCTTAGTAACAATGAGTTTGAGTGTGCAATGCACAGGTGCTGCAAATAGATTTGCACTAGTGGGACACTAATGGAAGTCCAACAGCCACTTTTAGAATGCCACTAAGTTTACTCAGTGTTTGCTAGTATAATGGCTTAGTAACAATGAGTTTGAGTGTGCAATGCATAGGTGCTGCAAATAGATTTGCACTAGTGGGACACTAATGGAATTCCAACAGCCACTTTTATGATGCCACTAAGTTTACTCAGTGTTTGCTAGTATAATGGCTTAGTAACAATGAGTTTGAGTGTGTCTAATGCAGTGGTGCTTCAAATAGCTTTGCACTAGTGGGAAACTAAGGGACGGCCAACAGACACTTTTAGGATGCCACTAAGTTTACTCAGTATTTGCTAGTATAATGGCTTAGTAACAATGAGTTTGAGTGTGCAACGCAGAGGTGCTGCAAATAGATTTGCACTAGTGGGACACTAATGGAAGTCCAACAGCCACGTTTAGGATGCCACTAAGTTTAATCAGTGTTTGCTAGTATAATGGCTTAGTAATAATGAGTTTGAGTGTGCAATGCAGAGGTGCTGCAAATAGTTTTGCACCAGTGGGACACTAATGGCAGTCCAACGGCCACTTTCAGGATTCCACTAAATTTACTTAGTGTTTGCTAGTGTAATGGCTTAGTAACAATGAGTTTGAGTGTGCAATGCAGTGGTGCTGCAAATAGATTTGCACCAGTGGGACACTAATGGAAGTCCAATAGCCACTTTTAGGATGCCACTAAGTTTCATCAGTGTTTGCTAGTATAATGGCTTAGTAACAATGAGTTTGAGTGTGCAATGCAGAGGTGCTGCAAATAGATTTGTATTAGTGGGACTCTAATGGAAGTCCAACAGCCACTTTTAGGATGCCACTTTGTTTACTCGGTGTTTCTTAGTATAATGGCTTAGTAACAATGAGTTTGAGTGTGCAATGCAGTGGTGTTGCAAATAGCTTTGCACCAGTGGGACACTAATGGAAGTCCAACAGCCACTTTTAGGATCCCACTAAGTTTACTCAGTGTTTGCTAGTATAGAGGCTTAGTAACAATGAGTTTGAGTGTGCAATGCACAGGTGCTGCAAATAGATTTGCACTAGTTGGACACTAATGGAAGTCCAACAGCCACTTTTTGGATGCCACTAAGTTTAATCAGTGTTTGCTAGTATAATGGCATATTAACAATGCAGAGGTGCTGCAAATAGCTTTGCACCAGTGGGACACTAATGGAAGTCCAACAGCCATTTTTAGGATCCCACTAAGTTTACTCAGTGTTTGCTAGTATAGAGGCTTAGTAACAATGAGTTTGAGTGTGCAATGCACAGGTGCTGCAAATAGATTTGCACTAGTTGGACACTAATGGAAGTCCAAAAGCCACTTTTAGAATGCCACTAAGTTTAATCAGTGTTTGCTAGTATTATGGCATATTAACAATGCAGAGGTGCTGCAAATAGATTTGCACTAGTGGGACACTAATGGAAGTCCAACAGCCACTTTTAGGATGCCACTAAGTTTACTCAGTGTTTGCTAGTATAATGGCTTAGTAACAATGAGTTTGAGTGTGCAATGCAGAGGTGCTGCAAATAGATTTGCACTAGTGGGACACTAACGGAAGTCCATCAGCCACTTTTAGGATGCCACTAAGTTTACTCAGTGTTTGCTAGTATAATGGCTTAGTAACAATGAGTTTGAGTGTGCAATGCAGTGATGCTGCAAATAGATTTGCATTAGTGGGACACTAATGGAAGTCCAACAGCCACTTTTAGAATGCCACTTAGTTTACTCAGTGTTTGCTAGTATAATGGCTTAGTAACAATGAGTTTGAGTGTGCAATGCAGTGGTGCTGCAAATAGATTTGCACCAGTGGGACACTAATGGAAGTCCAACAGCCACTTTTAGGATCCCACTAAGTTTACTCAGTGTTTGCTAGTATAGAGGCTTAGTAACAATGAGTTTGAGTGTGCAATGCAGAGGTGCTGCAAATAGATTTGCACTAGTTGGACACTAACGGAAGTCCAACAGCAACTTTTAGGATGCCACTAAGTTTAATCAGTGTTTGCTAGTATAATGGCATATTAACAATGCAGAGGTGCTGCAAATAGATTTGCACTAGTGGGACAGTAATGGAAGTCCAACAGCCACTTTTAGGATGCCACTAAGTTTACTCAGTGTTTGCTAGTATAATGGCTTAGTAACAATGAGCTTGAGTGTGCAATGCAGAGGTGCTGCAAATAGATTTACACTAGTGGGACACTAATGGAAGTCCAACAGCCACTTTTAGAATGCCACTAAGTTTACTCAGTGTTTGCTAGTATAATGGCTTAGTAACAATGAGTTTGAGTGTGCAATGCAGTGGTGCTGCAAATAGCTTTGCACCAGTGGGAAACTAAGCGAAGGCCAACAGACACTTTTAGGAACCCACTAAGTTTACTCAGTGTTTGCTAGTATAGAGGCTTAGTAACAATGAGTTTGAGTGTGCAATGCACAGGTGCTGCAAATAGATTTGCACTAGTGGGACACTAATGGAAGTCCAACAGCCACTTTTAGAATGCCACTAAGTTTACTCAGTGTTTGCTAGTATAATGGCTTAGTAACAATGAGTTTGAGTGTGCAAT
This sequence comes from Anomaloglossus baeobatrachus, assembly GCF_048569485.1. Classification (NCBI taxonomy): domain Eukaryota; kingdom Metazoa; phylum Chordata; class Amphibia; order Anura; family Aromobatidae; genus Anomaloglossus; species Anomaloglossus baeobatrachus. The sequence continues at coordinate 145,341,995 of NC_134362.1, read as the reverse complement.
GCATAGGTGCTGCAAATAGATTTGCACTATTGGGACACTAATGGAATTCCAACAGCCACTTTTATGATGCCACTAAGTTTCCTCAGTGTTTGCTAGTATAATGGCTTAGTAACAATGAGTTTGAGTGTGTCTAATGCAGTGGTGCTTCAAATAGCTTTGCACTAGTGGGAAACTAAGGGAAGGCCAACAGACACTTTTAGGATGCCACTAAGTTTACTCAGTATTTGCTAGTATAATGGCTTAGTAACAATGAGTTTGAGTGTGCAACGCAGAGGTGCTGCAAATAGATTTGCACTAGTGGGACACTAATGGAAGTCCAACAGCCACGTTTAGGATGCCACTAAGTTTAATCAGTGTTTGCTAGTATAATGGCTTAGTAATAATGAGTTTGAGTGTGCAATGCAGAGGTGCTGCAAATAGTTTTGCACCAGTGGGACACTAATGGCAGTCCAACGGCCACTTTTAGGATTCCACTAAGTTTACTCAGTGTTTGCTAGTGTAATGGCTTAGTAACAATGAGTTTGAGTGTGCAATGCAGTGGTGCTGCAAATAGCTTTGCACCAGTGGGACACTAATGGAAGTCCCACAGCCACTTTTAGGATGCCACTAAGTTTAATCAGTGTTTGCTAGTATAATGGCTTAGTAATAATGAGTTTGAGTGTGCAATGCAGAGGTGCTGCAAATAGTTTTGCATCAGTGGGACACTAATGGCAGTCCAACGGCCACTTTTAGGATTCCACTAAGTTTACTTAGTGTTTGCTAGTGTAATGGCTTAGTAACAATGAGTTTGAGTGTGCAATGCAGTGGTGCTGCAAATAGATTTGCACCAGTGGGACACTAATGGAAGTCCAACAGCCACTTTTAGGATGCCACTAAGTTTAATCAGTGTTTGCTAGTATAATGGCTTAGTAACAATGAGTTTGAGTGTGCAATGCAGAGGTGCTGCAAATAGATTTGCATTAGTGGGACTCCAATGGAAGTCCAACAGCCACTTTTAGGATGCCACTTTGTTTACTCAGTGTTTGCTAGTATAATGGCTTAGTAACAATGAGTTTGAGTGTGCAATGCAGTGGTGTTGCAAATAGCTTTGCACCAGTGGGAAACTAATGGAAGTCCAACAACCACTTTTAGGATCCCACTAAGTTTACTCAGTGTTTGCTAGTATAGAGGCTTAGTAACAATGAGTTTGAGTGTGCAATGCAGAGGTGTTGCAAATAGATTTGCACTAGTTGGACACTAATGGAAGTCCAACAGACACTTTTAGGATGCCACTAAGTTTAATCAGTGTTTGCTAGTATAATGGCATATTAACAATGCAGAGTTGCTGCAAATAGATTTGCACTAGTGGGACACTAATGGAAGTCCAACAACCACGTTTAGGATGCCACTAAGTTTACTCAGTGTTTGCTAGTATAATGGCTTAGTGACAATGACTTTGAGTGTGCAATGCAGTGATGCTGCAAATAGATTTGCATTAGTGGGACACTAATGGAAGTCCAACAGCCACTTTTAGAATGCCACTTAGTTTACTCAGTGTTTGCTAATATAATGGCTTAGTAACAATGAGTTTGAGTGTGCAATGCAGTGGTGCTGCAAATAGATTTGCACCAGTGGGACACTAATGGAAGTCCAACAGCCACTTTTAGGATCCCACTAAGTTTACTCAGTGTTTGCTAGTATAGAGGCTTAGTAACAATGAGTTTGAGTGTGCAATGCAGAGGTGCTGCAAAAAGATTTGCACTAGTTGGACACTAACGGAAGTCCAACAGCCACTTTTAGGATGCCACTAAGTTTACTCAGTGTTTGCTAGTATAATGGCTTAGTAACAATGAGTTTGAGTGTGCAATGCAGAGGTGCTGCAAATAGATTTGCACTAGTGGGACACTAATGGAAGTCCAACAGCCACTTTTAGGATGCCACTAAGTTTACTCAATGTTTGCTAGTATAATGGCTTAGTAACAATGAGTTTGAGTGTGCAATGCAGACGTGCTGCAAATAGATTTGCACTAGTGGGACACTAATGGAAGTCCAACAGCCACTTTTAGGATGCCACTAAGTTTAATCAGTGTTTGCTAGTATAATGGCTTAGTGACAATGACTTTGAGTGTGCAATGCAGTGATGCTGCAAATAGATTTGCATTAGTGGGACACTAATGGAAGTCCAACAGCCACTTTTAGAATGCCACTTAGTTTACTCAGTGTTTGCTAATATAATGGCTTAGTAACAATGAGTTTGAGTGTGCAATGCAGTGGTGCTGCAAATAGATTTGCACCAGTGGGACACTAATGGAAGTCCAACAGCCACTTTTAGGATCCCACTAAGTTTACTCAGTGTTTGCTAGTATAGAGGCTTAGTAACAATGAGTTTGAGTGTGCAATGCAGAGGTGCTGCAAAAAGATTTGCACTAGTTGGACACTAACGGAAGTCCAACAGCCACTTTTAGGATGCCACTAAGTTTACTCAGTGTTTGCTAGTATAATGGCTTAGTAACAATGAGTTTGAGTGTGCAATGCAGAGGTGCTGCAAATAGATTTGCACTAGTGGGACACTAATGGAAGTCCAACAGCCACTTTTAGGATGCCACTAAGTTTACTCAATGTTTGCTAGTATAATGGCTTAGTAACAATGAGTTTGAGTGTGCAATGCAGACGTGCTGCAAATAGATTTGCACTAGTGGGACACTAATGGAAGTCCAACAGCCACTTTTAGGATGTCACTAAGTTTAATCAGTGTTTGTTAGTATAATGGCTTAGTAATAATGTGTTTGAGTGTGCAATGCAGAGGTGCTGCAAATAGATTTGCACCATTGGGACAATAATGGATGTCCAACAGCCACTTTTGGGATTCCACTAAGTTTACTCAGTGTTTGCTAGTATAATTGCTTAGTAACAATGAGTTTGAGTGTGCAATGCATAGGTGCTGCAAATAGATTTGCACTAGTGGGACACTAATGGAATTCCAACAGCCACTTTTAGGATGCCACTAAGTTTACTCAGTGTTTGCTAGTATAATGGCTTAGTAACAATGAGTTTGAGTGTGCAATGCATAGGTGCTGCAAATTGATTTGCACTAGTGGGACACTAATGGAATTCCAACAGCCACTTTTATGATGCCACTAAGTTTACTCAGTGTTTGCTAGTATAATGGCTTAGTAACAATGAGTTTGAGTGTGTCTAATGCAGTGGTGCTTCAAATAGCTTTGCACTAGTGGGAAACTAAGGGAAGGCCAACAGACACTTTTAGGATGCCACTAAGTTTACTCAGTATTTGCTAGTATAATGGCTTAGTAACAATTAGTTTGAGTGTGCAACGCAGAGGTGCTGCAAATAGATTTGCACTAGTGGGACACTAATGGAAGTCCAACAGCCACGTTTAGGATGCCACTAAGTTTAATCAGTGTTTGCAAGTATAATGGCTTAGTAATAATGAGTTTGAGTGTGCAATGCAGAGGTGCTGCAAATAGTTTTGCACCAGTGGGACACTAATGGCAGTCCAACGGCCACTTTTAGGATTCCACTAAGTTTACTCAGTGTTTGCTAGTGTAATGGCTTAGTACCAATGAGTTTGAGTGTGCAATGCAGTGGTGCTTCAAATAGCTTTGCACCAGTGGGACACTAATGGAAGTCCCACAGCCACTTTTAGGATGCCACTAAGTTTAATCAGTGTTTGCTAGTATAATGGCTTAGTAATAATGAGTTTGAGTGTGCAATGCAGAGGTGCTGCAAATAGTTTTGCACCAGTGGGACACTAATGGCAGTCCAACGGCCACTTTTAGGATTCCACTAAGTTTACTTAGTGTTTGCTAGTGTAATGGCTTAGTAACAATGAGTTTGAGTGTGCAATGCAGTGGTGCTGCAAATAGATTTGCACCAGTGGGACACTAATGAAAGTCCAACAGCCACTTTTAGGATGCCACTAAGTTTAATCAGTGTTTGCTAGTATAATGGCTTAGTAACAATGAGTTTGAGTGTGCAATGCAGAGGTGCTGCAAATAGATTTGCATTAGTGGGACTCCAATGGAAGTCCAACAGCCACTTTTAGGATGCCACTTTGTTTACTCAGTGTTTGCTAGTATAATGGCTTAGTAACAATGAGTTTGAGTGTGCAATGCAGTGGTGTTGCAAATAGCTTTGCACCAGTGGGACACTAATGGAAGTCCAACAGACACTTTTAGGATGCCACTAAGTTTAATCAGTGTTTGCTAGTATAATGGCATCTTAACAATGCAGAGGTGCTGCAAATAGCTTTGCACCAGTGGGACACTAATGGAAGTCCAACAGCCACTTTTAGGATCCCACTAAGTTTACTCAGTGTTTGCTAGTATAGAGGCTTAGTAACAATGAGTTTGAGTGTGCAATGCACAGGTGCTGCAAATAGATTTGCACTAGTTGGACACTAATGGAAGTCCAAAAGCCACTTTTAGGATGCCACTAAGTTTAATCAGTGTTTGCTAGTATAATGGCATATTAACAATGCAGAGTTGCTGCAAATAGATTTGCACTAGTGGGACACTAATGGAAGTCCAACACCACGTTTAGGATGCCACTAAGTTTACTCAGTGTTTGCTAGTATAATGGCTTAGTAACAATGAGTTTGAGTGTGCAATGCAGAGGTGCTGCAAATAGATTTGCACTAGTGGGACACTAATGGAAGTCCATCAGCCACTTTTAGGATGCCACTAAGTTTACTCAGTGTTTGCTAGTATAATGGCTTAGTAACAATGAGTTTGAGTGTGCAATGCAGTGATGCTGCAAATAGATTTGCATTAGTGGGACACTAATGGAAGTCCAACAGCCACTTTTAGGATGCCACTAAGTTTACTCAATGTTTGCTAGTATAATGGCTTAGTAACAATGAGTTTGAGTGTGCAATGCAGACGTGCTGCAAATAGATTTGCACTAGTGGGACACTAATGGAAGTCCAACAGCCACTTTTAGGATGTCACTAAGTTTAATCAGTGTTTGTTAGTATAATGGCTTAGTAATAATGTGTTTGAGTGTGCAATGCAGAGGTGCTGCAAATAGATTTGCACCATTGGGACACTAATGGAAGTCCAACAGCCACTTTTAGGATTCCACTAAGTTTACTCAGTGTTTGCTAGTATAATGGCTTAGTAACACTGAGCTTGAGTGTGCAATGCAGTGGTGCTGCAAATAGCTTTGCACCAGTGGGACACTAATAGAAGTCCAACAGCCACTTTTAGGATGCCACTAAGTTTAATCAGTGTTTTCTAGTATAATTGCTTAGTAACAATGAGTTTGAGTGTGCAATGCATAGGTGCTGCAAATAGATTTGCACTAGTGGGACACTAATGGAATTCCAACAGCCACTTTTAGGATGCCACTAGGTTTACTCAGTGTTGCTAGTATAATGGCTTAGTAACAATGAGTTTGAGTGTGTCTAATGCAGTGGTGCTTCAAATAGCTTTGCACCAGTGGGAAACTAAGGGAAGGCGAACAGACACTTTTAGGATGCCACTAAGTTTACTCAGTATTTGCTAGTATAATGGCTTAGTAACAATGAGTTTGAGTGTGCAATGCAGAGGTGCTGCAAATAGATTTGCACTAGTTGGACACTAATGGAAGTCCAACAGCCACTTTTAGGATGCCACTAAGTTTAATCAGTGTTTGCTAGTATAATGGCTTAGTAATAATGAGTTTGAGTGTGCAATGCTGAGGTGCTGCAAATAGTTTTGCACCAGTGGGACACTAATGGCAGTCCAACGGCCACTTTTAGGATTCCACTAAGTTTACTCAGTGTTTGCTAGTGTAATGGCTTAGTAACAATGAGTTTGAGTGTGCAATGCAGTGGTGCTGCAAATAGCTTTGCACCAGTGGGACACTAATGGAAGTCCAACAGCCACTTTTAGGATGCCACTAAGTTTAATCAGTGTTTGCTAGTATAATGGCTTAGTAATAATGAGTTTGAGTGTGCAATGCAGAGGTGCTGCAAATAGTTTTGCACCAGTGGGACACTAATGGCAGTCCAACGGCCACTTTTAGGATTCCACTAAGTTTACTTAGTGTTTGCTAGTGTAATGGCTTAGTAACAATGAGTTTGAGTGTGCAATGCAGTGGTGCTGCAAATAGATTTGCACCAGTGGGACACTAATGGAAGTCCAACAGCCACTTTTAGGATGCCACTAAGTTTAATCAGTGTTTGCTAGTATAATGGCATATTAACAATGCAGAGTTGCTGCAAATAGATTTTGCACTAGTGGGACACTAATGGAAGTCCAACAACCACTTTTAGGATGCAACTAAGTTTACTCAGTGTTTGCTAGTATAATGGATTAGTAACAATGAGTTTGAGTGTGCAATGCAGAGGTGCTGCAAATAGATTTGCACTAGTGTGACACTAATGGAAGTCCATCAGCCACTTTTAGGATGCCACTAAGTTTACTCAGTGTTTGCTAGCATAATGGCTTAGTAACAATGAGTTTGAGTGTGCAATGCAGTGATGCTGCAAATAGATTTCATTAGTGGGACACTAATGGAAGTCCAACAGCCACTTTTAGAATGCCACTTAGTTTACTCAGTGTTTGCTAGTATAATGGCTTAGTAACAATGAGTTTGAGTGTGCAATGCAGTGGTGCTGCAAATAGATTTGCACCAGTGGGACACTAATGGAAGTCCAACAGCCACTTTTAGGATCCCACTAAGTTTACTCAGTGTTTGCTAGTATAGAGGCTCAGTAACAATGAGTTTGAGTGTGCAATGCAGAGGTGCTGCAAATAGATTTGCACTAGTTGGACACTAACGGAAGTCCAACAGCCACTTTTAGGATGCCACTAAGTTTAATCAGTGTTTGCTAGTATAATGGCATATTAACAATGCAGAGGTGCTGCAAATAGATTTGCACTAGTGGGACACTAATGGAAGTCCAACAGCCACTTTTAGGATGCCACTAAGTTTACTCAGTGTTTGCTAGTATAATGGCTTAGTAACAATGTGTTTGAGTGTGCAATGCAGTGGTGCTGCAAATAGCTTTGCACCCGTGGGACACTAATGGAAGTCCATCAGCTACTTTTAGGATGCCACTAAGTTTACTCAGTAATTGCTAGTATAATGGCTTAGTAATAATGAGTTTGAGTGTGCAATGCAGAGGTGCTGCAAATAGATTTGCACTAGTGGGACACTAATGGAAGTCCAACAGCCACTTTTAGAATGCCACTAAGTTTACTCAATGTTTGCTAGTATAATGGCTTAGTAACAATGAGTTTGAGTGTGCAATTCAGACGTGCTGCAAATAGATTTGCACTAGTGGGACACTAATGGAAGTCCAAAAGCCACTTTTAGAATGTCACTAAGTTTAATCAGTGTTTGTTAGTATAATGGCTTAGTAATAATGTGTTTGAGTGTGCAATGCAGAGGTGCTGCAAATAGATTTGCACCATTGGGACACTAATGGAAGTCCAACAGCCACTTTTAGGATTCCACTAAGTTTACTCAGTGTTTGCTAGTATAATGGCTTAGTAACAATGAGCTTGAGTGTGCAATGCAGTGGTGCTGCAAATAGCTTTGCACCAGTTGGACACTAATGGAAGTCCAACACCCCCTTTTAGGATGCCACTAGGTTTAATCAGTGTTTTCTAGTATAATTGCTTAGTAACAATGAGTTTGAGTGTGCAATGCATAGGTGCTGCAAATAGATTTGCACTTGTGGGACACTAATGGAATTCCAACAGCCACTTTTAGGATGCCACTATGTTTACTCAGTGTTTGCTAGTATAATGGCTTAGTAACAATGAGTTTGAGTGTGTCTAATGCAGTGGTGCTTCAAATAGCTTTGCACCAGTGGGAAACTAAGGGAAGGCGAACAGACACTTTTAGGATGCCACTAAGTTTACTCAGTATTTGCTAGTATAATGGCTTAGTAACAATGAGTTTGAGTGTGCAATGCAGAGGTGCTGCAAATAGATTTGCACTAGTTGGACACTAATGGAAGTCCAACAGCCACTTTTAGGATGCCACTAAGTTTAGTCAGTGTTTGCTAGTATAATGGCTTAGTAATAATGAGTTTGAGTGTGCAATGCAGAGGTGCTGCAAATAGTTTTGCACCAGTGGGACACTAATGGCAGTCCAACGGCCACTTTTAGGATTCCACTAAGTTTACTCAGTGTTTGCTAGTGTAATGGCTTAGTAACAATGAGTTTGAGTGTGCAATGCAGTGGTGCTGCAAATAGCTTTGCACAAGTGGGACACTAATGGAAGTCCAACAGCCACTTTTAGGATGCCACTAAGTTTAATCAGTGTTTGCTAGTATAATGGCTTAGTAATTATGAGTTTGAGTGTGCAATGCAGAGGTGCTGCAAATAGTTTTGCATCAGTGGGACACTAATGGCAGTCCAACGGCCACTTTTAGGATTCCACTAAGTTTACTTAGTGTTTGCTAGTGTAATGGCTTAGTAACAATGAGTTTGAATGTGCAATGCAGTGGTGCTGCAAATAGATTTGCACCAGTGGGACACTAATGGAAGTCCAACAGCCACTTTTAGGATGCCACTAAGTTTAATCAGTGTTTGCTAGTATAATGGCTTAGTAATAATGAGTTTGAGTGTGCGATGCAGAGGTGCTGCAAATAGATTTGCATTAGTGGGACTCCAATGGAAGTCCAACAGCCACTTTTAGGATGCCACTTTCTTTACTCAGTGTTTGCTAGTATAATGGCTTAGTAACAATGAGTTTGAGTGTTCAATGCAGTGGTGCTGCAAATAGCTTTGCACCAGTGGGACACTAATGGAAGTCCAACAGCCACTTTTAGGATCCCACTAAGTTTACTCAGTGTTTGCTAGTATAGAGGCTTAGTAACAATGAGTTTGAGTGTGCACTGCACAGGTGCTGCAAATATATTTGCACTAGTTGTACACTAATGGAAGTCCAAAAGCCACTTTTAGGATGCCACTAAGTTTAATCATTGTTTGCTAGTATAATGGCATATTAACAATGCAGAGGTGCTGCAAATAGATTTGCAGTAGTGGGACACTAATGGAAGTCCAACGGCCACTTTTAGGATGCCACTAAGTTTACTCAGTGTGTGCTAGTATAATGGCTTAGTAACAATGTGTTTGAGTGTGCAATGCAGAGGTGCTGCAAATAGATTTGCACCATTGGGACACTAATGGAAGTCCAACAGCCACTTTTAGGATTCCACTAAGTTTACTCAGTGTTTGCTAGTATAATGGCTTAGTAACAATGAGCTTGAGTGTGCAATGCAGTGGTGCTGCAAATAGCTTTGCACCAGTTGGACACTAATGGAAGTCCAACACCCCCTTTTAGGATGCCACTAGGTTTAATCAGTGTTTTCTAGTATAATTGCTTAGTAAAAATGAGTTTGAGTGTGCAATGCATAGGTGCTGCAAATAGATTTGCACTAGTGGGACACTAATGGAATTCCAACAGCCACTTTTAGGATGCCACTAAGTTTACTCAGTGTTTGCTAGTATAATGGCTTAGTAACAATGAGTTTGAGTGTGTCTAATGCAGTGGTGCTTCAAATAGCTTTGCACCAGTGGGAAACTAAGGGAAGGAGAACAGACACTTTTAGGATGCCACTAAGTTTACTCAGTATTTGCTAGTATAATGGCTTAGTAACAATGAGTTTGAGTGTGCAATGCAGAGGTGCTGCAAATAGATTTGCACTAGTTGGACACTAATGGAAGTCCAACAGCCACTTTTAGGATGCCACTAAGTTTAGTCAGTGTTTGCTAGTATAATGGCTTAGTAATAATGAGTTTGAGTGTGCAATGCAGAGGTGCTGCAAATAGTTTTGCACCAGTGGGACACTAATGGCAGTCCAACGGCCACTTTTAGGATTCCACTAAGTTTACTCAGTGTTTGCTAGTGTAATGGCTTAGTAACAATGAGTTTGAGTGTGCAATGCAGTGGTGCTGCAAATAGCTTTGCACAAGTGGGACACTAATGGAAGTCCAACAGCCACTTTTAGGATGCCACTAAGTTTAATCAGTGTTTGCTAGTATAATGGCTTAGTAATTATGAGTTTGAGTGTGCAATGCAGAGGTGCTGCAAATAGTTTTGCATCAGTGGGACACTAATGGCAGTCCAACGGCCACTTTTAGGATCCCACTAAGTTATTTAGTGTTTGCTAGTGTAATGGCTTAGTAACAATGAGTTTGAATGTGCAATGCAGTGGTGCTGCAAATAGATTTGCACCAGTGGGACACTAATGGAAGTCCAACAGCCACTTTTAGGATGCCACTAAGTTTAATCAGTGTTTGCTAGTATAATGGCTTAGTAATAATGAGTTTGAGTGTGCGATGCAGAGGTGCTGCAAATAGATTTGCATTAGTGGGACTCCAATGGAAGTCCAACAGCCACTTTTAGGATGCCACTTTCTTTACTCAGTGTTTGCTAGTATAATGGCTTAGTAACAATGAGTTTGAGTGTTCAATGCAGTGGTGCTGCAAATAGCTTTGCACCAGTGGGACACTAATGGAAGTCCAACAGCCACTTTTAGGATCCCACTAAGTTTACTCAGTGTTTGCTAGTATAGAGGCTTAGTAACAATGAGTTTGAGTGTGCACTGCACAGGTGCTGCAAATATATTTGCACTAGTTGTACACTAATGGAAGTCCAAAAGCCACTTTTAGGATGCCACTAAGTTTAATCAATGTTTGCTAGTATAATGGCATATTAACAATGCAGAGGTGCTGCAAATAGATTTGCAGTAGTGGGACACTAATGGAAGTCCAACGGCCACATTTAGGATGCCACTAAGTTTACTCAGGGTGTGCTAGTATAATGGCTTAGTAACAATGAGTTTGAGTGTGCAATGCAGACGTGCTACAAATAGATTTGCACTATTGGGACACTAATGGAAGTCCAACAGCCACTTTTATGATTCCACTAAGTTTACTCAGTGTTTGCTAGTATAATGGCTTAGTAACAATGAGCTTGAGTGTGCAATGCAGAGGTGCTGCAAATAGATTTGCACTAGTGGGACACTAATGGAAGTCCATCAGCCACTTTTAGGATGCCACTAAGTTTACTCAGTGTTTGCTAGTATAATGGCTTAGTAACAATGAGTTTCAGTGTGCAATGCAGTGATGCTGCAAATAGCTTTCCAAAAGTGGGACACTAATGGAAGTCCAACAGCCACTTTTAGGATTCCACTAAGTTTACTCAATGTTTGCTAGTATAATGGCTTAGTAACAATGAGTTTGAGTGTGCAATGCAGACGTGCTGCAAATAGATTTGCACTAGTGGGACACTAATGGAAGTCCAACAGCCACTTTTAGGATGTCACTAAGTTTAATCAGTGTTTGTTAGTATAATGGCTTAGTAATAATGTGTTTGAGTGTGCAATGCAGAGGTGCTGCAAATAGATTTGCACCATTGGGACACTAATGGAAGTCCAACAGCCACTTTTAGGATTCCACTAAGTTTACTCAGTGTTTGCTAGTATAATGGCTTAGTAACACTGAGCTTGAGTGTGCAATGCAGTGGTGCTGCAAATAGCTTTGCACCAGTGGGACACTAATGGAAGTCCAACAGCCACTTTTAGGATGCCACTAAGTTTAATCAGTGTTTTCTAGTATAATTGCTTAGTAACAATGAGTTTGAGTGTGCAATGCATAGGTGCTGCAAATAGATTTGCACTAGTGGGACACTAATGGAATTCCAACAGCCACTTTTAGGATGCCACTAAGTTTACTCAGTGTTTGCTAGTATAATGGCTTAGTAACAATGAGTTTGAGTGTGTCTAATGCAGTGGTGCTTCAAATAGCTTTGCACCAGTGGGAAACTAAGGGAAGGCGAACAGACACTTTTAGGATGCCACTAAGTTTAATCAGTGTTTGCTAGTATAATGGCTTAGTAATAATGAGTTTGAGTGTGCAATGCAGAGGTGCTGCAAATAGTTTTGCACCAGTGGGACACTAATGGCAGTCCAACGGCCACTTTTAGGATTCCACTAAGTTTACTTAGTGTTTGCTAGTGTAATGGCTTAGTAACAATGAGTTTGAGTGTGCAATGCAGTGGTGCTGCAAATAGATTTGCACCAGTGGGACACTAATGGAAGTCCAACAGCCACTTTTAGGATGCCACTAAGTTTAATCAGTGTTTGCTAGTATAATGGCATATTAACAATGCAGAGTTGCTGCAAATAGATTTTGCACTAGTGGGACACTAATGGAAGTCCAACAACCACTTTTAGGATGCAACTAAGTTTACTCAGTGTTTGCTAGTATAATGGATTAGTAACAATGAGTTTGAGTGTGCAATGCAGAGGTGCTGCAAATAGATTTGCACTAGTGGGACACTAATGGAAGTCCATCAGCCACTTTTAGGATGCCACTAAGTTTACTCAGTGTTTGCTAGCATAATGGCTTAGTAACAATGAGTTTGAGTGTGCAATTCAGTGATGCTGCAAATAGATTTCATTAGTGGGACACTAATGGAAGTCCAACAGCCACTTTTAGAATGCCACTTAGTTTACTCAGTGTTTGCTAGTATAATGGCTTAGTAACAATGAGTTTGAGTGTGCAATGCAGTGGTGCTGCAAATAGATTTGCACCAGTGGGACACTAATGGAAGTCCAACAGCCACTTTTAGGATCCCACTAAGTTTACTCAGTGTTTGCTAGTATAGAGGCTCAGTAACAATGAGTTTGAGTGTGCAATGCAGAGGTGCTGCAAATAGATTTGCACTAGTTGGACACTAACGGAAGTCCAACAGCCACTTTTAGGATGCCACTAAGTTTAATCAGTGTTTGCTAGTATAATGGCATATTAACAATGCAGAGGTGCTGCAAATAGATTTGCACTAGTGGGACACTAATGGAAGTCCAACAGCCACTTTTAGGATGCCACTAAGTTTACTCCGTGTTTGCTAGTATAATGGCTTAGTAACAATGAGTTTGAGTGTGCAATGCAGTGGTGCTGCAAATAGCTTTGCACCCGTGGGACACTAATGGAAGTCCATCAGCTACTTTTAGGATGCCACTAAGTTTACTCAGTAATTGCTAGTATAATGGCTTAGTAATAATGAGTTTGAGTGTGCAATGCAGAGGTGCTGCAAATAGATTTGCACTAGTGGGACACTAATGGAAGTCCAACAGCCACTTTTAGAATGCCACTAAGTTTACTCAATGTTTGCTAGTATAATGGCTTAGTAACAATGAGTTTGAGTGTGCAATTCAGACGTGCTGCAAATAGATTTGCACTAGTGGGACACTAATGGAAGTCCAACAGCCACTTTTAGGATTCCACTAAGTTTACTCAGTGTTTGCTAGTATAATGGCTTAGTAACAATGAGCTTGAGTGTGCAATGCAGTGGTGCTGCAAATAGCTTTGCACCAGTTGGACACTAATGGAAGTCCAACACCCCCTTTTAGGATGCCACTAGGTTTAATCAGTGTTTTCTAGTATAATTGCTTAGTAACAATGAGTTTGAGTGTGCAATGCATAGGTGCTGCAAATAGATTTGCACTAGTGGGACACTAATGGAATTCCAACAGCCACTTTTAGGATGCCACTAAGTTTACTCAGTGTTTGCTAGTATAATGGCTTAGTAACAATGAGTTTGAGTGTGTCTAATGCAGTGGTGCTTCAAATAGCTTTGCACCAGTGGGAAACTAAGGGAAGGCGAACAGACACTTTTAGGATGCCACTAAGTTTACTCAGTATTTGCTAGTATAATGGCTTAGTAACAATGAGTTTGAGTGTGCAATGCAGAGGTGCTGCAAATAGATTTGCACTAGTTGGACACTAATGGAAGTCCAACAGCCACTTTTAGGATGCCACTAAGTTTAGTCAGTGTTTGCTAGTATAATGGCTTAGTAATAATGAGTTTGAGTGTGCAATGCAGAGGTGCTGCAAATAGTTTTGCACCAGTGGGACACTAATGGCAGTCCAACGGCCACTTTTAGGATTCCACTAAGTTTACTCAGTGTTTGCTAGTGTAATGGCTTAGTAACAATGAGTTTGAGTGTGCAATGCAGTGGTGCTGCAAATAGCTTTGCACAAGTGGGACACTAATGGAAGTCCAACAGCCACTTTTAGGATGCCACTAAGTTTAATCAGTGTTTGCTAGTATAATGGCTTAGTAATTATGAGTTTGAGTGTGCAATGCAGAGGTGCTGCAAATAGTTTTGCATCAGTGGGACACTAATGGCAGTCCAACGGCCACTTTTAGGATTCCACTAAGTTTACTTAGTGTTTGCTAGTGTAATGGCTTAGTAACAATGAGTTTGAGTGTGCAATGCAGTGGTGCTGCAAATAGCTTTGCACCAGTGGGACACTAATGGAAGTCCAACAGCCACTTTTACGATGCCACTAAGTTTACTCAGTGTTTGCTAGTATAATGGCTTAGTAACAATGAGTTTGAGTGTGCAATACAGAGGTGCTGCAAATAGATTTGTACTAGTGGGACACTAATGGAAGTCCAATAGCCACTTTTAGGATGCCACTAAGTTTACTCAGTGTTTGCTAGTATAATGGCTTAGTAACAATGAGTTTGAGTGTGCAATGCAGAGGTGCTGCAAATAGATTTGCACTAGTGGGACACTAATGGAAGTCCAACAGTAGAGATGAGCGAACTGGTCCCGGTTCGGCTCGAGGTCGGTTCGCCGAACGGAGGTACCGTTCGAGTTCAGTTCGTCGAACGTTCGACGAACCGAACTCGAACCGCATAGGAAACAATGGCAGGCATTCACAAACATATAAAAACACCTAGAAAACACCCTCAAAGGTGTCCAAAAGGTGACAAACAACTCACAACACAAACACATGGGAAAGTGACAAGGACATATACTCATGAGAAAACAAAAGAGCAGGACAAGGAAAAAGAGGAGGACACACAGATATATGAGTATATGCAAGGAAACGTCGAGTCCATTACTGTGCAACTTGAGCCCTGCTCATTTTAGGCTTCCAATCTGGATAAATTGCCTGAGCTTGCCACGTACGCCTTGGGGATCTTGTCGTGTCCTGCAGCCTGTGTTCTCTCGGAACCTGTCTTCAGTGCTGCTGGGGGTCTGCTGGCAGAAAAGCACACGTGTCTGTCCACTGACAATGTGGACATGGCTCTCAGAGGACTTTTCTTCCCCTGGCTCAGCCAGGGGAGGCGAAAGGCACGCGTATTTTTGAGAGTGCTTCATGCAAAGCCTCTTTTTCATCTTGAAAATGGGGGTCAACTGATGACAGTCAAGTGGGGTGTGTGTGGCCCAATTAGTGGAAACGAGGGAGACTGTGGTTGGAGTCCCCTCGCTTTTGAAAAAAGAACCAAGATGAACAAGTCATGGCTCTCAGAGGACTTTTCTTCCCCTGGCTCAGCCAGGGGAGGCGAAAGGCACGCGTATTTTTGAGAGTGCTTCATGCAAAGCCTCTTTTTCATCTTGAAAATGGGGGTCAACTGATGACAGTCAAGTGGGGTGTGTGTGGCCCAATTAGTGGAAACGAGGGAGACTGTGGTTGGAGTCCCCTCGCTTTTGAAAAAAGAACCAAGATGAACAAGTCATGGCTCTCAGAGGACTTTTCTTCCCCTGGCTCAGCCAGGGGAGGCGAAAGGCACACGTGTTTTTGATAGTGCTTCATGCAAAGCCTCTTTTTCATCTTGAAAATGGGGGTCAACTGATGACAGTCATGTGGGGTGTGTGTGGCCCAATTAGTGGAAACGAGGGAGACTGTGGTTGGAGTCCCTCGCTGTGTTTCTAAAAGAACCAAGATAAACAAGCCATGGCTCTCAGGACTTTTCTTCCCCTGGCTCATCCAGGGGAGGTGAAAGGCACGCGTATTTTTGAGATTGCTTCATGCAAAGCATCTTTTTCATCTTGAAAATATGGGTCAACTGATGACAGTCAAGTGGGGTGTTTGTGGCCCAATTAGTGGAAACGAGGGAGACTGTGGTTGGAGTCCCTTTGCTTTTGAAAAAAGAACCAAGATGAACAAGTCAAGCAGAGTGAAGGCAGATAGCCGTAACGTACATGACTGAGGCAGTGATAGATCCAGGAAAGGGTTAAGGAGTAAGGGATGGGTTTTTACCTAAGGAATGTGGTGGGGGTCAGCGAGCAGGAGGAGAGATGGGGGGCAGGGGTCATATAAGGAATAGATCCCATGTTAAGGTGTCATTCCTTTGTCCTGGACTCAAAGACTGAACCAGCAGTATGGATGCCTTGCTGAGGAGCGTTCAGGCTGCGGCTTTGACCTGTAGGCCCGAATGGATTCAGGCCCAGCTAGACGAATTGCTGAAGAGTGCCCGGGATACAGCATCTATCCCTTCTGAACTTTCTGAAGATCAAACTTTAAGAAGATCCAGACCTCCTGAGAGACTAACTTCTGAAATGGCCAATAGGACTCACAATAGGATCATAAGTCCTTCTGTTACTTCTAGGAAAAGAGCAAAGCGCAGCACGGCCTCTGATCCTTCTTACAAACCAGGAAGGAAACTACATTACCAGAAGAGCAAGGGACAGAGAAAAGAGCCAGACCATCTAACCAGAGAGACACCAAGAAGTCCAAGGAGAAAGTCCAGCTCTACTGAGGTGCCAGCCAGAGAATCAGCCACACAAGCTACAACTGACGTGACGACAGCCCACGATGAATCCTTAGAACTTCCTCAACAATCTTTGCATCATTCCAGAGGACATCATACGGCCTCACCCCAGGATTTGAACCAACACGGGGGGATGGGCTTAGGACACACAACTTTTCCGGATCCAGATTCACATTACACGAGGAGTGGTAGGAATCCAAAAAGACAACTGCGCAAAAGTACTTTAACCAGACAAAGACTTCATCTGCCGGCTCAGGATTTGAGTCAGGCAATAAATCTACAGCTACAAGACTCAGCAGAGATTCCAGACAATGACTATGGCACAGATAACGACTCCCCACTAGAGGGCAGCAGCACGCAGCACTTCAATAATGAAAGGGCTGTAGAGACTATAACTAATACGTCACGGACGGCTGGTCAACCTAGGACGCAGCCAGGTATTGGTGAGAACACTTTTTCTTGTCCTATATCTAGTGTAACAACACCTGTAATGAGTCCAGTGGGCGCAGTTGGGGGTACAGTTCCCGGAAATGTAGGATGGGATCTTAATTCAGTAGTACAACAATTAGTGTCAGGGGTTAAGGAGGCTTTGAGTCAGTCTAGCTTACCCATAACTTCTTCTCCTATTGCTGCATGGTGTGGAAATGGTCGCCGGACATCGGAGGTGGTAAGTCAGTCGTGTGCTGATCCAGAGACACAGGAGGACGCAGTCATTTCACAAGGGGTTACATTATCTGATGCAGCAAAAGGAGAATTATATGTATGTTTTGAGGGTCCTCTAGGAATTCATTTGAAACAGGAGGTTAGGGAGAAGATTTGGGCCGACGAATATGTGGAAATATTTTCATTATTGCCCTTAGAAAAATATAACTTGGATAGAGTAAGGTTTGATGAGAGAAAAAGAGAGGAACAAGAAAGATGGTATTGTCTCATCCCCCAAACATTTGCCAATTGGTTACAGGCCTTTGCCATATTAGCAAGTGTAATAGGCCAAAAAACTCCTGAACATTGCTCTGCCTTATTTTGTTAAATGGATTCTATCGGGGAGGCGCACCGTGTGTATGGAGGTTTAGCATGGTTGCGCTATGATGAGCAGTTTCGCCAACGAAAGGCTGGTCGCCAAGGGCTTCGTTGGGATCACAAAGATATTGGTTTATGGATGCGTCTCATGACAGCGCCACGTGGGGTTAATCAGCCCTTTCAGGGCTATGTCGGCAGATCACCAGCAATTGGATTGTCGGCAGCAAACAGAAAAGGTTGCTGCTGGCAGTTCAATGATAACCAGTGCAGATTCGGAAACACATGCAGGTACAACCATGAATGCACCTTCTGTAGTGGAAACCATAGCCTATCAAAATGCTTTAAACAAAATAAAACCCCAACAGCAGAGATTAACCAAAAAGGGGGAAACCCCAATTAGACTCGGGGAGATGGTGGGCTATCTAAGCAGGTACCCAGATAGAAAAGCAGCACAATTGCTGGGGGAGGGTTTCTCAGAAGGTTTTAAGATCCCATCTACTTCAGGCCCATTAACCTGTTCTCGTAACCTTGCTTCAGCTTATACATATTCTCACATTGTCTCCACAAAACTAAACAAAGAAATTGACATGGGCCGCATGGCAGGCCCATTCACCAAAATGCCAATAGAAAATTTAAGGGTCTCTCCATTGGGAGTGGTCCCAAAGAAGGAACCCAATAAGTTTAGGCTGATCCATCATCTGTCCTTCCCTCATGGAAGCTCAGTTAATGATGGAATCGATCAGGAACTTTGCACAGTCTCGTATACTTCATTTGATACAGCGATTGCATGGGTTCAGAAGTACGGCAGAGGAGCTTTGATGGCAAAAACAGACATTGAAGCTGCCTTTAGACTCTTACCAGTCCATCCAGAAAGCTTCCATCTCTTGGGTTGTCAGTGGCAGGGAATGTTTTATGTAGACTTGTGTTTACCCATGGGCTGCTCCATCTCATGCTCCTTGTTTGAATCATTTAGCACATTTTTGGAGTGGGTAGTAAAGAAGGAAGCCGGCGTGCGTTCTGTCCTGCATTATCTAAATGATTTCTTATGTATTGGTCCACCAAAGTCATTTGTTTGTGCTTCATTATTGTCAGCGATTCAGTCGGTTTTTAAGCGTTTCGGAGTACCGTTAGCATCAGATAAAACAGAAGGCCCGTCTACACTTATCAAGTTTTTAGTAATTTTGATTGACAGTGAGGCCATGGAGTGCAGATTACCGGATGACAAGGTCAGTGATCTGCTGGAGGCAGTCAGAGAAGCTAGATCTCACCGTAAGATCAGATTAAAGGATCTACAATCACTGTTAGGAAAAATGAACTTTGCTTGTCGCATTATTCCAATGGGTGGAGTTTTTTGTAGGCGCCTAGCTGCAGCTACCTCAGGCATAACCTTTCCACATCACTTTGTACGGCTGGCTAGAACATTAAAGGACGATCTGGCGGTATGGGAACAGTTCTTAATGGAGTTTAATGGGAGGTCATTGTGGATCAGACCACCGGTTTCAAATTTTGATCTAGACATCCACACTGATGCAGCGGGGTCAACTGGTTTTGGTGCATATTGTGCTGGACAGTGGTGTGCAGATAGGTGGCCAGAGAGTTGGAGAAACAATGGGTTAACACGAAACTTAGTCCTCCTTGAATTGTTCCCCATAGTGGTTGCTTGTGAAATTTGGTGCAATATTTTCCAAAACCGAAAAGTCAGATTTCATTGTGATAACTTGGGAGTTGTAGAAGTCATCAACAAACAATCAGCGTCTTCCCTGCCTGTTGTTACTTTGCTGCGTCATCTAGTGCTGCGCTGTTTAAAGTCAAATTGTCAGATTACAGCTGTGCATGTCCCCGATGTGTGTAATTCTGTGGCTGATGCTCTGTCTCGTTTTCAGTGGGACAGATTCCGTTCGTTAGCCCCGATGGCAGAGGTACAAGGCAAGAAGTGTCCAGATTTTCTGTGGTTACTGCCAGTGACACCGCATACGCTCTGATAGAACGGTCTGTGGGTGTAAGCACATGGCAGAGGTACCAGTCAGCATGGAGGGAATGGGAAGACTTGTGTGCTCTAGTGGCACATGATGCCAGGTTACATGACAATGTTTCCTTGTTGTTATTTTACATTAGCAGGGCCTTTGTGGACGGTACTTCATTGTCCAGTATTAATAGTAAAATGTCAGGATTAGCCTTTTGGTTTAAGTTGCATGACTTCACTGATTACACAAAGCATTTTTTAGTTAAGCAGGCCCTAAAGGGTTACAGGAAAAGTTGTAAGAAGACCAGAGATAAACGGCATCCGATTTCTTTCCAGTTATTGCAGCAGATACTGAGTGTACTAGGCCGAGTCTGTAGCAGTCCGTTTGAAGTTTTACTCTTTAGTTGTGCATTCACACTGGCCTTTTTTGGAGCTTTTAGAATCAGCGAGTTAGTGTCGAGTAGCTCCAACAGAAGTGGGGGTCTACAAGCCGAGGACATGCATCAGTACACGGACAGATTGGAATGTTTTCTGGCAAAGTCAAAAACTGATCAACAGGGTAGAGGAAAATGGATCACATTGTTTCCTTTAAGCGGTTCCAAGGCCTGCCCGGTCATCTGTTTTAGAAACTATGTCTCAAGAAGGCCAAATATCCAAGGTTCATTACTAATTCATGAGGATTGTAAGTCATTGTCACAATTTCAATTCACAGCAGTTCTTAAAAAATGCCTGACAATATTGGGAGAGTCTCCAAATGCATTCACTTCACACTCATTTAGGATAGGAGCAGCCACAGAAGCTGCTAGATGGGGCTTAGGGCCGGACATAGTTAAAAAAATCGGGAGATGGGAATCGAGCAGATTTAAGAGCTACATTAGATTACATTTATTATAAATGGCGTACATGTATATATATATGTGTACATTTTTGGTAATCTTATAGTAGTTGTGTCTTCATTTAGATAATTGTTTGATAATTGTGTTTTTTGTTTTTGTTTTAGCTGAACAGCAATGTCTGGTTTGGATCATGGGACATTCATTTGTTTTTTGGGGGGCCTTACGTGCAGCAGTCAGGCCTAATGGCAAACAGTTGGGGTTGCCCAGTTCCTTGGCACAGGTGACATGGATAGGAAAGAAGGGAATGCAGTGGCATCAGCTGTTAAAAGAAATCCAGTATCATGTGGAGTTCTACCGCCCCCCCGGACGTCTTACTTATCCATTTAGGTGGTAATGATTTAGCAATAAGAACATCAAGACATTTAGTTAGGAACATAAAGCTCAATATGTTGAATTTATGGAGGTCTTACCCAGAAACAGTGGTGGTCTGGTCGGATATAGTAGCTAGACAAATGTGGAGAACAGCGCGATCAGTGGCTCGCATCAATAATACAAGGATAAAGGTTAATAAAAAAATAACTAAATTTGTGTTGGAAAATGGAGGGGTGGCCATACGTCACCAGATGCTTGAAAATACAAAGGAACATTTTTGGAGAGATGATAAGGTCCATCTTAATGACATTGGCATTGATTTATGGATGTTGGGAATACAAGAAGGAGTAGAATGAGCCATTAAGTTGTGGAGGAACTCACTCTTGTAAGGTGTCACAAGAGTGAGTCATCAAGGGGTATACCCAGATTCCCCCTTGAGCTAGGTGTACACGGCGGAGGGGGATATGGGGCTGGGACTTATAACAACCACATCTCTGGGCCGATAATCTTGTTTTTTCTTGTTGATGTTTTTTCTTATAAAATAAAGGGCTGCTGTGGCCAAAATTTTTAATCCATGTCACGCAGTGTGTGGTGTCTTATTTATTAGGTTACCAGGAGCGCAATTCACTAATCCATCAGTCATGGCTTTCAGAGGACTTTTCTTCCCCTGGCTCAGCCAGGGGAGGCGAAAGGCACGCGTATTTTTGAGAGTGCTTCATGCAAAGCCTCTTTTTCATCTTGAAAATGGGGGTCAACTGATGCCAGTCAAGTGGGGTGTGTGTGGCCCAGTTAGTGGAAACGAGGGAGACTGTGGTTGGAGTCCCCTCGCTGTGTTTCTAAAAGAACCAAGATGAACAAGTCATGGCTTTCAGAGGACTTTTCTTCCCCTGGGTCATCCAGGGGAGGCGAAAGGCACCCGTATTTTTGAGAGTGCTTCATGCAAAGCATCTTTGTAAGCTTGAAAATGGGGGTCAACTGATGCCAGTCAAGTGGGGTGTGTGTGGCCCAGTTAGTGGAAACGAGGGAAACTGTGGTTGGAGTTCCCTCGCTTTTGAAAAAAGAACCAGGATGAACAAGTCATGGCTCTCAGAGGACTTTTCTTCCCCTGGGTCAGCCAGGGGAGGCGAAAGGCACGCGTATTTTTGAGAGTGCTTCATGCAAAGCATCTTTGTAAGCTTGAAAATGGGGGTCCACTGATGCCAGTCAAGTGGGGTGTGTGTGGCCCAGTTAGTGGAAACGAGGGAGACTGTGGTTGGAGTCCCCTCGCTGTGTTTTACATGCTTTTAGAAGGGCATGACATGGCTTAGAGGTTGACTTTCAGCATCTGGAAACTGTTGGCTACCAAAATGCTGCCTTTCCAACCTTTTTAACCGAGGATTTTCGAGACCTTATGCTCATCGCAGTGCCCCAAGAGCCGATGCCCAGGCGCCACTCCTTCTCCAACAAAGGCGTGCATGCGCTACACCAGCATGTCGCACTAAACATCACTGAGTCCTTGAGAAACTCTGTGTGACAGGGTGCATTTCACCACAGATAATTGGCCCAGTAAGCATGGACAGGGGCGTTACATGTCGCTGACTGGGCCAATGGGTTACTGTGGGGAGAGATGGAGAAGGGTCTTCTGTACAAGTCTTGCCGTCCCCACGAGTTGTGTCAATCCTTCTGTATGTAGAAGTTAATACACTGCTTCTGCCTCTTCAACCTCGTGTGGGTCCTCCACCTTGGCCCAAACCCTGTGTGGTCAGGCCACCCTTCCTTGTAACTGCGCACAAGGAATACCACACACCTCCTTACTATGCTGGCAGCAGAGCTCAATGCCATCAAGCGGTCAAAGGTTTACTTTGAAATGTATGGGAAATGTGAGTCACACCGCTGAGAAGTTGTGGACGGTTAGCTCTGGAGACCGAGTTTCATCAATGGTTGTCTCCACTCAACCAGCAGCCAGGGAAGGCCGGGTGCGACAATGATGCAAACATGGGTGCGGCCCTTCGCTGTGACAATGTGACACACGTGCCTTGTGTGGCTCACGTGTTGAACCTGGTTGTCCAGCAATTTTTAAAGCACTATCCTGGCCCACATGGCCTTCTGCAGAGAGCACGGTGTAACGCCTTCCTTGATCCACACACTCAGAGGAGCTGTAAATGATAGGCTAGAGGGAAGCCACTCACCAAGCAGGACCCCTAGAACCCTGAAACCCTTTAACCCCTATACAGGGATTAGGAATTACACAGGGCCCAAGGTGATCAATACCTGTGGAAGGCTGCAGTTCCAGAGAATAGTAGTCAAGCAGGGTCAAAACATTAATTGAGTAACAGGAACAGAATGGGATGTCCAGGACTTAATCAGAAAACAAGCAGAGGTGAAATGCGGATCGGCCAACAAGGTACATAAACAGCAAGCAGGAAAAGTAGTCAGGTAACAAGCACACAAAATCATAAAACTGAACTGGGGGTAAAAGTAACCCGAGGTTCATAGCTATGTCTGGCAGTGGTCTGCAGATAGGATGGGCATACAAAACGGTGTGGTTTCTTCCCATTGGTTGTAGCTGAATGATGGTACTTCATCTGTGAGATACCCACCAGCTACATTCAGCCAGAGATTCTGCATCTGTCAAGGTAATACAGCCCAGTGGGTGAGCATAACCTGCGTCCACCTGCGCCGCTGGCATCGACTCCTCTCCCATCATCAGCACTATGCATGAAAGGAACACGTTGTCACCTGGCGACCGGAGTACAAATTGACGGAGCGGACTCCGTTGGTGACTTAACAGCCGTGTGTGGCAATGATGCAAACCTGGCTGCGGGCCATCGTCAGGGCAATGTGAGACATGTGCCTTGTATGGCTCACGTGTTGAACCTAATTCTCCAGCAATTTTTAAAACACCATCCCGGCCTACATGGCCTTGTGCAGCGGGCACGCTCGCTATGTGCTCACTTCCATCGTGCGCACACAGCAGCTCAACAACTTTCGTCGCTACAGAAGTCTTTAGGTCTGGTGGTTAAACGCCTGAAATGTGATGTGCCGACACGCAGGAATTTTAATCTGCACATGTTGCAGCGTTTGTGGCAGCACCGCCGAACCCTGCTGCAATACGTTATGACATATAGCCTGGGATAACTTGATTCAGAGGTGGTGCAGATCACGCTGCTGGAGTGGTGTCAGATCAAGGACCTATGCACCCTTCTACACAGTTTACAAATGTCGACGAAGATGTTTAGCACTGGCGATGCCATTCTCAGCGTGACAATTCTGGTCATCTACATGATGGAGCACACTGTAATTATTATTCGGAGTCAGGTGTTGGGACAAGAGGAAGGGGAGGAAGTACAGGAGGAGTCATATGCGGAAGTGATAACAAGATCTACGAGGTCCAGATGGTCAGCGGCACCTATGCGGCAGTCATGGTGAGGGAGAGGGATTAACAAGGGCGCATAGTATCAGCAAAAAGTGTTGAGGAAGGTGCATGAGCCCATAAAGAAATGGAGGACGAACTGGCGATGTGCATGGAAGACTCAGCAGATGAGTGAGAGATTGCTCACATTTCGGTTGTGCGAGGTTGTGCGAGGTTGTGGGGAGAGGGCAGAGGAAGGAGGCACGATTCTCACCTCTCTGCGACCAACACACCAAGGACTTGGTCCTCCTGGATGCACAAGACACATGAGCGCCTTCTTGCTGCACTACCTACAACATGACCCTCGGATTGTACGAATTCAAAGTAATCCTGACTACTGGGTTGCCACACTGTTAGATCCCCGGTACAAGACAAAATTTGGCAAAATAATTCCTGCCATAGAAATGGACGCACGTATACAGGAGTATCTGCAGAAGGTGGTACGCAATCTTAGATCTGCTTTTCCACTAAACACCAGTGCTGCACAGAGTGAATCTCAACGCTTTGTCATGGATAGGAGGAAATGGTCTTTTACTTGTCCACATCTGAGGGACCGAGGGCTGGCTGCTGTGCTGAGATGGCGTTGAGTACGGTGTCCCTGCAGAGTTGCACTTTTGGTCATATACAAAATGAGTTGAAAAAGGACAGATGCTGGTGGAAAGGGGAACGGGTGTGTTGGAAAGGGGAAAAAAGTTTTGGTCCGTGGATTTGGTGGTTAAGCAACAGTAACATTTGCTGAAGAAACACCATCTGTTACAGTGGGACTGGCAGATTTGGATAAGGTGGTATATACTATGTTACCGCTATATACCGAAAATAATTAAGAAAAGAAAGAGAAAGGTACATATCCCCATCAGCAGTCAGTGTCCACCGTGCTCCCAGATGGAAAAGGAGAGGTTGGCAACTGGAAGGTTTGGTGGAGGATACAGAGCTGTGTGGCTATGAAACTAATAGTAGCCTGAACCGAGTTAGACGCCATTCGGATCTGGAGACTGGGAGCCCTGTTAGCGTCACAGTGTCCACATGCCCACCCAGCCCAGGAACTCCCTGTTAACAACACAGGGGCCATTGAGTACGCTGACCGTGTGCGTAGGGGCCACACCTGTGGACAGCAGGTGCATCAGCAGCAGCAGGCCTGTTAATGCCACTGGGCTGCACAAGCAGGACTGGTAGGACAGGAGCTGGTCTTAACCGTTCTGCGTTACCAACTGTGGTGGTGGCCTGCATCGACACCCTATCCCTGCCTACCTCTGGCCTAAAGCCGCAATGGGTTCAACACATGGAGGTGTGCTCTTTCGGAGCATAATAGAAGACTGCTCACCTCCTTGTTGGCTCCAGCCCCTTTTATAACCTGGGTCCGCCCCAAACCAGGGTGAACCACAATGCACCTCCTGGAGACAATTTGGAACCGCAACTTCAATGATGACCTCATGGCTGCCATGACCCAAACACCTCACCAGTCATCGTCTGACCATCAATAATGCGGTGACAAGTCATAGGGGCGGGCCTTTGCAAGCCATTTGGGAGTGGCCTGGCCACATTGTCAGGACACCTGATGCCCTGTGGTCTATATGGGACCCCCACATCAGGGGCAGGGCCAAAGAGTTCATTACCGGACATAGTCTCTGATGCAGTAAGTGCCTGAGCATGCTCAGTAGCATGAAATACAGTGTCTGAAAAAAGACTATCATCTTTATGGTGTCTAGGCACAACACAGGACCTAGACCAGGCACGGAGTGCAAGTACCTGTGCAAAGAGGCTTTTTGCACTAAGTGTGGGAGCATGCGCTGTATCCCGAAATGAAGACTTAGCCTCAGCAATGGCACAGTCAGGCTGAGCATACTCACTAGGTGAAACACTGTAGTTAGGCTGCGGCTGGGGTAAATCGGCACACGCATGCGCACTAGCTGCCTCTCCACACTTAGACGTGGAGGAGAAAGCAGCCAGCTGGACAACCCAAGGCCCAGCCCTAAATGGCAGCTGACGCCTGGGCGCAAATGAAACCACAGCAGGCTTCAGGTTACAGGTTTTGTAACAACAAATACCATCCAAAAGAACAGGTGTACTTTTTCCCATGGATAATCTGATATGATCCCTTTTTTCACGGACACAACCATCGCTAACAAATGTAGATGAGGCCAAAACAGCAGCTGCTTCAATGGATCTGAAGTGCTCCATAAAGTGGCCTCGCCTCCACCCCAATTTCAAGATCCCAAATACTCCATTCCTCTGTGGTGTCAATCCAATCGCACTTGCTTCCTAACAGCTCTCAAGTTTCCACCAGCCCTGCTGAGTATGGGGTAACAGAGATGGTTGAGTTTGCATAGCTGTTCAGTTGCACTATAGCCTGGGAATCAGAGGTCTGCTCCAAAGCTGCAATGAGTACAGACAAGGAAGTTATTATTATTTTTATTATTATTGATTTATAGAGCACCATTGATTCCATGGTGCTGTACATGAGAAGGGAGTTACATACAGAATACATATACAAGTAACTATAGACAGACTGGTACAGAGGGAAGAGGGACCTGCCCTTGCGGGATTACATTCTAAAGGATTTTTGGGAGCAGACAGTAGGAGTGGTGTAGGTTGAGCATCAAGTACGTATGGTGGTGGTGTCATTGAAGGTTATAGTCATTTCTGAACAGATGAGTTTTCAGATTCAGTTTGAAGCTTGCGGGTGTAGCAGATAATCTGACGTGTTGAGGTAGCGAGTTCCATGAGACAGGGGAAATGATCTGCGCAGATGGCCAAAAGCTTTGTGAGTGGGATCCAGGCCCCGATGAAGAAGGTGCTGAGCCTAATCTACACCCTCATTTCCAAAAAGTCAATCCTCCTGGTGGAGACAATGGGGAACATGATGAGGAGCACAAATACCTGATTGGAATGACAACTTTACTATTCGGTCAGGGCAGGAAGAGGTTTTCTCGGAGGACTCAGGACGAGGGGAATGAAAACACACAGGGTTATTGATGAGGTTGGAGACCACACTTACTGTCAAACCAAAGTCAGCCAGTCGATGAGGTCAGCAGAGGAGGTAGAGGAGGATGCTACTGACGACGAGGTTACGTTGCGTCTTCCTGGCCAGAGACAAAGTACTGGAAGCACGTCAACAACTGAATCCTGGACCACAACTTTGACTCTGAGCAGAAGTCGTGTTGGCTATGCAGGTCGCATGGGCTGTAAGCCTTGCCTAGTCTGTGAATTTTTGGACATCGCAAAGGATCACCCAAGTCATGGAATCTGTAAGATTTGTCAACAATCTGTAAGTAGAAGGCAAAAACTCACACCTTTGAGTAGTTCCTCCTTGAAGTGTCACATGGATATGAATTGATAGCGTGAAGGTGTATTGCTCAGCTTTAGCCACTGTCAATGCAACATGCTTATTTGCCATTGCATGCATTGTTGCAGACTACACACAAGGGGCTGCTGTTTTTTTGGATCTGCCTTGATTTAGTCACTATAGCAATATCAAATTGCTCTTCGGATGTGGACTTGGAGATGCTGTCTATGAACAGAAGGAAAAGCTAAAGGTGTGTGTTACAGCAAGGAGCCACCGCGGAAACACTTCGTTCAATTGTGAGGGGAGTCATTTTGTACTTTGATGATGAGCCCCGTAATGCCAGTGAGCAACATCCTGTGCCACAGACCAACATTCTTACAGTGCTGTCTATACTGTTTACCGTGAGAGGAGCGTAAAGTCTGTATTTCTGGAAACTGGACATCACAGTACCCGGGTACGGTAGGCTGTGCCCAGACAATAATGCAGGCACGCAACACTTTGTTTTATTAGCAAAACACATATCTGTTCTGGGTAGGCCAACTATATAGACAATAAGACTTGCTGCCTCTGCACTGTCAAATTGTCACGTACAGTTTAAATCATAGAGGGACAGCAACACATGTTTGCATTGACTGTTGCTTTTCAAGATTTCCATGACTGTGTTGCAGAGCTGTGTGGTTTGCATTCACACTGTTATCATCTGCATTATCTGTGAGGCTTCAGCTAACAAGGGTATTCAGGGGGGGTAATGTGTTTTGACTATGTTTAGGTAGATAACTTGGAAGCTCTTGTGATGCGCCACTGGTAAGTCGTGTTCGCGCACACAATCACACACACACACGCACAAACACACAATTACTGCTACGCAGAGGAATTAGCAGGTAGTAGGCAACAGAATAGATTGTTCAATTATTTAAATTGTATGCATGGTTCTTATTGTTTGTTTTGGTAAAGTTAAACAATCATTTATCAACCCAACTGCCTAGAGTCCTTTTCCTGTTGCCTGGATTTGCTGCATACTGGGGAGCCCACCCTGTACACAACTTTAAATGAAGCATAAGTCGCAATGTGAATTTCACTGTGCTACAATGCGGCCTAGCGTGCCTGTGCAACCACCGCCTGCCCCATCAAGTGCATCTGCGTGCTCTTCATCCTATGTGACTGTGGGGACAGCAGTCACACATGGTTTTTCACACTGAACTTCCACTCCTTTACCCGGAACAGGGAGTGTGATTGGCAGGTCATCACTTGTTTTGGAAGTGGTAACAGAAGGTATTGTTGAGCTGTCAGACATCGAGAGAACCATTATTGGATGCAGGCTACATTATATCCATGCCTGCACCTTCGTCACAGATTGGCTGGACTACCTGCAGTTAATAATTGCATTCCAGAAATGGAAAGGAGTGTAGAATGCACATGTGTTGTACCTTGCTTGGCAGCAAAGGAACACTAACTTAGTATTCCAGACAATTTTAGGATGGCAGAAAAAGAGTCAGCTCTTTGGGCAAATTAAATAGCGTGGCAAAAGTGGACAGATGGGTACAGTGGCCGTGTTCTGTTGGTACCAGGACAGTAAAAGAAGCCTCACTTTCTATCCCTCCTAATGATCAAATGCAGCAAGGAATTCCCTTAGTTTGCTATAAAATTAGCATAGCTAAATGTGCATGAGGGTAGAATGCAGAGGTGCTTGAGATTGCTTGGCACAAGTGGCACAATAAAGGAGTCCAACAGCCACTTTTTGTTTGCCACTAAATGGCAGTATATTTTTCTATCATTATAGCTTATTAAAAACAGAGCAGGAGGGTGTCCTGCACAGGTGCTAGAAATAGCTTGCCACCAGTGGGGCACTAATGGAATACAACAGCCAGTTCTATGATGCCACTAAATGGCAGTATTTTTTGCTATCATTATAGCTTATTAAAAACAGAGCAGGAGGGTGTCCTGCACAGGTGCTAGAAATAGCTTGCCACCAGTGGGGCACTAATGGAATACAACAGCCAGTTCTATGATGCCACTAACTTTAATCAAATTTTGGTATTATAACGTATTAGTAAGTAACAATGAGTTTGAGTGTGCAATACAGGCAGACATGCTGCAAATATCTTTGCACTAGTGGGACTATACAAAAGTCCAATAGCCACGTTTAGGATGCAACTAGGTACACTCAGTGTTTGCTAGTATAATGGCTTAGTAACAATGAGTTTGAGTGTGCAATGCAGGCAGACGTGCTGCAAATATCTGTGCACTACTGGGACTATACAGACGTCCAATAGCCACGTTTAGGATGCCACTAGGTACACTCAGTGTTTGCTAGTATAATGGCTTAGTTATAATGAGTTGGAGTGTGCAGAGGACAGGAGGGTAGAGTGCCAGGATTGTGGGGCTCTGAGTAGAGGAATGGAGGCCTGACTTTCTATTCCCTCCTAATGGGGAAATGCAGCGAGGAAATCCCTGACCTTAGCTACACAGACGCTGTCTCTGTTTTCAGGACCTGTCACCTATGGCTCTGACCCTGCCGGTACGAGCCCTTAAAAGGACTGATAGAAAGTGCTCTCCCTAAGCTATTCAGCGCTGTGTATGGAGCGCATACAGCAGTATCGGCAATAGGACAAAGGACGGAGCTGCGCCAGTGATGTCTGACACCAAGGACGCAGAAGAGATAATGGCGTCCGGACGGGCAGATACTCGTTTTTATAATGCAGGGACATGTGACATGGACATCCTATCACACATGCCGTTGCTTCTCTGGCTAAAAGTCCACTTAGCTGTGTGTGTGTCTGGGATTGGCTGCCATAATGGCCCTCCCCACTACACGCGCGCGCTTAGGGAAGGAAGACAAGGAAAAAAAAAAAATGGCGATCGCCATTATACAAACAGCAGTAATCTGAAGGCGCTGTTCCCGCACACTATACACTAAAATTTCATAATAGTGTGAGTCACAGAGTGACTTACACTATTACAGCGGAAAACCAGCTAGGAATTAGCTGTTTTTTTGCTGCTAGAACCGTTCTCGAACGTTTCTAGAACTATCGAGCTTTTGCAAAAAGCTCGAGTTCTAGTTCGATCTAGAACAGGCCCCAAAATCACTCGAGCCTAGAACTGGAGAAACTCGAATCGCGAACCGCGCTCAACTCTATCCAACAGCCACTTTAAGGATGCCTCTAAGTTTACTCAGTGTTTGCTAGTATAGAGGCTTAGTAACAATGAGTTTGAGTGTGCAATGCAGAGGTGCTGCAAATAGATTTGCACTAGTTGGACACTAATGGAAGTCCAACATCCACTTTTAGGATGCCACTAAGTTTACTCAGTGTTTGCTAGTATAACGGCTTGATAACAATGACTTTGAGTGTGCAATGAAGAGGTGCTGCAAATAGATTTGCACTAGTGGGACGCTAATGGAAGTCCAACAGCCACTTTTAGGATGCCACTAAGTTTAATCAGTGTTTCCTAGTATAATGGCCTAGTAACAATGAGTTTGAGTGTGCAATGCAGAGGTGCTGCAAATAGATTAGCACTAGTGGGACACTAATGGAAGTCCAACAGCCACTTTTAGGATGCCACTACGCCTAATCAGTGTTTGCTAGTATAATGGCTTAGTAACAATGAGTTTGAGTGTGCAATGCAGTGGTGCTGCAAATACATTTGCACTAGTGGGACACTAATGGAAGTCCAACAGCTACTTTTAGGATGCCACTAAGTTTACTCAGTGTTTGCTAGTATAATGGCTTAGTAGTGAGTGTGCAATGGAGAGGTGCTGCAAATAGATTTCCACTAGTGGGACACTAATAGAAATCCAACAGCCACTTTTAGGATGCCAATAAGTTTACCCAGTGTTTGCTAGTATTATGGCTTAGTAACAATGAGTTTGAGTGTGCAATGCAGTGGTTCTGCAAATAGCTTTGCACCAGTGGGACACTAATGGAAGTCCAACAGCCACTTTTAGGATGCCACTACGCTTAATCAGTGTTTGCTAGTATAATGGCTTAGTAACAATGAGTTTGAGTGTGCAATGCAGTGGTGCTGCAAATAGTTTTGCACCAGTGGGACACTAATGGAAGTCCAACAGCCACTTTTAGGATGACACTAAGTTTACTCAGTGTTTGCTAGTATAATGGCTTAGTAACAATGAGTTTGAGTGTGCAATGCAGTGGTGCTGCAAATAGATTTGCACTAGTGGGACACTAATGGAAGTCCAACGGCCACTTTTAGGATGCCACTAAGTTTAATCAGTGTTTGCTAGTATAATGGCTTAGTAACAATGAGATTGAATGTGCAATGCAGAGGTGCTGCAAAAAAATTTGCACTAGTGGGACACTAATGGAAGTCCAACAGCCACTTTTAGGATGCCATCAAGTTTACTCAGTGTTTGCTAGTACAATGGCTTAGTAACAATGAGCTTGAGTGTGCAATGCAGAGGTGCTGCAAATAGATTTGCACTAGTGGGACACTAATGGAAGTCCAACAGCCACTTTTAGGATGCCAATAAGTTTACCCAGTGTTTGCTAGTATAAGGGATTAGTAACAATGAGTTTGAGTGTGCAATGCAGTGGTTCTGCAAATAGCTTTGCACCAGTGGGACACTAATGGAAGTCCAACAGCCACTTTTAGGATGCCACTAAGTATACTCAGTGTTTGCTAGTATAATGGCTTTGTAACAATTAGTTTGAGTGTGCAATGCAGTGGTGCTGCAAATAGATTTGCACTAGTGGGACACTAATGGAAGTCCAACAGCCACTTTTAGGATGCCAATAAGTTTACCCAGTGTTTGCTAGTATAATGGCTTAGTAACAATGAGTTTGAGTGTGCAATGCAGTGGTTCTGCAAATAGCTTTTTACCAGTGGGACACTAATGGAAGTCCAACAGCCACTTTTAGGATGCCACTAAGTTTACTCAGTGTTTGCTGGTATAATGGCTTAGTAACAATAAGCTTGAGTGTGCAAAGGGCAGGAGGGTACAGTGGCAGGGTTGTGGGTCAGTGTACAGGAAAGGAAGCCTCACTTTCTATCCCTCCTAATGGGGAAATGCAGCGAGGAAGTCCCTGACCTTAGCTACAGAGACGCTGTTATCTTCTGTAGCTGTTAAAATCTGTTTCCACGGACCTGACTGTCACCTATGGCTCTGAGCCTGCTGTTATTAGCCCTTACAAGGGCTAATAGAAACTTCTATCCCTATGCTGTATAGCGCTGTGTGTAGAGCGTACACAGCAGTATCGCAGACAGGAGCTACGCCAGCGGTGACTGACACCCAGACGCAGAAGAGATAATGGCGTCCGGACGGGCAGATACCCATTTTTATAATGCAGGGACATGTGACATGGACATCCTATCACACATGCCGTTGCTTCTCTGGCTAAAAGTCCACTTAGCTGTGTGTGTGTCTGGGATTGGCTGACATGCTGGCCTGCCCCACTACACGCGCGCGCTTAGGGAAAGAAGACAAGGAAAAAAAAAATGGCGATCGCCATTATCCCAGCTGCAGTGATGTGAATGCGCTGTTCCCGCACACTATACGCTGAAATTTCATAATTGTGTGAGCCACAGAGTGACGTACACTATTACAGTGGAAAGCCAGCTAGTAATTAGCTTGGCTTTTTGCTGCTAGAACCGTTCTCGAACGTAACTAGAACTATCGAGCTTTAGCAAAAAGCTCGAGTTCTAGTTCGATCTAGAACAGCCCCCAAAATCACTCGAACCGTGAACTGGAGAACCACGATCCGCGCTCAACTCTATTCCTAACCCCTAGGTGGTCGACCCTATTCCTCTCATGCCGCCCACTGGTGTGTCTGGTGGTTGTGCTGCAGGGTGTTCATAGGATTTGATTTGCTGTTGGAGGCAGCAGTGTAAGATGGGGACCTAGAACCATGAGGGATCTGAATACTGAACTAAGGGAAAAGAGCGTGCAGTACCCTGTGACGACCTGATAGTCCAGGGGCGTCACAGTTTAATTTTACTTTATTGATAGCAGGGCTACAGTGTAGAATAGGAAAGTGCAGGAGCTTGCAATGTAGGGAAAGTTGTGTTCCAAAAACTGGCATTGTGTAGGGCAACCTCAAATTGCCATTTTATCATCTATATAGAGATTGCAAAACATGTGGTCTAGCCTAAAAATTGCCATTTCATTAGTGTGATGTGTTTTTTTTGCCATAAGATGCAGATTTGTTGCAGTAATTTGGTGTATAATTTTCAGCACCAACCTGCATTTCTTCATAAAAAAAACGTGGTTACACCCAGGAGATTCAGGTCTTATTGAATTCAGTTTACTTGAGTTGAGGTCACTGGGTCCAATCAGTTCATCTGATGTGAGTTTACCTGCAGTCATCGTGAGAACCTCCAGCTGTAACCGCATATAAACTCAGTGACATCCCAGCTGCAGCTCAGTCAATCTCTGCCTGAAGCCACCGTGTACCATTATGTTTTTTATTATTCCCATGCTCTGCGACTTTAGCATGTAGCAGAGACTAAATCATCCTGGGACCTCATGGTGTGGCTTACATTGGACCTAGTTGTTTCAGGGTTAATAAAATGGAGAAAGAGGATGTTTTTGTAAATTAAGGACTTTTCTCTGTGTTTTTGTGTTTTTTTCTTTTTACTTAATGGATTAGTAATGGGGGGGTCTCATAGACGCCACCCATTTCTAATCTAGGGCTTAGTGGCAGCTATAAACTGTCATCAACTCCTAATATTACCCAGATTGCCACCGCAACAGGGCAATCAGTATGAGTAACTGGGTAAAGCTCAGGAATTGTCGCATCTACAGTTAGGTCCAGAAATATTTGGACAGTGACACAAGTTTTGTTATTTTAGCTGTTTACAAAAACATGTTCAGAAATACAATTATATATATAATATGGGCTGAAAGTGCACACTCCCAGCTGCAATATGAGAGTTTTCACATCCAAATCGGAGAAAGGGTTTAGGAATCATAGCTCTGTAATGCATAGCCTCCTCTTTTTAAAGGGACTAAAAGTAATTGGACAAGGGACTCTAAGGGCTGCAATTAACTCTGAAGGTGTCTCCCTCGTTAACCTGTAATCAATGAAGTAGTTAAAAGGTCTGGGGTTGATTACAGGTGTGTGGTTTTGCATTTGGAAGCTGTTGCTGTGACCAGACAACATGCGGTCTAAGGAGCTCTCAATTGAGGTGAAGCAGAACATCCTGAGGCTGAAAAAAAAGAAAAAATCCATCAGAGAGATAGCAGACATGCTTGGAGTAG
The DNA here is from genome assembly GCF_048569485.1 of Anomaloglossus baeobatrachus. Taxonomy (NCBI): domain Eukaryota; kingdom Metazoa; phylum Chordata; class Amphibia; order Anura; family Aromobatidae; genus Anomaloglossus; species Anomaloglossus baeobatrachus. Next base: position 145,307,405 of record NC_134362.1, on the reverse strand, counting down.
CAAAATCAACAGTCGGGTACATTCTGAGAAAAAAGGAATTGACTGGTGAGCTTGGGAATTCAAAAAGGCCTGGGCGTCCACGGATGACAACAGTGGTGGATAATCGCCGCATACTTTCTTTGGTGAAGAAGAACCCGTTCACAACATCAACTGAAGTTCAGAACACTCTCAGTGAAGTAGGTGTATCTGTCTCTAAGTCAACAGTAAAGAGAAGACTCCATGAAAGTAAATTCAAAGGGTTCACATCTAGATGCAAACCATTCATCAATTCCAAAAATAGACAGGCCAGAGTTAAATTTGCTGAAAAACACCTCATGAAGCCAGCTCAGTTCTGGAAAAGTATTCTATGGACAGATGAGACCAAGATCAACCTGTACCAGAATGATGGGAAGAAAAAAGTTTGGAGAAGAAAAGGAACGGCACATCATCCAAGGCACACCACATCCTCTGTAAAACATGGTGGAGGCAACGTGATGGCATGGGCATGCATGACTTTCAATGGCACTGGGTCACTTGTGTTTATTGATGACATAACAGCAGACAAGAGTAGCCGGATGAATTCTGAAGTGTACCGGGATATACTTTCAGCCCAGATTCAGCCAAATGCCGCAAAGTTGATCGGACGGCGCTTCATAGTACAGATGGACAATGACCCCAAGCATACAGCCAAAGCTACCCAGGAGTTCATGAGTGCAAAAAAGTGGAACATTCTGCAATGGCCAAGTCAATCACCAGATCTTAACCCAATTGAGCATGCATTTCACTTGCTCAAATCCAGACTTAAGACGGAAAGACCCACAAACAAGCTAGACCTGAAGGCTGCGGCTGTAAAGGCCTGGCAAAGCATTAAGAAGGAGGAAATCCAGCGTTTGGTGATGTCCATGGGTTCCAGACTTAAGGCAGTGATTGCCTCCAAAGGATTCGCAACAAAATATTGAAAATAAAAATATTTTGTTTGGGTTTGGTTTATTTGTCCAATTACTTTTGACCTCCTAAAATGTGGAGTGTTTGTAAAGAAATGTGTACAATTCCTACAATTTCTATCAGATATTTTTGTTCAAACCTTCAAATTAAACGTTACAATCTGCACTTGAATTCTGTTGTAGAGGTTTCATTTCAAATCCAATGTGGTGGCATGCAGAGCCCAACTCGCGAAAATTGTGTCACTGTCCAAATATTTCTGGACCTAACTGTAATGGATGGGCAGGGGAAGCAGTAAATATGTATGAGATTTGTAGCACCCCTGACTACAACAGGGTGCTACAGGGAACTGCATCCTGTCCCCCAGGGTGCAGGGCCTACCCCACATGGTTCCAGGTTTCCATCAATAGTGTCACTAATACCCGCACTACAAATCCCAAACACACCTCACACCAGACCTGTACAGACAAACCAGTGGGTTGGTCAGGTTGGAGCAGGGCTGCCACCTAGGGGTCAGGCAGACTGGTGTGAGAGATTGAGTCAGAACAGTGTCAGCTCTCAGCGTGAGAGGAGCTGAAGTGGTAGCTCCTGGGGAACTGAAGGAGAGAACAGAGTTAGCCCCCAAAGAGTGAGGAGCTAGGAAATTTGAGCTCCCAGGGAGGCGACAGGTTGGGTCGCAGACGGTGGTCCGGGACCACGGGAGTCGGAAACCCAGTCGCAGGTTATTAGAGAGGTGTAATGGACTTAGTTTTGGAGAACGGTCAGCACCAGAAGTCCAGTAACCGGACTGGTACCGAGCACGGTGGGGTACAGGACCCTAGATCATGTAGTAGCTTCATGCAACCTAATAATTCACCTGTGGAGGATAATCTCTTTATGAACTTTTCCCAAGAGCTCAGAGATTGAAGGCATCAGCACAATGCAGGAGATAGGGTTCTCCAAACTACACAACCCACTAAAATCCCAAGTGCAAGCCATCAAGAGCACAGCTGCCATACACATGGGTAGCGGGGCCCCGAAAGCTTCAAGCCAAGGGGCCACAACGGTCAATCAATTTATGCACGGAGGCAGGGCTCTGGACTTACCAAGTGACACTGGTGGGAGCGGGACCTGGACGGGCTCCCCCCGTAGGGACTGCGGTGCCTAGAGACTTTTGTTTACCATCTGTGTGAGTGTCTGCTTATTCCACCTAATCCAGCACCACGACTACCACAGTGAGTAATCTGACCCCTGAACCCTGATTTCCAAGGCCAAACCACCTGTTTATCAAATCCCCCCTGTCTGGGGCCTTCCCTACCTGCGGAGGGACTGAGACCTGGCTGCCCCCACACCATCTGCCCCGGTACTCCCTTCGGCAGTGGCAGTACTCTCCTTTACCGCAACTCACAGGTGGCGTCAAGAACATTCATCCCCTGTAAATACCCCCCTTTTCATTTGAGTGGCCGCAAGCCCCCCAGGTCCGGAGACCCACGAGCCACAGCAACGCCGGCCCGAGCAGTTCGACTGCTGTAGAGGCGGCACAGATCTAATGAGCAGAAATAGTGTGACAGCTACTGAGAATCTCGATAAGTCTAATGTGCCACCCCGCGACAGTCGACGGGCTGCTCGGATCCGGATCCGCAGTGGCTCAAGGGGTCTCCAGACCCGAGGCGGGATCGCGCGGCCGCTAAAAATGAAAAAAGGGGAAAAGATATTTACAAAAGGGGGTTGAAAGAATTGGATAGTGTTCGAAACGCCACCTACGGGTCGTGGTAAGGCGGGATACCACCATTGCTGCGTTTAGGAGAGAGCGCCCTGGAGCGATGGGATGGCAGATTGTGATGTTAACCCCTCCGTGGGCTGGAGAATGGTGTCCCGGGGCTCGGTGATGTTTGGCTGGGGACCCATCGAGAGTAGAGGTGCACAATGTACTCACACAGTCCAGAGATGCTGACACTGACACCGGGTAAACCAAAGTCCTGAATGCCTTGCAACCTTTGGGTGAGCACGCTGGGTCCGTGCCCTTTTGTCGTTGCTGGTTGGTCTGAAGCCTTGTACCTTGGCACTGTGTTTACTCTGTGTGGATCCCTTTCGCTTGGAACTACTCGGGTCCCGCTCACCTGCGTGGCTAGCAGAGTGAGCTTGCTCTCAGGGTTCACGCTTGGGATTTTCCTAGATGGATTTGGGAATTCCTATCCCCCTCGTTGCGCTAGTACCTCGATTTTGGAGTGGGTGGAGAACGGTTCGTGAAGATTCCATCCTTGTCGGGTGAATTACTGGGCTGCATAAAGCTCCTTCCCACCCTGTGGTCCGTGTACCCCGCCGTGCCCTTACCCCTGCCCAGTTGTAACACAAGGCCGCCGGTCTGCCCTCCGTGGCAGTACTGTGCCCCGTCACTACCCCCTGCGACCGGGGTTCCAGCTCCTTCCAGGCCAGGCCAACGTCTGGCATCTAGGATGGGTACAGGAGCCTAGCTCCACAGCATGACCTTGTCCTGTCACGGCTCACTGACACTCTCTGACTACTCTGACATTTCTGGCCCTCCTTCTACCATCCCCCCATCTGGATAGCCCTATTCCCCTCAGGCCTCCCAATGGGTGTTTGGTGGATGTGGTGCAGTGTGTTCCTCAGGATTCGTGTACACCTGTTCTTAGCAACACCAAAGGGACAGGACCCATAACTAAGGAGGAGCAGGTACCATGCAGAAGGGCAGATTGCACGGCATCCTGTGACGACCTGATAGGCCAGGGCGTCACACTAACTGTCCTTCTTTAATTGGCGTAATACTCTGCCAATATTATTCTCAGAAACCAAATATGATTCAGAAATGTATCAAGGCATCTTCAACATGCTGTTCCTATTCAGTTTCAACAGTTTTCAATCCATGTCAGCATTTTTACAGCCCTCCCACACCGATTTCCAAGATCTTCCTGAAATTTATTTGCGTTTCCCATTAACTAACATTGGGTTTGTTATTTGTGACGAATACATAAATAATATAAATGATTCAGCACAAATAATCCATTCCCACAATATTTCACTATTGGCTCATCTCTAGTAAGCACCATGAAAAAGCATGTATAAAAAAAAACAAAACAACAAAATGAATAAACTTACAAAAGAATGTGTACAGCCAGGAGAGCAATGAAATAGAAGTATAGTATATTCATGCAATTAGCAAAACATTGAAATCTTGCATGTAATAAAGGTGTGTTAACATGGAGAGACACAAGAGGGCGACAAACTCCTGCAGGACACTTGAATAGAAAAAAAATTGTATGCCATGTAGATATACAATATATAGTTATACCGGGTAAGCAATACAATCGTGCTGATAGTGCGCAGTGTTAGACAGGTATAACGAAAGCAAGATAAGACTGTTGAAGCAGAAGAAAGAGTACAAGAGTACAGTAATTATGTATTCATACCCATAAGGAGCACTTGCAGGCTTGGCATCAATCCAGCAGAAGTTCCTTATCATGTATACTGCTTCCCATGGTGGGGTGTCCATAGTTGGAACCCAGTCACTCTCTGCCCTTATTCAGATTTAGGGCTCTTCTAACACATAATAAGGTTTTAATATTGGAGAGTTTTAGGTCCCGTCTCAATTTGGGTACACATTATCGCAATGGGATGTCTTTATGCTTTTTTGATCAAAAATAGTGTTTACTACCTACCATATGATTATTTATATGCACTATTGCTTTTTACTTACTTACAGCAGGGTATATGTCCATAATGGAATGCCCCGGGACTCGGTGTGTGGGGAATAAGACCGTGGAATGCAGGGATCACTTTTGTACTCAATCCATTAAGCAGACACCGTCAACCGAGTAAACCAAATCTCTGGACACCGCTGCGGCTGAGGGGAGCTAGTTTGGGTCCCGTCCCCAATGGTGCTGCCTGGTGATCCTTGACCTGCCTCCTGGCACTAAGTTTACTTCTCTGGTGGTCCCGGTAGTGTGAAACTTGCCGGGTCCCGCTCGCCACTGTGGCTAAGTGTGGGAGCTTGCTCTCAGAGCTCACGCTTGGGATTTTCTGGATCGTTTTGAATGGAAAGTCCTAACCCCCTCATTGCGCTAGTGCCATGATTTTGGAGTGGTTGGGAACGAATCTTGAAGGCTCCGTTCTCCACAGGTAAATTATCGGGTTGCATGCAGCTACTCCTCAACCTAAGGTCCACGTACCCATGCCTTGGTCGTGCCTTGGTCCCAGCCCGGTGATGGTGCAAGGCCGCCGGCTGTCCTGCTTGACAGATCTGAGCTCCTTGCCATGATCCCCTGCGACTGGGGATCAAACTCCTCTAGGCCCAGACCACCGTCTGTCACCTGGACAGTCTCCTTATAGGAATTCCTGCTCCCGACCTCCTTAGAGCTCCACACAGCTCGAGGGCTACTCTTCAACTCTCTACTGACTACTACCACTGACTCCACTCCTCACCTCCCCTCCCTGACCCCGCAGATGGGCGACTCTATTCCACTCAAGCCATCCACTGGTGTGTTTGGTGGGTGTGGTGCAGGATGTATCTAGGATTTGATTAGCTGATGTAGGTAACACGATGTGGTTAGGGACCCATAACCAAGAGGGAGGTGGATACTGGTAGATGGTGTGGGGCAACCAGGTGTCAGTCCCTCTGCAGGTAGGGAAGGCCCGGATAGTGGGATTTGGTGAACGCGTGGCTTGGCCTTGGGAAGCAGGGTGCAGGGGTCAGATTACTCACTGCGGTGGTCGTGGTGCTAGATCAGGTGGAATAAGCAGACACTCACACAGATGGTAAACCAAAGTCTCTAGGCACCGCAGTTTCTATGGGGGGAGCCCATCCAGGTCCTGCTCCCACTAGTGTTACTTGGTAAGTCCAGAGCCCTGCCTCCATGCACAAATTGATTGACAGTTCTGGCCCCTAGCCTTGCAGCTTTCGGGGCCCCACTACCCGTGTGTATGACAGCTGTGCTCTTGGTGGCTGGAACTTGGGATTTCAGTGGGTTGTGTATTTTGGAGAACCCTATCCCTCGCATTGTGGTGATGCCTCCAATCTCTGAGCTCTTGGAGAAAGTTCATAAAGAGACTATCCTCCACAGGTTAATTACCAAGGCGCTTGAAGCTCTTCCCTGACCTAGGGTCTTGTATCCCGCCAACCTTGGTACCGGTAAGGTGGATGGGCTTTCTAGTGCCAACAGTCCTCCTAGACTGCGTCTGTTACACTCCTGTCCACTGTTCCTAATACCGGTCCCCGACTCCTGTGGTCCCGGACCACCGTTTGCGACCCAACCTGTTGCCTCCCTGGAAGCTCCAACTCCCCTGCTCCTCACTCTCTGAGGGCTAACTCTGTTCTTCTTGTCTCCCCTCTCACCAGTCTTCCTTACCTCTAGGTGGGTGGCCGTGCTCCAACTTGACCAACCCACTGGTGTGTCTGTCCAGCCCTGGTGTGAAGTGTGGTTAAGATTTGTAGTGCGGATGTCTGTGACACTGTTAATGGGAACCTGGAACCATGGGGGGGGAAGGCCTTACACCCTGGAGTACAGGATGCAGTTCCCTGTAGCACCCTGATACAGGCCTAAAACACACTTCCGCAAAAAAAACGTCCGTATGACACGGTCCGTTTTTCTGGTCCGTGTTCCGTATTTGTGGGGCGTTTCTCCAGTACGTATGCCATCCGTGTGATGGCATATGCGAGCCGTGTGCACGTGTGGAATGTCCGTATTGTCATGAAATACGTACGTGTGCAGTCCGTGTGCCGTCCGTTTTTTTAGATACGTATTTTCACACAAAACACCTTGTTAGCCCATCATAATGTGCTCCTGGTGTGCTAAATTGGTCAATTAACTACCCAATTTGGTTAGTTTGCTTAAATAACCTTAAAAAACATGGCTTCAAAGCTCTTTCTCACATTAGACACACTCCAAAATGTCTCTCTCTAATGAAGCAACCATGTATTTGCTCTGGTAGATATCTAGGAGATTTGGGGTTAGGTGACATATGATTGAAGAAGAGCCACCACTGGAGAAAAGGATGTGGATCCACCCCCTTGTGAAGCTCAGGAAAACACATGGGCATTTTAATATTTTATATGGGGAAATGCAGAAATTTCCACCTAAATTCCAAGCCTACTGCCATCTCACCATTAATTCATTTGACAACATCCTTGGACTTGTTTACCAATGTTTGAAGCATCAGGATACCTCTATGCGCCTCAGCATCTCCCCTGAGGAACGACTGTTGGTGACTTTACGGTAGGTGTTGACATGTATACTCATGCCTTATCTGTCTTTCTGAAATACATGTTAACTTGCTAAAGCATCATTTTGTAGTTAATTTTAAAATTAATAATATTGTTTTTGTGGAAACCTTATATTGATCACTTAACCACATTGCAAAATCAAATTATAAACTGAGAAGTCACTTCTTCCATTCTATATTTACCAAGATTAAAGAAACAAGAGGCTTAATTCAAACAAACTTGTTTATTAAACACATTATTAGATAATTTTCCAATATGGAAAGTAAAGATCACATATGCTTTTCCCAAACAAAGAAATTATAACAAAACATACACAATATCTCGTCAGTCATTGGATGTTACAAATATGTGTTTTGAAATATAAATTACATGAATAGTCATAGTAATGTCATGTTTTTATTCTTTTACAGCTACCTAGCAACTGGGCAATCCATCAGCAGTCTGCACTTCGAATTCTTATTGGGAAGGTCCACAATTGGCAAGATTATCCTGCATACCTGTACTATGCTTTGGGAGACCCTTAGGCATCATGTCATGCAGCTGCCTTCAACACAGGGATGGATGCACATTGCAGATGAATTTTTGGACAAAACTGCTTTTCCTAATTGTATTGGTGCCCTTGATGGAAAACACATTAGAGTGAAGAAACCACCAAACTCTGCATCAAGATATTTTAATTATCATAAGTTTTTTTCTGTAGTTATTTTGGCCATGGTAGATACAAACTATTGCTTTTTATTTGCGGATATTGGTGCCTATGGCAGTGCATCAGATGCACGCATTTTCAGAAGCTCACGTTTAGCAAGACGATTAATGTCTGATAGTTTAAGTTTGCCCGCACCAAGACCATTGCCTGGTACTAATGGCCCAATTGTCCCTTTTGTAATGGTTGCAGATCAGGGGTTTGCATTGTCAAGGCATTTGATGCGTCCATATCCCAGAAGGGGGCTGGACAGATCAAAAGCCCTATTTAATAGCAAATTGGCCACAGCACGTTGCTATGTAGAACGTTCCTTTGGCATTTTGGCCTCAAGATGGCGCATTTATCAAACCACCATACAACTCCAACCAACCACCATCAAGGCTGTCATTAAATCAACAGTAGTGTTACATAATTACTGTAGATTAAATGAAAGCAATGCCGAAGATATTGAGGAGTTGCCTGTTTTAAATGCACCATTTGTAGACAATGGTAGTGTCAGAACCACTGTGTCCACTTCTGGTCTACAAGTGAGGAATCAGTTTAAAGATTTTTTTAGTTTAAATAGCCATAGTCATGTATTATTTTGACATTAAGAAAGTTTGTCAACACTTTGTTACATAAGCACAAACACATATGTAATACAAAAGAGAAAATGACCATACATAGGTATAATTTGTGTTTTTTTGGTAGGTTGGTTGTGTTTGTGGTCCCCATAAGCTTTAGTAATATAACTATATTGTTATGACATCAGGATTTTTTGTTATTCTGAAAAAAATACTACTGAATGTACATGACTAATAAAATTATGGCAAATTTGTTATGAAAAACTTAGTCCAGAATTATTATTTTAACTATGTATGTATGTTCTCTTTTGCAAAACACTCTGTATTTTTTTTTAATATACAATTTTGTCAGGGACTTTAGCCCATACAAAAAACCATACTTTATTGTGCAATAATGTCATGCAAACATAATTTGCTGGACACTATTGGAATACAAGTATGGGACCAGACCATATGCAGATACTGCATAGTGTCGGGATTTTTAATAATAAAGGTGTCTGCATGTTAGTGTAGTAGTTTATGTGCGTGCATCTTATCCCTAAACCCAGTTTTTTCCAATGGATGGTCCAAACAACATGTCCAGAGCAAGGCATCATTCTAACAGGCAGGTATTGTTTATGAAGTGATAGAGTAATTTTTTTTTTTGGGTAAATGAAAACAAAAATATGACCACATGCATATAGAGTAATTAATGTGTTACATTATATGTTTTCCCACCAGCAATACCCTAGAAAACATACCAAAATGTAAAAAAATACATACAATATCACATTATGATTCAACTAAATCCTCTAGGCTTCTGATGTTTTCCTGTGTAGGCTCCATTGCATTGACATCTATAGAATATGTTTGCTGCATAACAGTAAATGTTGTAGTGAGTGTCTGATCAGTGTTTCCACTAGTAACAGTTGTTGTACTAGGAACAAATAATGAGGCAGTTGTTTGAGCAGATGGGTGTCCAAGTGTAGGTGGTACATATTGATGTGTTCAAGAGGCTGAGTATGTGTGTATGTGAAGTTAGTTGGGTAAGTCTGATGTTGAAAGTACTGTTGTTGTGGATTATTAGGAACATGGTAGGCTGTTGGTTGTTGAAACATTTGAGGTAGTCTATGAACATTGCTAACAATACTAGGATAGTTAAAAGTGGTTTGCATTGGTGTTTGTTGGGGTACTTGTGGGACAAATGTTGGCTGTTGAGATGGCCTTTGTGTCATTAATGTACTTGTTTGTTGTGGGACAACTGTTAGCCTAATTTGTACATCAGTTACCATAGAAGAAGATGGACACTGTATATGTGTTGGTTGCACTACAGGATTAAGTTGAAAATTAGAGAAATATTCTTCAGTTTGGGTTTCCACAGTTTGTTGAGTTGTGTTTGTGTGTGGGCCACGTGGATTAGCTCTCCATTGTTCTATCACTTCAAAACAATAAATGGGTTATGGCTCACGTTGGGTAGCAGATATTAGTGTTATTAAGGACGCCCTCAATCTGTCCTGCCTATCAGCATGAACCAATGCAAGAGAGGGAGAAAGGGAGCGGCAAAATCTCTCTCCATCACTCTCTGGTATCAGTGAATTCATCATGTGTATAATTCTGGTATCAATGATATGTGGCAGGGAACGTAAATCTTCATAACGCCTATGTCGGCAACCACGGATAGATTGTGCTACTGTGCGCATGGTATTAGTTGATATTCTTGGCTGTGTGCCTGCATGTTGCTGTGGACTACTCTCTGCAAGAACTGGTGAAGGGCCACTTTGTTGCCCTGTAGACTGGCCTGCAATTACATTAGTGGATTGACTTGTGCCCAAACCCAAATCAGAGGACATTTCTTCTGCGTCTGGCTGGCTGGTGTTGGGGATTGGTGGAGGTTGATATGAGGTAGGCTCCATCTCAGAAGCAGAGGTCGCTGTAAATACTGCTGACTGGGCTTCCTCACTATCTTCCAGGTTATCCTCTGTACTTTGATGGAAAAAAAAAACATTACTGTATGCCTTTAAAATAAAACCACCATGTGATGTAATGCTTGAAACTTACTTTGGTACTTCCATAATGGGCCTAAGGAAGCTCAGTTTTTCATAATGGACATATTTTTTCTTCTTTGCAGCAGCAGCTGTGGTGGCCACAGGGTTATACTCTCTGCGAAACTGGTCACGGGTTGAGCGCCATCGCCGTTTGACAAGATCCACTATTATAAAACATTAAAAAATGAAAAATAAGGTCACTAATTCAAACAATTGTAGATGTTAAAAAAATTATACATTAGTTTTGGATTGCATCAATTGTATGAAATAGGAACACACATCCATGTGTATGACAACAACAACCCATTACACTCATCTAGTGACATAAAAACAAGTTCAGCAGTAAACATCTGCAACCACTTATTAATCATTCATCTCCTTATACTTGTTCAGAAAATAAAAAACCTACAGAAAGCCATGAAATAAAATTATCTACAAACCCATGAAGTGCCATATGTTCCACATATATTTTCCATTACACACTACAAATTACTGTTACCATTCCAGACATGGTGACACCAAGGAACTTGCATAATAACCCAAACATAGAAATACAAATTCCAAAAGATAGACAAATCACAGCACATTTACAATAGAAAATGCACAGAAATGGTAACCAAACAAACCCCCAAACATGTTAAATAGTGGCTTCCCCACCCTGAAATGCCATTTGTACATGCATAAAATACTTTGCAGCCCATATATACACATGCTGACATTACTAGTAAACTGCAATGAATACTTCAAAAGTGCAGAAAACTACACTCTCCTGTTTGTGAGTCTCCAGTGTATCTCAAAATGAGTCAGGCCCATTAATACATGCCCAACAAACTATACAAATATGATTATAGTCTGCCTACAGAATGTGCACATGTAGGTAAAGACAGAAGCAATGCAAATATCTGTACTCACCATATCTATTTTTCTTTCCAGGGGTGCATTGAGACCATCCATTCCTAGGGTAGACTATCACTGCCACAGCCATCCATGCTCGTTCCACCATTAGCCTGTCATGATAGCCATCAACACGTGTGTCCCACAGCTCTGGATGCCTCTCCACTTCTCCAATCAGCCTCTCTGTATCGATTCTGGGCGCCATGCTCAGTACCTGTGTTGTTCTCTGTGCTCAAAGTTCCCCTGCAGTGAGAGGACAGGTGCCCAGCTGCTGTCTGGCGTGCAAATGAGACAGGAAATGTATGTTTGGCACCAGAATTAAGGGCCTCCAATTGACCTGATAGATTGGTAACAAGTGTTTCAGATTTTGTGATGAAATACGGACACAGACGATACGTGCTGAACATGGACATACTCCGTGTGCGGTCCGTGCAGGCACGGACCCATAGACTAAAGCAGGTCCGTGCCTGCGTGTTGGCGGCCAAAAACGGACATGTCGTCCTTGTTGAAAAGCGCACACACGTACTTACGACACGGACACACGTTCCGTGTGATTTTACGTATGTGTGCCATCTTCCATTGATTAACATGGGTCTCCGTGTGTACGTGTCTCCGGTACGTTCAAATACGTACCGCACACGTTCAAATTAAATGGATGTGTGTTGCGGGTCACAGTAAGGGGTGCTACATTCCCCTTTGGTTAAACGTAGCTCATCCCTGAGCTACCAGACACCTAGAGTTTTATTAGAACTGTAATTTGAAAAAGATAACAGGTTAAACATTTTTCCAGGCAATACACTTTAAACGTTACAAAACTGACAGAGTTTATTTAAGAACGACTGGGAATGCTACTGGTTGTAGCGGTAGCTGGCAGCTCAGCCTACTCTCCTGCAGCTCCTTCCTGCAACAGTTCATTCCAATTGTCCCTTTTCCCTTCAACCTGCCACCCAAAACTCCTGAACCCTGGTGCCACTGCTAACCATGGTGTCACACCACCCCGAGTTCCTTGCTGTGTCCTTGGTGATGGGGACTGAACCCCGGTGGTTCAAGAGATGACTCTGGTAGGCACTCGAGGTGCAACTATATACAATTAGCTCAAGTTTGTGCTGGCTGCTGCCAGTCCTGTAGCCATGGTCCATTGTTAACTTTTATAATCAGCAGAAAATCAGGTGACTTTTCCGGTTTATTTATACTATTTAACATGTTTGATTATGCAGATTTCAAACATTTAAAACAACATAACATAACACATTTTAACGAGGTAACCGGGTTCCATTACCATTTTACTCTATCAGACAATCTGTTGCGATAGGCTGGCACTATTCTCCCTACCACCTGGGTATATTTATCATCTTCCCAGGCGTACCAGCCCCACTCCCCGTACCTTCGGCAGCATGAAAATACTATTCCTGGCCTCAGGTTTCGGTTGGAGTACCCCTCCTCCAGGGGAACCGGGAGTAAACGGAGTCACGCGGCCCCGGCAGCTACCAGGAGGCCGCACTGCAGTGGAACCGGCATGTCGGCGTGTTCCTCCTCCACAGCTGCAACAAGATATGCCGGTGGTTCTGCAACCCGGGTTGTGACGACCAGTGGTGAGGCTGGAGGCGTTCCGGCCTGGTCTGGCCAGTGGGGAGGCCGGAGGCGTTGCGGCCTAATCGTCTTCCGCGGGGGCTGAAGGTTCCACTGCCAATGTCAGGGATAGCAGCTCGGCTGCAGCCGCAGCCAAGGGTGGAGGAAGTGGCATGGCTATTGCGTGGCCGGGGGCAGACAGGATTCCACGGCCGGGTAGGCTGGATCAACCGCAACTGGGATACTGCTTGTCCGCTCAACATGCAGGGCATCCGCTTCATGGGCCCGCACTGCCGCGGCCACGCTCCTCATCTCGACTCTCCAGTCTTCCAACATGAACAGGAACCGTGTCCGCATTCACCTGCAGAGTTGTGGGACACCCTGACAAAATCAGGTTGTCACAGAAGACTGCATCCATCTTCTAGATTCAGGATTCCCTCCTCTTTGGCCTTCCAACACAAGAGAAAAAGGGAAAGGTATGGACTCGGCACAATTTCCTTAAAAATATCTTTAGTCCTTTATTAATAATCTTCTTAAAAAGTCAGCCAAAACACATGCACAAGGATATCATACAGGGAAAAACGTAACGCGTTTCGGACGTGGTAATAAAAGCAAGTAAGTCCTTAATCATAAGTTTACCTGTATGTAGCCAGAACCTGCTTATATATGTGAATATCAGCCATGGGTGTGGAAGCTCAAGGGAACAGGAAAGGCAAGGGGAGGGGGGGTGTTGCAATTAATAATCAGGTGAACATAAGCCGAGTGTAAAAAAAAAAAAAAAAATCTTTTGTACGTTCACAAATATCTAATAAAATGTGTTAAGGCATATATTTATTGAAATGGGGATTTTTTTCTTTCTTTTCTCTCCTCCCTCTCCATATGTGAGATAATAACAGGTATAAAGAATATGTACCGTATTTTTCGGACCATAAGACGCACTTTTTTCCCCCAAATATGGAGGGAAAGTGGGGGGTGTGTCTTATAGTCTGAATGTAGCTGCGGGGAATGTGGGTGCTGTGGTGGAGCGGGTCATCGGGGGCACGAGTAGGCTGTAGCAGCCTGCCGTGACCACGTGGACCTGCTCATTTAATATGCCTGCCCATCCCCCGCCCATCATCCCTCAGCGCTGAAGCAGGCACTGACAGGTGGGCAGGATGATGGGCGGGGGATAAACAGTCAGCCCGCATGATCACCCCTGGCAACTACGGCCTGGAGTGATCATGTGCGGCTGTATTCACTGCTCCCCGCGCATCATCATCAGCGTGGGGAGCAGTGAATCAGTGTACAATACTCACCGTTCCCCTGCAGCATCGCTCGTCCTCCCATCTGTGTCAGCGGCAGCGCCGCTGAGTGGAGCCGTCCCCGTTACCCTGCTGCATCGCGATCATCTCCTGTGTCTGTGCCAGCGGATGGGGTCATATGAGCAGGATGGGATCATATGAGCAGGATGGAGGCATATCAGCAGGATGGGGGCATATCAGCAGGATGGGGGCATATGAGCAGGATGGGGGTATATTATGAGCAGGATGGGGGTATATGAGCAGGATGGGGGTATATAGCAGGATGGGGCCATATGCCATGATGGTTATATAGCAGGATGCGGCCATATGCCAGTATATAGCAGGATGCGGCCATATGGCAGGATGATGGTATATAGCAGGATGAGAGACATATACTGTATATACAAGGCAGGAGGATCATTACCAGGATGAGGCACCTTAGTAAAGAATTTGGGGACATTACCCCCATAACAGTGTCAGCAGCAGATCCTCGCCCCATAACAGTGTGTCATGACCACATTTTTTGCTTAAAATTTTATTTTCCTATTTTCCTCCTCTAAAACCAGGGTGCGTCTTATAGTCCGGTGCGTCTTATAGTCCGAAGAATACGGTAAGTGTCCCCGGAGGATCTTTCTATCATATATTAATGGTATAGAAAATATACCAATATGCGGGGGGGGGAGGTATGAATGTGTGTGTCTGTAATAATTTTTTACCGTATATCATTTAAGAAATCACGTTCTGATCTCATCAGGTCAAACCTATGTGTCCAACATCATCACATATAGATTTATGTAAAAAAACACACAATGATGATAGTAATGGCAGTGGTGAGCACAGGGTTAAACAACCGTAAATATTCCACAACAACATCATTATAGCATAAAATAATAAACTTCTGAACAATCTGATACATAGTAGCTGGAAACACTCTCCTATTTGTGACATGGAAAAACGCATATAACAGTAGCAGAGGAGATATTCATTAATCCATAAGCAAGAAACGCACATTTTCATTTCCATGGAGTTCATAATGGGTAAATGCTAAATTGTATATATAACATTATGTTGCAAAGGAAGGGAGGTGGGGGGGGGGTGTCTATTACAATGTGTCAGCGAAGGCAATCCTCACACTGCGGATGAGTCTATTACAATGTGTCCGCGCAGGCAATACTCACACAGCGGATGGGTCTGTTACAATGTGTCAGTGCAGGCGATCCTCACGCTGCGAATGGGTCTGTTACAATGTGTCAGTGCAGGCGATTCTCACACAGCGGATGAGTCTGTTACAATGTATCAGCGCAGGCAATCCTCACACTGCGGATGGGTCTGTTACAATGTGTCAGCGCAGGCAATCCTCACACTGCGGATGGGTCTGTTACAATATGTCAGTGCAGGCAATCCTCACACAGCAGATGGCTTTGTTACAATGTGTCAGTGCAGGCAATACTCACACTGCGGATGGGTCTGTTACAATGTGTCCGCGCAGGCAATCCTCACACAGCGGATGAGTCTGTTACAATGTGGGGGGGGGAGGGTGGTGGGCTGGAAGGGGCATGATGACGGATGGAGGTCAAATAATATACCGCAGGTCTGAGCGAAAGTTCAGACCTGCCGGTTGACGTGTGTTTAATTTGAGAATCCATTTAGCCTCCACCTGCAGTAGGAGGGCAAACCAGTTGCCACCGCGAGGGGGCCTGGAAATGTGTTCTATCGCTATTACACTCAAGTGAGTATAATCTCCTTTATGTAACTCCATGAAATGACGGGTGAGACCCGACGAGGAGCACTTTTTCTTCGGTTCCGTTTCCAAAATGGATGAAGTGGGGGGTGCAGATCTCAGATGTTCCGATATACGGACCCTAAGGGCTCTAGAAGTACAACCTATATAGTCCATATGGCAAGTTTGGCAAGAGGCTTTATAAATGACATGTGTAGAGGAGCAATTGAGAAAAGATGCAATTTTGTAAGTGTCACCATTGCTCCCTTGAAATGTTTGAGCTGCTTTTATGAAGCGGCAAAGGCCGCATCTATTAGAGCCGCAACGGTAAGAACCCACTGTACTTAGCCATGTTTGTTTTCTATTGATAGACGTATAATAGCTGGGTGAAATGATGTTGCCAATAGTTTTTGCCCTCTTAGCCACTACATTAATGCCTGTAGACAAAATATGGTCCACCTCTTGTCTTGCTGCAATATAGGGATAAATTTGAGCAGGGTCTTTTTTATTTGTGGAAAATCAATACTATAGGGTGTTGAAAATTTAATGCGGCTAGTATGGTCTTGAGAATCCTGCCTATCCTCCAACAGGGACGCCCTGGGTCTATTATCCACTATATTCCGTGATCTACTGAGAGAGGGACCCCCATATCCCCTCTCCTTGAGCCTGTTATCAATGTTTTCGGCTTCCTTGCGGTAAGATAACTCAGAAGAACAAAGTCTTCTTGCCCGCATGTATTCCCCTACTGGTAAGTTACGAACCGTGTGGGCAACATGGCAACTACCTGCATGTAAAGTGGTGTTACACTAATAGTCTTACGGTATAGAGATGTTTCTATTCTGCCTGTAATGTCATTGCCCATAAGGAGAACATCCAAGAATAGTGCCGTGTTTTCAAAGTAATTCACGGCAAAAGTCAAATTGAGGGAGTTATTATTCAAGTATTCCTTCAAGGCAAGGGACAGATCAAGGGTCTCTATGTCCATCTGTTTGTCACATATGAACACCAGATCGTCGATGTACCTGGCGTACCACTGGATATGTCTGAGATAGGGATTATTGTCTGTATGTAATGTTCCTCCCAAAATGACATGTAGAGGTTTGCTAAGGCACACGAAAAGCTCGCTCCCATTGGGCAACCCGAGACCTGTAAATAATAAGCATTATTAAATTGGAAAAAATTATGTTTTAACAAGAAGTCTGTTGCCATCAAGATGAATTCCTTATGGGCACAATCAAGTGAGCTGTATTTTTCCAGGTGAAAATGAAGTGCCTGAAGGGCCTGGTCATGGGGGATGCTTGGGTAGAGTGAATTGACATCACTCATAATCCAATATGAATTCTTGGTCCATGTCATGTCATCCAGATTTTGCAACAGACTTTTGGTGTCCCTAATAGAGTTGAGCGCGGTTCGTGGTTCGAGGTTCTCCAGTTCTAGGCTCGAGTGATTTTGGGGCCTGTTCTAGATCGAACTAGAACTCAAGCTTTTTGCAAAAGCTCGATAGTTCTAGAAACGTTTGAGAACGGTTCTAGCAGCAAAAAACCAGCTAAATCCTAGCTTGGTTTCTGCTGTAATAGTGTAAGTCACTCTGTGAATCACACTATTATGACATTTCAGTGTATAGTGTGCGTGAACAGCGCCTTCAGATCACTGCTGTTTCTATAATGGCGATCGCTATTTTTTTTTTTTTTTTTCCTTGTCTTCCTTCCCTAAGCGCGCGCGTGTAGTGGGGCGGGCCAGCATGTCAGCCAATCCCAGACACACACACAGCTAAGTGGACTTTTAGCCAGAGAAGCAACGGCATGTGTGATAGGATGTCCATGTCACATGTCCCTGCATTATAAAACCGGACATTTTCCTCCAGGACGCCATTATCTCTTCTGCGTCTTTGGTGTCAGACATCACTGTCGCAGCTGCGTCCTTTGTCCTATCGCTGATACAGCTGTATGCGCTCCATACACAGCGCTGGACAGCTTAGGGAGAGCACTTTCTAGCAGTCCTTTTAAGGGCTCAAACCGGCAGGGTCAGAGTTAAGGTGACAGGTCCTGAAAACAGCGACAGCGTCTGTGTAGCCAAGGTCAGGGATTTCCTCCCTGCATTTCCCTATTAGGAGGGAATAGAAAGGCAGGCTTCCTTTCCTCTACCCACAGCCCCACAATCCTGGCACTGTACCCTCCTGTCCTCTGCACACTCCAACTCATTATAACTAAGCCATTATACTAGCAAACACTCAGTGTACCTAGTGGCATCCTATACGTGGCTATTGGACTTTGCTATAGTCCCACTAGTGCAAAGACATTTGCAGAGCGCGTCTGCCTGCATTGCACACTCCAACTCATTATAACTAAGCCATTATACTAGCAAACACTCAGTGTACCTAGTGGCATCCTATACGTGGCTATTGGACTTTGCTATAGTCCCACTAGTGCAAAGACATTTGCAGAGCGCGTCTGCCTGCATTGCACACGCCAACTCATTATAACTAAGCCATTATACTAGCAAACACTCAGTGTACCTAGTGGCATCCTATACGTGGCTATTGGACTTTGCTATAGTCCCACTAGTGCAAAGACATTTGCAGAGCGCGTCTGCCTGCATTGCACACTCCAACTCATTATAACTAAGCCATTATACTAGCAAACACTCAGTGTACCTAGTGGCATCCTATACGTGGCTATTGGACTTTGCTATAGTCACACTAGTGCAAAGACATTTGCAGAGCGCGTCTGCCTGCATTGCACACGCCAACTCATTATAACTAAGCCATTATACTAGCAAACACTCAGTGTACCTAGTGGCATCCTATACGTGGCTATTGGACTTTGCTATAGTCCCACTAGTGCAAAGACATTTGCAGAGCGCGTCTGCCTGCATTGCACACTCCAACTCATTATAACTAAGCCATTATACTAGCAAACACTCAGTGTACCTAGTGGCATCCTATACGTGGCTATTGGACTTTGCTATAGTCACACTAGTGCAAAGACATTTGCAGAGCGCGTCTGCCTGCATTGCACACGCCAACTCATTATAACTAAGCCATTATACTAGCAAACACTCAGTGTACCTAGTGGCATCCTATACGTGGCTGTTGGACTTTGCTATAGTCCCACTAGTGCAAAGACATTTGCAGAGCGCGTCTGCCTGCATTGCACACGCCAACTCATTATAACTAAGCCATTATACTAGCAAACACTCAGTGTACCTAGTGGCATCCTATACGTGGCTATTGGACTTTGCTATAGTCCCACTAGTGCAAAGACATTTGCAGAGCGCGTCTGCCTGCATTGCACACGCCAA
The DNA here is from genome assembly GCF_048569485.1 of Anomaloglossus baeobatrachus. Taxonomy (NCBI): domain Eukaryota; kingdom Metazoa; phylum Chordata; class Amphibia; order Anura; family Aromobatidae; genus Anomaloglossus; species Anomaloglossus baeobatrachus. Next base: position 145,288,214 of record NC_134362.1, on the reverse strand, counting down.
CTCATTATAACTAAGCCATTATACTAGCAAACACTCAGTGTACCTAGTGGCATCCTATACGTGGCTATTGGACTTTGCTATAGTCACACTAGTGCAAAGACATTTGCAGAGCGCGTCTGCCTGCATTGCACACGCCAACTCATTATAACTAAGCCATTATACTAGCAAACACTCAGTGTACCTAGTGGCATCCTATACGTGACTATTGGACTTTGCTATAGTCCCACTAGTGCAAAGACATTTGCAGAGCGCGTCTGCCTGCATTGCACACGCCAACTCATTATAACTAAGCCATTACACTAGCAAACACTCAGTGTACCTAGTGGCATCCTATACGTGGCTATTGGACTTTGCTATAGTCACACTAGTGCAAAGACATTTGCAGAGCGCGTCTGCCTGCATTGCACACTCCAACTCATTATAACTAAGCCATTATACTAGCAATTTTTGCTGCCAGTTTAAGGGCCGTAGTTGCATTGTCAGGGATATTTATTCTTTATTATTCTGCTGTTAATAAAGCTAGACCACCACTGCAATCTACACCACCTCTCAATTTTTACTACCACATTTTCAGTCCACAATCTTGTCGCAATCAACATGAGTGGCAAAATGACAGATGCTGGTGGAAAGGGGAAGAGGCGTGGTGGAAAAGGCAAAAAAGGTTTTGTCCGTGGGGAAGGTGGCAAAGCTCCATTATCATCTGCTGAATATAGACCATCTACCAGCAAAAGTAAGATGTCTACTACTTACCGTGGACAATCCGATGTGCTCCCTTTTTTACGGACACGAACAACAGGAAGAAAGGTAGATGATGGGCAAAAAAGGAAAATGCTTGAATGGATCTCAAGTGGTCCAACAAGTGCCCTCTCAGCCACTTCAAGTACCGCATCCAAAAAACACCAGTCCTCTGAGTTGTCATTCCAATCAAACTTGATTTCTCCCAGCTCTGAAGTCTCCATCAGCCCTGCACAGTATGGTGGAACTGAGATGGCTGAGTCTGCAGAGCTGTTCAGTCACATTATAGCCTGGGAATCAGAGGTCTGCTCCCAAGCTACAGTGAGTACAGAACAGGAAATGGTCTGCAGTGATGCCCAGAACCTTTGTGACTCTGATTCAGGCCATGAGGACCAAGTTTCGGAGCATAATGTTGACCCTTTGTCACAAACTGTAACACCTGTGGTTATAGACAATGAGGAACATACTGATGAAGATGAGACGCAGATACCCGATTGGGATGACAACTTAAATATTCGGTCAGGGCAAGAAGAGGCTCGGTCAGAGGGGGAGGGGAGTGCAAACACAACAATTGATGATGAAGTTCTAGATCTCACCTACTGTCAACCCACAGTCAGGCACTCGAGGAGGTCAACAGAGGTGGTGGAGGAGGATGCAACTGATGACGAAGTTACCTTGTGCCTTCCTGGACAGAGTCGGAGTACTGGTAGCACGTCTACAACTGCATCCTCAGCCACCACTCTGCCTCTGAGCATTATTCGGGGTGGATCATCAGGTCGCATGGCCTCTAAGCCTTGCCTAGCCTGGTCCTTTTTTGACATAGAAAAAGATCGCCCAAATTATGTGATCTGTAAAATTTGTCATGGTTCTCTTAGTAGAGGTCAAAACCTCAGCAGTTTGACAACTTCTTCCATGAATCGTCACATGAATAAATATCATATGGCCCGGTGGGAAGCTCACCGTGCTGCAATGCGGCCTAGCGGAGCGAACCATCCACCGCCTGCCCCTTCCAGTGCATCCGCGCGCTCGTCATCTTCTAGGACTGTGGGGACAGCTGTCACACCTGTTTTTCCACCCACAACTTCCACCACTGTAACCGCAACAGGCAGTTTGCTTGGTAGGTCGTCAGTTGTTTTGGAAGGGGAAACAAGTGAGTGTGTACAGCTGTCTCAGACATCGATAGCACCAACGTTGGATGAAGGCAACATCATGTCTCCGCCTGCACTTTCCTCACAAACCTGCATTTTTCCAGGGACACCCTACTCAACACCGTCTACACACAGCAGCCAGATCTCTGTCCCTCAGATGTGGACAAATAAAAGGCCATTTCCTGCGACCCATGACAAAGCTAAGAGGTTGACTCTATCCCTCTGTAAGCTGTTGGCTACAGAAATGCTGCCTTTCCGCCTAGTGGACACACAGGATTTTAGAGACCTTATGTCTGTTGCTGTGCCTCAGTACCAGATGCCTAGTCGCCACTACTTCTCTAAGAAAGGTGTACCCGCGCTACACCAGCATGTCGCACACAACATCACCGCTTCCTTGAGAAACTCTGTGTGTGAACGGGTGCATTTCACCACCGATACTTGACCAGTAAGCATGGACAGGGACGTTACATGTCGATGACTGGGCACTGGGTAACTATGGTGATAGATGGTGAAGGGTCTGCTGCACAAGTCTTGCCGTCCCCACGACTTGTGTGTCAATCCTCTGTCTGTCCAAGTTCCGCCACTGCTTCTGCATCCTCCACCTCATCTGGGTCCTCCACCTCTGCCCCAAGCCTGCCTGGTCAGGCCACCAGCGTTCTCACTGCGCAGAAGGAATCACGCACCCCTCATTACTATGCTGGCAGCAGAGCGCAACGGCATCAGGCGGTCTTTAGCTTGACATGTCTTGGGAATAAGAGTCACACAGCTGAGGAGTTGTGGTCAGCTCTGCGGTCCGAGTTTAATAAATGGTTGTCTCCACTCAACCTGCAGCCTGGTAAGGCCGTGTGCGACAATGCTGCAAACCTGGGTGCGGCCCTTCGCCTGGGCAAGGTGACACACGTGCCTTGTATGGCTCACGTGTTGAACCTTGTCGTGCAGCAATTTTTAACACAGTATCCCGGCCTAGATGGCCTTCTGAACAGGGCACGAAAACTGTCTGCTCACTTCCGCCGTTCAAGCGCCGCAGCTGAGCGACTTGCATCGCTCCAGAAGTCTTTCGGCCTGCCGGTTCATCGCCTGAAATGCGATGTGGCGACACGCTGGAATTCAACTCTCCCCATGTTACAGCGACTGTGGCAGCACCGCCGTGCCCTGGTGCAATACGTCATGACGTATAGCCTGGGCCAACGAGATGCAGAGGTGGGGCAGATCACCCTGATGGAGTGGTCTCAGATCAAGGACCTATGCACCCTTCTGCACAGTTTCGACATGGCGACGAATATGTTTAGCGCTGACAATGCCATTATCAGCATGACGATTCCAGTCATTTACATGCTGGAACACACGCTAAACACTATTCGGAGTCAGGGGGTGGGACAACAGGAAGGGGAGGAACTACAGGAGGATTCATATGCGCAAGACACAACAACATCACCAAGGTCCAGACGTTCATCATCACCAAGGCGCCAGGCATGGGAGCATGGGGGACAGAGATCAACAAGGGTGCATGGTAGCAGGCGAGATGTTGAGGAAGGTGCAGGAGGACATGAAGAAATGGAGGACGAACTGTCCATGGACATGGAAGACTCAGCAGATGAGGGAGACCTTGGTCAAATTTCAGTTGAAAGAGGTTGGGGGGAGATGTCAGAGGAAGAAAGAACGGTTAGCACCTCTATGCCACAAACACAGCGTGGACTTGGTCCGCATGGCTGCGCAAGACACATGAGCGCCTTCTTGCTGCACTACCTCCAACATGACCCTCGTATTGTCAAAATTAGAAGTGATGATGACTACTGGCTTGCCTCACTATTAGATCCCCGGTACAAGTCCAAATTTTGTGACATAATTCCAGCCCTAGAAAGGGACGCACGTATGCAGGAGTATCAGCAGAAGCTGTTACTCGATCTTAGATCCGCTTTTCCACCAAACAACCGTGCAGGTGCAGTGAGTGAATCTCCCAGTTGTAGCTTGACAAACATGGTACGATCTCGTCATCTTCAACAGTCTACACGTACCAGTAGGACCGTATCTGGTGCTGGTAACAGCAATTTTATGGAATCTTTTCATAATTTTTTTAGACCATCCTTTGCAAGGCCACCAGAGACAACAAGTCTGACACATAGTCAACGGCTGGGGAGGATGAGACAGGAGTATCTCCAAATGAACATCGATGCCATGACTGTGCAACTGGAGCCTTGCTCCTTTTGGGCTTCAAACCTAGAAAAATGGCCAGAGCTCGCAACTTACGCCTTGGAGATTTTGTCGTGTCCAGCTGCCAGCGTTGTCTCTGAACGTGTCTTCAGTGCTGCTGGGTGTGTGCTGACAGATAAGCGCACGCGTCTGTCCAGTGACAATGTGGACAGACTGACGTTCATCAAAATGAACAAGTCATGGATCCAGAAGGAATTTACAACCCCTGTGTCATCCTGGGGAGAGTAAATGCTTGTGGATTTGGAATGTGCTTGATGCAAATCTAGCTGTGAAGTGTACAACTAGGGCACAAGTGCTGCCACTGAATGGGTGGGTGTGTGTGGGGCACAATTTTTGGAAAAAAAGGGAGACTCCGCTTGGAGTAACCCTTGCTTACATTATTTTTAAAAGAAGCCAAGATGAACAAGTCATGGGTCAGCAAAGACTTTATCTACCTACCCCGGTGTCATGCTGGGGACGGTTAATTATGGCGTATTTTTGAATGTGCTTGATGCAAATCTAGCTGTGAAGTGTACAACTGGGGCACAACTGCTGCCACTTAAGGGGTGGGTGTGTGTGGGGCCCAATTTTTGGAAAAATGGGAGACTCCGCTTGGAGTAACCCTTGCTTACATTGTTTTTAAAAGAAGCCAAGATGAACAGAGCTGGGATCAGGAAAGACTTTGCTACCTACCCCGGTGTCATCCTGGGGACGGATAAGAATGGCGTATTTTTGAATGTGCTTGATGCAAATCTAGCTGTGAAGTGTACAACTAGGGCACAAGTGCTGCCACTGAATGGGTGGGTGTGTGTGGGGCACAATTTTTGGAAAAAAAGGGAGACTCCGCTTGGAGTAACCCTTGCTTACATTGTTTTTAAAAGAAGCCAAGATGAACAAGTCATGGGTCAGCAAAGACTTTATCTACCTACCCCGGTGTCATGCTGGGGATGGATAATTATGGCGTATTTTTTAATGTACTTGATGCAAATCTAGCTGTGAAGTGTACAACTGGGGCACAACTGCTGCCACTTAAGGGGTGGGTGTGTGTGGGGCCCAATTTTTAGAAAAAAGGGAGACTCCGCTTGGAATAACCCTTGCTTACATTGTTTTTAAAAGGAGCCAAGATGAACAAGTCATGGTTCAGCAAAGACTTTATCTACCTACCCCGGTGTCATCCTGGGGACGGATAAGAATAGCGTATTTTGGAATGTGCTTGATGCAAATCTAGCTGTGAAGTGTACAACTAGGGCACAACTGCTGCCACTGAATGGGTGGGTGTGTGTGGGGCACAATTTTTGGAAAAAAGGGAGGCTCCGCTTGGAGTAACCCTTGCTTGATGTGTTTTTGAAAGTAGCCAAGATGAACAGAGCTGGGATCAGGAAAGACTTTGCTACCTACCCTGGTGTCAACCTGGGGACGGGTTATTATGGCGTATTTTTGAATGTGCTTGATGCAAATCTAGCTGTGAAGTGTACAACTGGGGCACAACTGCTGCCACTGAAGGGGTGGGTGTGTGTGGGGCCCAATTTTTGGAAAAAAGGGAGACTCCGCTTGGAGTAACCCTTGCTTGCTGTGTTTTTAAAAGAAGCCAAGATGAACAGAGCTGGGATCAGGAAAGACTTTGCTACCTACCCCGGTGTCATCCTGGGGACGGATAAGAATGGCGTATTTTTGAATGTGCTTGATGCAAATCTAGCTGTGAAGTGTACAACTGGGGCACAACTGCTGCCACTTAAGGGGTGGGTGTGTGTGGGGCCCAATTTTTGGAAAAAAGGGAGACTCCGCTTGGAGTAACCCTTGCTTACATTGTTTTTAAAAGAAGCCAAGATGAACAGAGCTGGGATCAGGAAAGACTTTGCTACCTACCCTGGTGTCATCCTGGGGACGGTTAATTATGGCGTATTTTTGAATGTGCTTGATGCAAATCTAGCTGTGAAGTGTACAACTGGGGCACAACTGCTGCCACTGAAGGGGTGGGTGTGTGTGGGGCCCAATTTTTGGAAAAAAGGGAGACTCTGCTTGGAGTAACCCTTGCTTGCTGTGTTTTTAAAAGAAGCCAAGATGAACAGAGCTGGGATCAGGAAAGACTTTGCTACCTACCCTGGTGTCATCCTGGGGACGGTTAATTATGGCGTATTTTTGAATGTGCTTGATGCAAATCTAGCTGTGAAGTGTACAACTGGGGCACAACTGCTGCCACTGAAGGGGTGGGTGTGTGTGGGGTCCAATTTTTGGAAAAAAGGGAGACTCCGCTTGGAGTAACCCTTGCTTGCTGTGTTTTTAAAAGAAGCCAAGATGAACAGAGCTGGGATCAGGAAAGACTTTGCTACCTACCCCGGTGTCATCCTGGGGACGGATAAGAATGGCGTATTTTTGAATGTGCTTGATGCAAATCTAGCTGTGAAGTGTACAACTAGGGCACAAGTGCTGCCACTGAATGGGTGGGTGTGTGTGGGGCACAATTTTTGGAAAAAAAGGGAGACTCCGCTTGGAGTAACCCTTGCTTACATTGTTTTTAAAAGAAGCCAAGATGAACAAGTCATGGGTCAGCAAAGACTTTATCTACCTACCCCGGTGTCATGCTGGGGACGGTTAATTATGGCGTATTTTTGAATGTGCTTGATGCAAATCTAGCTGTGAAGTGTACAACTGGGGCACAACTGCTGCCTTTTAAGGGGTGGGTGTGTGTGGGGCCCAATTTTTGGAAAAAAGGGAGACTCCGCTTGGAGTAACCCTTGCTTACATTGTTTTTAAAAGAAGCCAAGATGAACAAGTCATGGGTCAGCAAAGACTTTATCTACCTACCCCGGTGTCATGCTGGGGATGGTTAATTATGGCGTATTTTTGAATGTGCTTGATGCAAATCTAGCTGTGAAGTGTACAACTGGGGCACAACTGCTGCCACTTAAGGGGTGGGTGTGTGTGGGGCCCAATTTTTGGAAAAAAGGGAGACTCCGCTTGGAGTAACCCTTGCTTGCTGTGTTTTTAAAAGAAGCCAAGATGAACAGAGCTGGGATCAGGAAAGACTTTGCTACCTACCCTGGTGTCATCCTGGGGACGGTTAATTATGGCGTATTTTTGAATGTGCTTGATGCAAATCTAGCTGTGAAGTGTACAACTGGGGCACAACTGCTGCCACTGAAGGGGTGGGTGTGTGTGGGGCCCAATTTTTGGAAAAAAGGGAGACTCCGCTTGGAGTAACCCTTGCTTGCTGTGTTTTTAAAAGAAGCCAAGATGAACAGAGCTGGGATCAGGAAAGACTTTGCTACCTACCCCGGTGTCATCCTGGGGACGGATAAGAATGGCGTATTTTTGAATGTGCTTGATGCAAATCTAGCTGTGAATTGTACAACTGGGGCACAACTGCTGCCACTGAAGGGGTGGGTGTGTGTGGGGCCCAATTTTTGGAAAAAAGGGAGACTCCGCTTGGAGTAACCCTTGCTTGATGTGTTTTTAAAAGAAGCCAAGATGAACAGAGCTGGGATCAGGAAATACTTTGCTACCTACCCCGGTGTCATCCTGGGGACGGATAAGAATGGCGTATTTTTGAATGTGCTTGATGCAAATCAAAACATCCTGTTTGCAACTAGGGCCCAAGTGCTGCCACTGATGGGGTGGGTGTCTGTGTGGCCCAATTTTTGGAAAAAAAGGGAGACTCCGCTTGGAGTAACCCTTGCTTGATGTGTTTTTAAAAGAAGCCAAGATGAACAGAGCTGGGATCAGGAAAGACTTTGCTACCTACCCCGGTGTCATCCTGGGGACGGTTAATTATGGCGTATTTTTGAATGTGCTTGATGCAAATCTAGCTGTGAAGTGTACAACTAGGGCACAAGTGCTGCCACTGAATGGTTGGGTGTGTGTGGGGCACAATTTTTGGAAAAAAGGGAGGCTCCGCTTGGAGTCACCTTGCGGTGTTTTACATGACTTTAGAAAGGCGTGCCATGCCTATATCTGTGTCTCCTCCTCTTTTTCTTTGTCCAGCTCTTTTGTTTTTGCATAAGTATATGTCCTTGTCACTTTCCCATGTGTTGTGAGTTGTTTGTTACCTTTTGGACACCTTTGAGGGTGTTTTCTAAGTGTTTTTCTGTGTTTGTGATTGCCTGCCATTGTTTCTTATGCAGTTCGAGTTCGGTTCGTCGAACGTTCGACGAGCCGAACTCGAACGGGACCTCCGTTCGGTGAACCGGCCTCGAGCCGAACCGGGACCGGTTCGCTCATCTCTAGTCCCTAATATATCCGGTGGTACGCCTAGCTAGGGGTTGTAATATACTGTCCAGCCAATCCGATAGGCTGCTGGACAAGGAACCGATACTAGCAACGATTGGGCGTAGGGGTGGTGGAAAGACGTCCTTATGGGTCTTGGGGAGACCTTCGAATATGGGACAAATGAGATTGTCCACCAAAAGGTGTTCTTGTATTCTTTTGTTTAGGACCACCCCCCATCTCAAAACCTCTCTGAAGAATAATTTTTAATTTTTCTGAAAAAATTTCAGTGGGGTTACTACTTAAGGGTTTGGAGGTGGAGCTGTCGCTAAGGATACCCATGATTTGTTTTTCTTATAAGGTGTTGTCTAATATGACCACCGAACCACCTTTATCCACGACCCAAACCACGATGTGAGTGTTTCCAGCCAGGTCACGTAAGGCACATCTCTCTTGCTTAGATAAATTATCCGATATAATAAAATCGGAAGAAATGATACTGCGAACTTCCGTTTCAATAATGTCTTGAAAGGTGTCCATATTATTAATAAAGAACTTAAAATATTTTTAATGAAATTGTGCCGAGTCCATACCTTCCCCTTTTTCTCCTGCATTATACCGGCGTGGACAGACCGGGGGACTCTGAGCACTCAACTGGTGGATATAGCAGTGGATGACAGGTGAGCTGTTAACCTTTTTCCTTCACTTCCAACACAACCCCACACAGGTATACAACACCAGCTAGAAAAGCCTAGTCACCCCCCAGCACAATAGGTACACACCAGTGGGCGGGGCCAGACAGATTGTGACGCCAACCTAGGGGTCCTGAGGTGTTATGGGAGGGATACCAATCAATAGATCAGTAAGAGAGTTTAGCAATAACAATAAAGCCTATATGGAAAACTCCACACAAAAATATACTTAAAAGGGTATTTTATTAAATTTCCAAAGTTAAAAACACTTAAAAAACCCCACACCCCTTCTGAGGAAGCGACGGCGAAATGCGCGTCAAGGGGCGGTAAATATTTACACAATCTCTCTATTCCTTATCTTTATTATCTTTGATCTATTGTCTTTGTGCAAGTCCAGTGGTAGTTTACCCTCATAGGCTGATTGGCATGAGACATACTCTATAAAAGCCTCTGCTTACTCTGACTAGGATTCTTACGTATGGTTCCGTTTTTATCATGTGGTTTTGTGAGAGCATGTACTCTACATTTGTCATTGTATCTATCTCATGGCAGTCCCTTGCCACTTATGCACCTTATCTTTAATCACAGTTACCCCACTTGTAATTTTTTGCCATCGTGTGGTTTAGTAAAAAGCACTGCACTTTATTATATTCACTATATTTAATTTTATTTATAATTGTATTTATATTACGGTGCTCTACTGCCACCTTGTAGTTATCAAGGTTTTTTTTTTTTCAGTGCTGACAGCGGGAATCCGGTCCAGAGGCCGTGCACAGTCGGGGTACCTGGACCCTAGGGAGAGGACAGCCGCAAGCACCTTTTCAATTAACCAGCAGGGGACAAGATTCCAAGCCTTGTCCCACTAACAGCTCTGATAGAGCGAGACGGAACCCAACGAGGGGGATAGGGCATCTGCAAGTGCCTGCTAAGATCCCATGGGTCAGTTCTCGCGGGTCACAGCTCCCACGGAAAAGACACCGGGAATGGACTTTCCCATTTCATGCGGACTAATCAACACACAAGACACCAACCTAAAGTGCCGGAAGAAGGGCCCATGTTCTGTTCACCGGTGTGCGGGACCTGAGCACACCCCTCCGGAGGCTACCGGTTACCGGCAGTTGGTCTACTATCTGGATTCTGTGTGACTTTATTCAAGATAGTGAGTACACCGGTATCATCCTGTCCAATCCCGCAGACTGCACCCCATCACGCTATCTCCCCAACACCTGGGCCCCGGGACAACACCTCCCCTCCCTGTGGAGGGGATACCATCCTGCTGCCCCGCTCCATCAGCCCAGGGCACCCCATACCAAGGCAGCAGCGGTGTCACCAACAATCACCGCCCAACACGGGTGGCATCACTGACAAATCCCCTATATAATAACTTCCCCCCCCCTTTTTCACTTGCGGGCGACAGACGGGTGCTCAGGCCCAGGTCCGGCTTCCCCTCGAGCCACTGCCACGACCACGGATCCGAGCATCTCGAGCAGCCCCTTCCCCTGGCCGTGGTCTGTCCCCTGCCCACAACAAATTGGCGTAACGAACAGGATACTTACCTCATCCACTAACCTGGGTGAAGTGCGCCTTTCCTGGACTGTTAACCCTTGAAACGCTGACATTTTCGGACCGCCGCCATCTTGCCCGCCATTTTGGCGCCAAAAAGGACAACCTCGTCATCTTCATCCCTGAAAAGAGCGCAAGTCCTAAGCCCTACCCCCTAAGAACGCAGTCGGAACCCGATGATGTCCGGAGCAGGAGGTTGAGAGAGATACTGCTTCCGAAAAACAAAGGGGGAAGGTGAAAGAGCAGCATGTGACCAGAATTGATAAAGTGCAGTGACGCCAGGACTCTGCAGAAACTCATTCCTGGACACCAACGCGGCAGGATGTCAACGCAGCCAAGCAGCCGGTGCCTAGAAAGGCCCGCTCCCAGAACTGCTGACTGGATAGAGGAGCTCACTGAGAGGATGCGCCGGAGGATCCAGGTCCAAGCCCACTTCATGCTGGTGAAGTGGACGTCGGAGATGAAGGGCCTGGCTACCGCCGTCTGGGTGTGCGAAGTGGAGATATCCTCTGTGGATCGGGTAAGTGGAGACCCACGACTCTATGTTCCATCTGGAACCGGCCGGCCCGGCTGAGAGGACCGGCCTGCTCCCGTCTGCCATGCCACCTCCCTTGTCACTCGTGCCCGCGGCCAATGCTCCGACCGACCCATTGCCCCATCCCGTGGCAGCAGAACCCGTAGTGTCTGCGAGGGAGGACCCAGTTGCTGGGTCCTCAGGCCTTACCTTCACCACCACTCCGGCACCAACCCCGGCCTCCATCCCGGCCGCACCACTGTTGACATCCATCCCAGCCCCGAGCCATGCCGCACCGCTGATGATGTTCGTCCTGGCCCCGAGCCTAGCCGCACCACCGATGATGTCCGTCCCGGCCCCGAGCCTGGCCGCACCGCCGAGAACGCCCGTCCCGGCCAGGCCTGAACCGGTCCGCCATGCCAGCGTTGCCCAATCTTCCTGTCCCGGCTTAGGAGCAGCCAGTATATTCCCGCAGCAGGGAGAAGCAGCCTGCTGATGGGTGAGTGCCACAGAAAGTTGAAAGGCCGGTTGTAGCCGGTGCTGAGGGCATTCGGGTGGACTCAGCTCCTGAGCAAGAGGAGGAGCGTGGGAACCATGCCCCATACTGGGAGCGGCAGCAGCAGCTCTGCAGAGAGATAGCCAGCCGAGAGAAGAAGAGGACTGGAGTGATTGCCGGAAGCACTGGAAAAAGGGCTGCCTGCGGCAGGCCACTTTTCAAAATCAGACCAGATCAGATCAGTCAGAGGCCCGACTTACAGAGGCCAGGTCCGCTAGTTTGACCCCTAAAAAAAGGTCGGGATTCATCTATGAACCAGGACTGGAACCCACAATCTTTGTGTCCCAGAGGGATGTGGCCCCTCATTTACCCACTGGGCATCCAGATCGGAATCTGGAACCTGGAAACTTGGTCAGCTACACCCGACATTGTGGAGAGCGGGGGTGGTTTGCCCTTGATGTGAAGAAATGCGTAATGGTCGATGAAAAGCCATGCCTCGCCTCCCATCGCTACCTTCAGAAAAATAAAGAAAAGGAGTAATTTTGTAGCGGGACCCAGCTACCTACTTTTCCCAGTTTAACCCCTACCTCTCCTTGTTTGCATTTATGGACCATGGCCTCAGGACTGGCATAGACTACCCAAAAACTTTCTTGGGATCATGTGAATATTCCCCAACTGCCTTTTTGTTCCTCTACACGCCAGGACTGTGACACCCACTGAAGAGGACTGGTTGGAGGAAGGGCCTGCGGTAGAGTCGGCCGAGGCTCAGCCACTGCCAAAACCAGTGGCTAACCTCCAGGCCAGAGGATTCTGGACTTTGGGACTCTTTGGGGTGGACTGGTGAGAAAGGGACTGTTTTTGCAACGTTTAAGTAAAGTGCCTCCCTGTGAAGGGATGAAATGTACATAATGTTTTATAACATGTTACCGTTTTACCTTTTTACAGAAACAGTTAAAATAAAATAAAAAAACGGTGGCCGGACAACCCGAGGAAGGGCTGTGTTCTACCAAGGGGGAGTGTGACGCCCTGACAAAATCAGGTTGTCACAGAAGACCATCTATCTTCTAGATGCAGGATTCCCTTCTCTTTGGCCTTCCAACACAACCCCACACAGGTATACAACACCAGCCACAAAAGCCTAGTCATCCCCCCAGGACAATAGGGACACACCAGTGGGCAGGGCGAGGCAGATGGTGATGCCCACCAAGGGTCCGGAGGTGTTATGGGAGGGGCCAGAGGGAGTTCAGATAGAGAGTCGGTGGAGGCAGTGGAGCTGGACAGTGGAAGTGAGAGGAGTGAAGTGGTAGTCGGGGGTTGTAGCAACTGGACTACCGGACTACTGACAAACGGACTAGGTGGCAGACGGCAGAAGCAGGGCCACAGGCGACGGAGATCCGGTCGCGGGAGACCTTAAGTGGACCAGGGCAGGGTTGTAGTCCGCCGATGCCGACAGCGGGAATCCGGTCCGGAAGACGTGCACAGTCGGGGTACCTGGACCCTAGGGAGAGGACAGCTGCAAGCACCTTTTCATTAGCCAGCAGGGGACAAGAGTCCAAGTCTTATCCCACTAACAGCCCAGATAGAGCGAGACGGAAGCCCAATGAGGGGGGATAGGGCGTCTGCAAGTGCCTGCAAAAATCCCACGGGTCAGTTCTCGTGGGCCACAGCTCCCACAGAAAAGACACTGGGAGTGGACTTCCCCATTTCATGCGGACAAGTCAACACACAAGACAGCAACCTAAAGTGCAGGAGGAAGGGCCCCTGTTCTGTTCACCGGTGTGCGGGACCCGAGCACACCCCTCCGGAGGCTACCGGTTACCGGAAGTTGGTTTACTATCTGGACTCTGTGTGACTTTATTCAAAATAGTGAGTATATGGCGCCCTGGCAAAACCAGGTTATCACAGAGACTGCACAAATCTTCCAGGTGCAGGACTCCATCCTCCTTGACCTACCAGCACAAAAGCACACACAGGTAACATAAGCCACAAAAGCCTAGTCACCCCCCCAGGACAATAGGGACACACCAGTGGGCAGGACCAGGTGGATGGAGACGCCCACCTAGGGGTCCTGAGGTGTCAGGGGAGGGAACACAGGAGTTGAAGTTGAAGTTCAGTCAGAGATGAGTCTGGACAGAGGAAGTGAGAGGAGCGTGGAGTGAGGTGGTAGTCGGGGGTTGTAGCTCCCGGACTACCGGACTACCTTAACTGACTAGGGGAGGTAGACAGCAGAGCAGGCCCACAGGCGACGGAGATCCGGTCGCAGGACACCTTAACACTAGAAGTCCCAGAAATTTGGAGCTCCGCCCTGAAGCCCCGAAAGAGGGTCAAATGACCCTTAGTCCAAACTGAATAGAACTAACTAGAAACTAAATGGCTAAACTCAATGGAAAACAACAACCTCCTGTGGTGCAACGGTAATGCCCTTAATTACAGAACAAAAGACGGTGATTATAGGGTGTTAGCTAAAATCCTTCAGGTCATTGGACCCACCTCCCAGGAATAGAGATGAGCGAACCGGTCGCGGTTCAGCTCGAGGTCGGTTCGCCGAACGGGGGTCCCGTTCGAGTTCGGTTCGTCGAACGTTCGACGAACCGAACTCAAACCAATAGGCTAGAATGGGAGGCAATCACAAACACATAAAAATGCATGATAAATGTATACAAACAGTTAATAAACATTGCCATAACACTTACCGATCCCCCCGATCCCTCCTGCACTCTGTCTCCTGCCGCTATTCCATCCGATGATCGCTGAATCCTCCCGGTAACCAGCACTGCCAGCAGAGAAGCAGGACCTATCGTGACGTCAAAATAGCCATGTGACCAGTCACGTGGCTATTATCTCATTGGCTACAGACTGGTCACATGACTATGACACGTCATGTAGGACCTGCGAGTGCATCTCTCCGGTACACGGTGCACATTTGTGTATCGCCGTGTACCGGCGATATGCTCTAGCACACGGTCGACTCCCCGTTCCGTTAGGGACCAGCTAACCGCGGCTCCGGGAGAACCGTTGCTATGGTAACGCGTCTGTCAGCATTACCGCTAGCAGCACTGATCACTCACGGAGTGAAGGCTGCACGCTGCTTCCCGATTGTAGTGAAGATTGTAGTGAGGATGAGGTGCCCCAGCCCATGATGGGCTGGTGCACCTCATCCTCACTACAATCGTCACTACTACTACACTAGTGAGGAGTGTAGTGAGGATGAGATGCCCCAGCCCATGATGGGCTGGTGCACCTCATCCTCACTACAATCGTCACTACTACTACACTAGTGAGGATTGTAGTGAGGATGAGGTGCCCCAGCCCATCAAGTAATGGGCTGGGGCACCTCATCCTCACTACAATCCTCACTACAATCCTGAAGTGCAGTTTCTTCAAATTCATTTAAAGGCACTTGGAACGCTGAAATTGCTGCTTATAATTTAAGCCTCTATTAAAAACCTCTTATCAGCGCTGGTTTATTGGGGATTTATTGGGCTGACAGGGGGTAATAAAGATGAAGTCTCTAATGTGTCTGTGTATTTATTTCTATTAAAGTATTTTTTCTCTGTGTGGTGTCTTTTTTTTAACCCTTTATTGGAGATTCTTAATGGCCGGGTCAAACGTGCCTGACATTAAGAATCTCTGGCTTAATACTGGCTAGTAAAACAAAGCCAGTATTAACTCATGATTACCCAACAAGCCACCCGGCTCCAGGGCTGTTGGAAGAGTTGGATACAGCGCCAGATGATGGCGCTTCTATGAGAGCGCCATTTTCTGGGACGGCTGCGGACTGAAATTCGCAGCAGAGGCGCCCAGAAACCTCAGGCTAACCTGTGCTGCGGATTCCAATCCCCAGCTTCCTAGTTGTACCCGGCTGGACACAAAAATGGGGCGAAGCCCACGTCATTTGTTTTTTAATTATTTCATGAAATAAGTGAAATAATTAAAAAAAAAAGGGCTTCCCTATATTTTTGGTTCCCAGCCGGATACAAATAGGCAACTGGGGGTTGGAGGCAGCCCGTAGCTGCATGCTGTACCTGGCTAGCATACAAAAATATGGCGAAGCCCACGTCATTTTTTTGGTGGGCAAAAAACTTCTGCATACAGTACTGGATGGAGTATGCTGAGCCTTGTAGTTCTGCAGCTGCTGTCTGCTCTTCTCCATACAGACACACAGCAGCTGCAGAACTACAAGGCTCAGCATACTCAGCATACTCCATCCAGGACTGTATGCAGAAGTTTTTTGCTGAAAAACTTATGTGGGCTTCGCCATATTTTTGTATGCTAGCCAGGTACAGAAGGCAGGTACGGCTGCCCCCAACCCCCAGTTGCCTATTTGTACCCGGCTGGGAACCAAAAATAAAGGGAAGCCCTTTTTTTATTATTTCATGAATTTCAAAACAAATGACGTAGGCTTCGCTCCATTTTTGTGTCCAGCCAGGTACATCTAGGCAGCTGGGGATTGGAATACGCAACACAGGTTGGCCTGAGCTTTCTGGGCCCCACTGCTGCAAATTGCAGTCTGCAGCTGCCTCAGAAAATGGCCCTTTCATAGAAGCGCCATCTTCTGGCGCTGTATCCAACTCTTCCAGCACCTGCCTGCTATACCTGGCTAGCATACAAAAATATGGCGAAGCTCACGTCCTTTTTTTGTAGTTTTTTGGCCAAAAAAATTAAAAAATGCTTCCCTGGATTTTCCATTGCCAGTGAAGGTAACACCAAGCAGTGGGGGTTAGCAGCCAGTAGCTGCTTTGATTACCCTTAGTTAGCAATACAAAAAATGCAGCGGGAGCCCATATATATTTTTTTTAATCATTTATTTAAATAACTAAAAACAAAATGGGCTTCCCTGTATTTTGATTGCTGGACATCACAGTGCTGTAAAAATAAATCTTTAAAAAAAATGACATAGCGCTCCGCGGTATTTTTGATTCTCAGCGCAGATAAAGCAGACAGCTATGGGTTGCCACCCCCATCTGCCTGTCGTTACCTTGGTTGGCAATCAAAATACAGGGAAGCCCATTAATTTTTTCTATTTAAAAGATAGTTAAAAAAAAAATGATGTTGGGTCCCCCCATTTTTGATAGCCAGCTAGGGTAAAGCAGATGTCTGTAGCCTGAAAACCACAGCTGGCAGCTTTACCGTGGTTGGGGATCCAATGTGGAGGTCCCCCCAGTCTCTTTTTTTATAATTATTTTATAAATATTAATAATTACACAAAAAAAGTAGGGTCCCCTCCAAATTGGATCACCAGCCAAGGTAAAGCGGACAGCTGTGGTCTGGTATTCTCAGGGTGGGAAGGTCCATAGTTATTGGGCCTTCACAGCCTAAAAATAGCAGGCCGCAGGCACCCCAGACGTGGCGCATCCACTAGATGCGCCAATCCTGGCGCTTCACCCCAGCTCATCCCGTGCCCTGGTGCAGTGGCAAACGGGGTAATAAATCGGGTTGATACTAGCTGTAAAGTCACCTGAGATAAAGCCCAGCAGTTTGTGATGTCATGGCATCTATTAGATACCCAACATCATAAACTGTCAGTACTAACAAAAACAAAAAATCGACAAAAGAAATTTATTTGAAAAAACAGTCCCCAAAACATTTCCTCTTTCACCAATTTATTGTAAGAAAAAAAATAAAGGGGTCCCACGACGACTCTGGACCGTCTAGAATATGGGGGGGAGACACTCAGGGAACGTATCCCCCATTTTCTAGGAGTGCGGACCCTTCATGTGAGGAGTGTGGGTGCAATGAATCTGCACTCACTCTCCCCGGGTCCACAGCAGCAGAGTCCATGTCGTAATGGTTGCTACCAAAGCTGCAATGCCCTGCTCATGAGGTAAGGGCATGCCTAATCAGGAGAACTACTGTAGAGGAAGCTCTGCTCACTGGTATATAGGTGCTCAGAGGTAATAGATAAAATTAGTGAGTAACCTCGGCACTCTAAATCTCCCAGACTAAGTCAGTAAGTCACAACTGATAGTAATGCAAAATCACTCTTTATTGGTCCGTATTAAGAAAAAAAATTTTTTCATAAGCATATATGTTTTTGTCCAAAACAAGTTACAAATGACGTTTCGGCCTGAGCCTTCGTCAGATTGGACTTATCTGCATGTAATCATGAAAAATGACAATAATCAGTATCACATAAGAGTGAGAGAACAATAACATAAACTCGAACAATGTAGAGGTACAATTGGGATGCAGCAAAAAAATTGCAGCACAGCAAGAAATGAAACACATGATACAAATGTCATAATACAGTACAAGGACAATATAGTAATGACAAATATGGGGTCAGAGTAGGCTTAGACAGCTCTGGTACGAAAGAGATGTCAATCATAAAGTAACATGTGCAGTAGGTGTAGAGCTACACTATGCATGGCAGAGCAAATGGGTAGACCGACCATAGAAAAAGAACGGAGAAAAAGTGGAGAGAAAGTGGAGAAAAAATGTAGAAAAAGTGGAGAAAAAGTGGAGAAAAAGTGGAGAAAAAGTGGAGAAAAAATGGAAAAAACGTGGAGAAAAAGTGGAGAAAAAATGGAGAAAAAGTGGAGAAAAAGTGGAGAAAAAGTGGAGAAAAAGTGGAGAAAAAATGGAGAAAAAGTGGAGAAAAAGTGGAGAAAAAGTGGAGAAAAAGTGGAGAAAAAATGTAGAAAAAGTGGAGAAAAAATGTAGAAAAAGTGGAGAAAAAATGGAGAAAAAGTGGAGAAAAAGTGGAGAAAAAGTGGAGAAAAAATGGAGAAAAAGTGGAGAAAAAAATGGAGAAAAAGTGGAGAAAAAGTGGAGAAAAAATGTAGAAAAAGTGGAGACAAAATGTAGAAAAAGTGGAGAAAAAGTGGAGAAAAAGTGGAGAAAAAGTGGAGAAAAAGTGGAGAAAAAGTGGAGAAAAAATGGACAAAAAATAAACAAAAAATGGAGAAAAAGTGGGGAAAAAATGGAGAAAAAGTGGAGAAAAAATGGACAAAAAATAAACAAAAAATGGAGAAAAAGTGGGGAAAAAATGGAGAAAAAGTGGAGAAAAAATGGAGAAAAAGTGGAGAAAAAGTGGAGAAAAAATGGAGAAAAAGCGGAGAAAAAATGGAGAAAAAGTGGAGAAAAAATGGAGAAAAAGTGGAGAAAAAATGTAGAAAAAGTGGAGAAAAAGTGGAGAAAAATTGGAGAAAAAGTGGAGAAAAAATGGAGAAAAAGTGGAGAAAAAATGTAGAAAAAGTGGAGAAAAAATGTAGAAAAAGTGGAGAAAAAATGGAGAAAAAGTGGAGAAAAAGTGGAGAAAAAGTGGAGAAAAAGTGGAGAAAAAATGGAGAAAAAGTGGAGAAAAAGTAGAGAAAAAGTAGAGAAAAAGTGGAGAAAAAGTGGAGAAAAAATGTAGAAAAAGTGGAGAAAAAGTGGAGAAAAAATGGAGAAAAAGTGGAGAAAAAGTGGAGAAAAAGTGGAGAAAAAGTGGAGAAAAAATGGAGAAAAAGTGGAGAAAAAGTGGAGAAAAAGTGGAGAAAAAGTGGAGAAAAAGTGGAGAAGAAGTGGAGAAGTGTTTGTTCATGCCAGATGGGAGATAAATAATTTTTTACCGGCGCTGTCATTTACTGTAACGTGATCATCGGTGTACGGTGTATACCTGTGATCACGTGAGCGGGGACCGGAAAAACAGTCCTGAATCATGATCTCCAGGGTCTCAGCTAGCCCTGAAACCCCGGAGATTTTCTGACGCTGGGGGGCGTTATTCACTTATTTCTGCCTGCTGTTTATAAACGGCAGATCAGAATAAGGCTACATTAACACGACTGATCCATTTTTGTGGTCTGCAAAAAACAGTCCGTTTTTTTTCACGGGTGCATCCGTGTGGCATCCGTTTTCGTTCCGTAGACGGTCCGTATGTCATCTGTTTGTCATCCGTGTGCCTTCCGTTTTTTTTGTGTACTGCAAAAAAACTGAATGAGGGTAAATGCATAAATTTACCCAGGATCCATAGCTTCATCCTACATGAGGCGGTCACATGTTCACTCCAGTGCCATTTTCTACTGCTTTTAACAGCGTAGAGCGCTCTGGTGATTTTCCTGTGCTTGTGCACTTCATATCAGTCTTTTCAGTCATTATAATGGCAGAAAGACACATAATGTCCCACTCTCCTGCATTTTGTAATTTTGCACCCTTTGGTGCCTTTCATGTGGCACTAAGGGGTGCTTAGCTTTGTATTTAGCCAAAAAAATGAAAAAAAAAAAAATGACGTAGGGTTCCCCCTATTTTTGTAGCCAGATAGGGTAAAGCAGACGGCTGCAGCCTGCAGACCACAGCTGGCAACCTCACCTTGGCTGGTAATCCAAAACTGAGGGCACCCCACGCTGTTATTTTAAATTAAATAAATAATTAAAAAAAAAAACACGTAGGGGTCCCCCCTAGAGTTGAGCGCGGTTCGCGGTTCGAGGTTCTCCAGTTCTAGGCTCGAGTGATTTTGGGGCCTGTTCTAGATCGAACTAGAACTCGAGCTTTTTGCAAAAGCTCGATAGTTCTAGAAACGTTCGAGAACGGTTCTAGCAGCAAAAAAACAGCTAATTCCTAGCTTGGTTTCCGCTGTAATAGTGTAAGTCACTCTGTGACTCACACTATTATGAAATTTCAGTGTATAGTGTGCGGGAACAGCGCCTTCAGATCACTGCTGTTTGTATAATGGCGATCGCCATTTTTTTTTTTTTTCCTTGTCTTCCTTCCCTAAGCACGCGCGTGTAGTGGGGCGGGCCAGCATGTCAGCCAATCCCAGACACACACACAGCTAAGTGGACTTTTAGCCAGAGAAGCAACGGCATGTGTGATAGGATGTCCATGTCACATGTCCCTGCATTATAAAACCGGACATTTTCCTCCAGCACGCCATTATCCGCCTTCTGCGTCCTTGGTGTCAAACATCACTGGCGCAGCTCCGTCCTTTGTCCTATCGCCGATACTGCTGTATGCGCTCCATACACAGCACTAGACAGCTTAGGGAGAGCACTTTCTATCAGTCCTTTTAAGGGCTCGTACCGGCAGGTGAAAACAGAGACAGCGTCTGTGTAGCAAAGGTCAGGGATTTCGTCGCTGCATTTCCCCATTAGGAGGGAATAGAAAGGCAGGCTTCCATTCCTCTACCCAGAGCCCCACAATCCTGGCACTGTACCCTCCTGTCCTCTGCACACTCCAACTCTTCTTAACTAAGCCATTATACTAGCAAACAGTCAGTGTACCTAGTGGCATCCTAAACGTGGCTATTGTACTTTTGTCTAGTCACACTATTGCAAAGATATTTGCATCACGTCTGCCTGCATTGCACACTCCAACTCTTTTTAACTAAGCCATTATACTAGCAAACAGTCAGTGTACCTAGTGGCATCCTAAACGTGGCTATTGGACTTTTGTGTAGTCACAGTAGTGCAAAGATATTTGCATCACGTCTGCCTGCATTGCACACTCCAACTCTTTTTAACTAAGCCATTATGCTAGCAAACAGTCAGTGTACCTAGTGGCATCCTAAACGTGGCTATTGGACTTTTGTGTAGTCACAGTAGTGCAAAGATATTTGCAGCACGTCTGCCTGCATTGCACACTCCAACTCTTTTTAACTAAGCCATTATACTAGCAAACAGTCAGTGTACCTAGTGGCATCCTAAACGTGGCTATTGTACTTTTGTGTAGTCACACTAGTGGAAAGATATTTGCAGCACGTCTGCCTGCATTGCACACTCAAACTCTTTCTAACTAAGCCATTATACTAGCAAACAGTCAGTGTACCTAGTGGCATCCTAAACGTGGCTATTGTACTTTTATGTAGTCACACTAGTGGAAAGATATTTGCAGCACGTCTGCCTGCATTGCACACTCCAACTCTTTTTAACTAAGCCATTATACTAGCAAACAGTCAGTGTACCTAGTGGCATCCTAAACGTGACTATTGTACTTTTGTGTAGTCACACTAGTGGAAAGATATTTGCAGCACGTCTGCCTGCATTGCACACTCCAACTCTTTTTAACTAAGCCATTATACTAGCAAACAGTCAGTGTACCTAGTGGCATCCTAAACGTGGCTATTGTACTTTTGTCTAGTCACACTATTGCAAAGATATTTGCAGCACGTCTGCCTGCATTGCACACTCCAACTCTTTTTAACTAAGCCATTATACTAGCAAACAGTCAGTGTACCTAGTGGCATCCTAAACGTGGCTATTGTACTTTTGTCTAGTCACACTATTGCAAAGATATTTGCATCACGTCTGCCTGCATTGCACACTCCAACTCTTTTTAACTAAGCCATTATACTAGCAAACAGTCAGTGTACCTAGTGGCATCCTAAACGTGGCTATTGGACTTTTGTGTAGTCACAGTAGTGCAAAGATATTTGCATCACGTCTGCCTGCATTGCACACGCCAACTCTTTTTAACTAAGCCATTATGCTAGCAAACAGTCAGTGTACCTAGTGGCATCCTAAACGTGGCTATTGGACTTTTGTGTAGTCACAGTAGTGCAAAGATATTTGCAGCACGTCTGCCTGCATTGCACAATCCAACTCTTTTTAACTAAGCCATTATACTAGCAAACAGTCAGTGTACCTAGTGGCATCCTAAACGTGGCTATTGGACTTTTGTCTAGTCACACTAGTGCAAATCTATGTGCAGCACCTCTGCATGACACCCTCCTGCTCTGTTTTTAATAAGCTATAATGATAGCAAAAAATACTGCCATTTAGTGGCATCATAGAACTGGCTGTTGTATTCCATTAGTGCCCCACTGGTGCCAAGCTATTTATAGCACCTCTACATGACACCCTCATGCACATTTTGCTACGCTAATGTTATAGCAAACTCATGGAATTCATTGCTGCATTTGATAATTCGGAGGGATAGAAAGTCAGGCTTCCTTTAGCTTTTCCTTCTGTTCATAGACAGCATCTCCAAGAGCAATTTCCCCTCCACGTCTAAGTGTGGAGAGGCAGCTAGTGTGCATGCGTGTGCCGATTTACCCCAGCTGCAGCCTAATTACAGTGTTTCGCCTAGTGAGTATGCTCAGCCTGACTGTGCTATTCCTGACGCTAAGTCTTCATTTCGGGATACAGCGCATGCTCCCACACTAAGTGTGAAAAGCCTCTTTGCACAGGTGCTTGCATTACGTGCCGGGTCTAAGTCCTGTTTTGTGCCTAGACACCATGCTAAAGCTGATAGTCTTTTTTCAGAGACTGTATTTCATGCTACTGAGCATGCTCAGGCACTTACTGCATCAGAGACTAGGTCCGGTAATGAACTCTTTGGCCCTGCCCCTGATGTGGGGGGGCACATATAGACCACAGGGCATCAGGTGTCCTCCCAAATGGCTTGCAGAGGGCCACCCCTATGACTTGTCACCGCATTATTGATGGTCAGACGATGACTGGTGAGGTGTTTGGGTCATGGCAGCCATGAGGTCATCATTGAAGTTGCGGTTCCAAATAGGACGCTAGTTATGCCACTCATGACGTGTCACTCTACTTTTGTCTCCAGGAGGTGCATTGTGGTTCACCCTGGTTTGGGGCGGACCCAGGTTAAAAAAGGGGCTGGAGCCAACAAGGAGGTGCGCAGTCTTCTATTATGCTCCAAAAGAGCACACCTCCATGTGTTGAACCCATTGCGGCTTTAGGCCAGAGGTAGGCAAGGATAGGGTGTCGATGTAGGCCACCACCACAGTTGGTAACGCAGAACGGTTAAGACCAGCTCCTGTCCTACCAGTCCTGCTTGTGCAGCCCAGTGGCATTAACAGGCCTGCTGCTGCTGATGCACCTGCTGTCCACAGGTGTGCCCCTACGCACACGGTCAGCGTACTCAATGGCCCCTGTGTTGTTAACAGGGAGTTCCTGGGCTGGGTGGGCATGTGGACCCTGTGACGCTAACAGGGATCACAGTCTCCGGATCCGAATGGCGTCTAACTCGGTTCAGGCTACTATTAGTTTCATAGCCACACAGCTCTGTATCCTCCACCAAACCTTCCAGTTGCCAACCTCTCCTTTTCCAACTGTGAGCACGGTGGACACTGACTGCTGATGGGGATATATACCTTTCTCTTTCTTTTCTTATTAATTTTCGTTATATAGCGGTAACATAGTATATACCACTTTATCCAAATCTGCCAGTCCCACTGTAACAGATGGTGTTTCTTCAGCAAATGTTACTGTTGCTTAACCACCAAATCCACGGACCAAAACTTTTTTCCCCTTTCCAACACACCTGTTCCCCTTTCCACCAGCTTCTGTCCTTTTTCAACTCATTTTGGTATATGACCAAAAGTGCAACTGTGCAGGGACACCGTACTCAACGCCATCTCAGCACAGCAGCCAGCCCTCGATCCCTCAGATGTGGACAAGTAAAAGACCATTTCCTCCTAATCATGACAAAGCGTTGAGATTCACTCTGTGCAGCACTGGTGTTTAGTGGAAAAGTAGATCTAAGATTGCGTACCACATTCTGCAGATACTCCTGTATACGTGCGTCCATTTCTATGGCAGGAATTATTTTGCCAAATTTTGTCTTGTACCGGGGATGTAACAGTGTGGCAACCCAGTATTCTGGATTACTTTGAATTCGTACAATCCGAGGGTCATGTTGTAGGTAGTGCAGCAAGAAGCCGCTCATGTGTCTTGTGCATCCAGGAGGACCAAGTCCTTGGTGTGTTGGTGGCAGAGAGGTGAGAATCGTGCCTCCTTCCTCTGCCCTCTCCCCACAACCTCGCACAACCGAAATGTGAGCAAGCTCTCACTCATCTGCTGAGTCTTCCATGCCCATCGCCAGTTCGTCCTCCATTTCTTCATGGGCTCCTGCACCTTCCTCAACACTTTTTGCTGATACTATGCGCCCTTGTTAATCCCTCTCCCTCACCATGACTGCCGCATAGGTGCCGCTGACCATCTGGACCTCGTAGATCTTGTTATCCCTTCCGCATATGACTCCTCCTGTACTTCCTCCCCTTCCTCTTGTCCCAACACCTGACTCCGAATAATAATTACAGTGTGCTCCATCATGTAGATGACCAGAATTGTCACGCTGAGAATGACATTGCCAGTGCTAAACATCTTCGTCGACATTTCTAAACTGTGTAGCAGGGTGCATAGGTCCTTGATCTGACACCACTCCAGCAGCGTGATCTGCACCACCTCTGGATCAAGTTATCCCAGGCTATATGTCATAACGTATTGCAGCAGGGTTCGGCGGTGCTGCCACAAACGCTGCAACATGTGCAGATTCAAATTCCTGCGTGTGGGCACATCGCATTTCAGGCTTTTAACCACCAGACCTAAAGATTTCTGTAGCGACGAAAGTTGTTGAGCTGCTGTGTGCGCACGATGGAAGTGAGCACATAGCGAGCGTGCCCGCTGCACAAGGCAATGTAGGCCGGGATGGTGTTTTAAAAATTGCTGGAGAATTAGGTTCAACACGTGAGCCATACAAGGCACGTGTGTCACATTGCCCTGACGATGGCCCGCAGCCAGGTTTGCATCATTGCCGCACACGGCTATTAAGTCACCAACGGAGTCCGCTCCGTCAATTTGTACTCCGGTCGCCAGGTGACAACGTGTTCCTTTCATGAATAGTGCTGATGATGGGAGAGGAGTCGATGCCAGCGGCGCAGGTGGACGCAGGTTATGCTCACCCACTGGGCTGCATTACCTTGACAGATGCAGAATCTCTGGCTGAATGTAGCTGGTGGGTATCTCACAGATGAAATACCATCATTCAGCTACAACCAATGGGAAGACACCACACCCTTTTTTATGCCCATCCTGTCTGCAGACCACTGCCAGACATAGCTATGACCTCTGGTTACTTTTACCCCCAGTTCAGTTTTATGATTTTGTGTGCTTGTTACCTGACTACTTTTCCTGCTTGCTGTTTATGTACCTTGTTGGCCGATCCGCATTTCACCTCTGCTTGTTTTCTGATTAAGTCCTGGCCGTCCCATTCTGTTCCTGTTCCTCAATTAATGTTTTGACCCTGCCTGACTACTATTCTCTGGAACTGCAGCCTTCCACAGGTATTATTCACCTTGGGCCCTGTGCAATTCCTAATCCCTGTATAGGGGTTAAAGGGTTTCAGGGTTCTAGGGGTCCTGCTTGTTGAGTGGCTTCCCTCTAGCCTATCATTAACAGCCCATCTGAGTGTGTGGATCAAGGAAGGCGTTACACCGTGCTCTCTGCAGAAGGCCATGTGGGCCAGGATAGTGCTTTAAAAATTGCTGGACAACCAGGTTCAACACGTGAACCACACAAGGCACGTGTGTCACATTGTCACAGCGAAGGGCCGCACCCATGTTTGCATCATTGTCGCACCCGGCCTTCCCTGGCTGCTGGTTGAGTGGAGACAACCATTGATGAAACTCGGTATCCAGAGCTAACCGTCCACAACTTCTCAGCGGTGTGACTCACATTTCCCATACATTTCAAAGTAAAACTTTGACCGCCTGATGGCATTGAGCTCTGCTGCCAGCATAGTAAGGAGGTGTGTGGTAGTCCTTGTGCGCAGTTACAAGGAAGGGTGGCCTGACCACACAGGGTTTGCGCCAAGGTGGAGGACCCACACGAGGTTGAAGAGGCAGAAGCAGTGTATTAACTTCTACATACAGAAGAAGGATTGAAACAACTCGTGGGGACGGCAAGACTTGTACAGCAGACCCTTCTCCATCTCTCACCATATTTTGCCAGTGCCCAGTCAGTGACATGTAATGACCCTGTCTATGCTTACTGGTCCAAGTATCTGTGTTGAAATGCACCCTGTCGCACACAGAGTTTCTCAAGGAAGTGGTGATGTTGTGTGCGACATGCTGGTGTAGCGCGGGCATGCTTTTCTTGGAGAAGCAGTGGTGATTGGGCATCTGGTACTGGGGCACAGCGACAGACATAAGGTCTCTAAAATCCTGTGTGTCCCACTAGGCGGAAAGGCAGCATTTCGGTAGCCAACAGCTTACAGAGGGATAGAGTCAACCTCTTAGCTTTGTCATGGGTCGCAGGAAGTGGCCTTTTATTTGACCACATCTGAGGGACAGAGATCTGGCTGCTGTGTGTAGACGGTGTTGAGTAGTGTGTCCCTGGAAAAATGCAGGTTTGTGAGGAAAGTGCAGGCGGAGACATGATGTTGCCTTCATCCAACGTTGGTGCTATCGATGTTTGAGAGAGCTGTACACACTCACTTGTTTCCCCTTCCAAACCAACTGCCGACCTACCAAGCAAACTGCCTGTTGCGGTTACAGTGGTGGAAGTTGTGGGTGGAAAAACAGGTGTGACAGCTGTCCCCACAGTCCTAGAAGATGACGAGCGCGCGGATGCACTGGAAGGGGCAGGCGGTGGATGGTTCGCTCCGCTAGGCCGCTTTGCAGCACGGTGAGCTTCCCACCAGGGCATATGATATTTATTCATGTGACGATTCATGGAAGAAGTTGTCAAACTGCTGAGGTTTTGACCTCTACTAAGAGAACCATGACAAATTTTACAGATCACATAATTTGGGCGATCTTTTTCTATGTCAAAAAAGGACCAGGCTAGGCAAGGCTTAGAGGCCATGCGACATGTTGATCCACCCCGAATAATGCTCAGAGGCAGAGTGGTGGCTGAGGATGCAGTTGTAGACGTGCTACCAGTGCTCCGACTGTGTCCAGGAAGGCGCAAGGTAACTTCGTCGTCGGTTGCATCCTCCTCCACCGCCTCTGTTGACCTCCTCGAGTGTCTGACTGTGGGTTGACAGTAGGTGGGATCTAGAACTTCATCATCAATTGTTGTGTTTGCACTCCCCTCCCCCTCAGACCGAGCCTCTTCTTGCCCTGACCGAATATTTAAGTTGTCATCCCAATCGGGTATCTGCGTCTCATCTTCATCAGTATGTTCCTCATTGTCTATAACCACAGGTGTTGGAAAGGCAGCATTTTGGTAGCCAACAGTTTGCAGATGCTGAAAGTCAACCTCCAAGCCATGTCATGCCCTTCTAAAAGCATGTAAAACACAGCGAGGGGACTCCAACCACAGTCTCCCTCGTTGGCACTAACTGGGCCACACACCCCCCACTTGACTGGCATCGGTTGAGCCCCCTTTTGAAAAAGAAAAAGATGCTTTGCATGAAGCACTCTCAAAAATGCGCGTGCCTTTCCTGTCCCCTGGCTGACCCAGGGGAAGAAAAGTCCTCTGAGAGCCATGACTTGTTCATCTTGGTTCTTTTAGAAACACAGCGAGGGGACTCCAACCACAGTCTCCCTCGTTGGCACTAACTGGGCCACACACCCCCCACTTGACTGGCATCGGTTGAGCCCCCTTTTGAAAAAGAAAAAGATGCTTTGCATGAAGCACTCTCAAAAATGCGCGTGCCTTTCCCGTCCCCTGGCTGACCCAGGGGAAGAAAAGTCCTCTGAGAGCCATGACTTGTTCATCTTGGTTCTTTTAGAAACACAGCGAGGGGACTCCAACCACAGTCTCCCTCGTTGGCACTAACTGGGCCACACACACCCCACTTGACTGGCATCGGTTGAGCCCCCTTTTGAAAAAGAAAAAGATGCTTTGCATGAAGCACTCTCAAAAATACGCGTGCCTTTCCCGTCCCCTGGCTGACCCAGGGGAAGAAAAGTCCTCTGAGAGCCATGACTTGTTCATCTTGGTTCTTTTAGAAACACAGCGAGGGGACTCCAACCACAGTCTCCCTCGTTGCCACTAATTGGGCCACACACACCCCACTTGACGACTGACATCAGTTGATGCCCCTTTTGAAAATGAAAAAGATGCTTTGCATGAAGCACTCTCAAAAATACGCGTGCCTTTCCCGTCCCCTGGCTGACCCAGGGGAAGAAAAGTCCTCTGAGAGCCATGACTTGTTCATCTTGGTTCTTTTAGAAACACAGCGAGGGGACTCCAACCACAGTCTCCCTCGTTGCCACTAATTGGGCCACACAGAGTTTCTCAAGGAAGTGGTGATGTTGTGTGCGACAT
Organism: Anomaloglossus baeobatrachus; assembly: GCF_048569485.1. NCBI lineage: Eukaryota > Metazoa > Chordata > Amphibia > Anura > Aromobatidae > Anomaloglossus > Anomaloglossus baeobatrachus. The sequence continues at coordinate 145,259,736 of NC_134362.1, read as the reverse complement.
GCTGGTGTAGCGCGGGCATGCTTTTCTTGGAGAAGCAGTGGTGATTGGGCATCTGGTACTGGGGCACAGCGACAGACATAAGGTCTCTAAAATCCTGTGTGTCCCACTAGGCGGAAAGGCAGCATTTCGGTAGCCAACAGCTTACAGAGGGATAGAGTCAACCTCTTAGCTTTGTCATGGGTCGCAGGAAGTGGCCTTTTATTTGACCACATCTGAGGGATAGAGATCTGGCTGCTGTGTGTAGACGGTGTTGAGTAGTGTGTCCCTGGAAAAATGCAGGTTTGTGAGGAAAGTGCAGGCGGAGACATGATGTTGCCTTCATCCAACGTTGGTGCTATCGATGTTTGAGAGAGCTGTACACACTCACTTGTTTCCCCTTCCAAACCAACTGCCAACCTACCAAGCAAACTGCCTGTTGCGGTTACAGTGGTGGAAGTTGTGGGTGGAAAAACAGGTGTGACAGCTGTCCCCACAGTCCTAGAAGATGACGAGCGCGCGGATGCACTGGAAGGGGCAGGCGGTGGATGGTTCGCTCCGCTAGGCCGCTTTGCAGCACGGTGAGCTTCCCACCAGGCCATATGATATTTATTCATGTGACGATTCATGGAAGAAGTTGTCAAACTGCTGAGGTTTTGACCTCTACTAAGAGAACCATGACAAATTTTACAGATCACATAATTTGGGCGATCTTTTTCTATGTCAAAAAAGGACCAGGCTAGGCAAGGCTTAGAGGCCATGCGACCTGTTGATCCACCCCGAATAATGCTCAGAGGCAGAGTGGTGGCTGAGGATGCAGTTGTAGACGTGCTACCAGTGCTCCGACTGTGTCCAGGAAGGCGCAAGGTAACTTCGTCGTCGGTTGCATCCTCCTCCACCGCCTCTGTTGACCTCCTCGAGTGTCTGACTGTGGGTTGACAGTAGGTGGGATCTAGAACTTCATCATCAATTGTTGTGTTTGCACTCCCCTCCCCCTCAGACCGAGCCTCTTCTTGCCCTGACCGAATATTTAAGTTGTCATCCCAATCGGGTATCTGCGTCTCATCTTCATCAGTATGTTCCTCATTGTCTATAACCACAGGTTTTGGAAAGGCAGCATTTTGGTAGCCAACAGTTTGCAGATGCTGAAAGTCAACCTCCAAGCCATGTCATGCCCTTCTAAAAGCATGTAAAACACAGCGAGGGGACTCCAACCACAGTCTCCCTCGTTGGCACTAACTGGGCCACACACACCCCACTTGACTGGCATCGGTTGAGCCCCCTTTTGAAAAAGAAAAAGATGCTTTGCATGAAGCACTCTCAAAAATACGCGTGCCTTTCCCATCCCCTGGCTGACCCAGGGGAAGAAAAGTCCTCTGAGAGCCATGACTTGTTCATCTTGGTTCTTTTAGAAACACAGCAAGGGGACTCCAACCACAGTCTCCCTCGTTGGCACTAACTGGGCTACACACTTTCCACTTGACTGGCATCGGTTGAGCCCCCTTTTGAAAAAGAAAAAGATGCTTTGCATGAAGCACTCTCAAAAATGCGCGTGCCTTTCCCGTCCCCTGGCTGACCCAGGGGAAGAAAAGTCCTCTGAGAGCCATGACTTGTTCATCTTGGTTCTTTTAGAAACACAGCGAGGGGACTCCAACCACAGTCTCCCTCGTTGGCACTAACTGGGCCACACACACCCCACTTGACTGGCATCGGTTGAGCCCCCTTTTGAAAAAGAAAAAGATGCTTTGCATGAAGCACTCTCAAAAATACGCGTGCCTTTCCCGTCCCCTGGCTGACCCAGGGGAAGAAAAGTCCTCTGAGAGCCATGACTTGTTCATCTTGGTTCTTTTAGAAACACAGCGAGGGGACTCCAACCACAGTCTCCCTCGTTGCCACTAATTGGGCCACACACACCCCACTTGACTGACATCAGTTGATGCCCCTTTTGAAAATGAAAAAGATGCTTTGCATGAAGCACTCTCAAAAATACGCGTGCCTTTCCCGTCCCCTGGCTGACCCAGGGGAAGAAAAGTCCTCTGAGAGCCATGACTTGTTCATCTTGGTTCTTTTAGAAACACAGCGAGGGGACTCCAACCACAGTCTCCCTCGTTGCCACTAATTGGGCCACACACACCCCACTTTACTGACATCAGTTGATGCCCCTTTTGAAAATGAAAAAGATGCTTTGCATGAAGCACTCTCAAAAATACGCGTGCCTTTCCCATCCCCTGGCTGACCCAGGGGAAGAAAAGTCCTCTGAGAGCCATGACTTGTTCATCTTGGTTCTTTTAGAAACACAGCGAGGGGACTCCAACCACAGTCTCCCTCGTTGCCACTAATTGGGCCACACACACCCCACTTGACTGACATCAGTTGATGCCCCTTTTGAAAATGAAAAAGATGCTTTGCATGAAGCACTCTCAAAAATACGCGTGCCTTTCCCGTCCCCTGGCTGACCCAGGGGAAGAAAAGTCCTCTGAGAGCCATGTCCACATTGTCAGTGGACAGACACGTGTTCTTATCTGCCAGCAGACCCCCAGCAGCACTGAAGACAGGTTCCGAGAGAACGCTGGCTGCAGGACACGACAAGATCCCCAAGGCGTACGTGGCGAGCTCAGGCAATTTATCCAGATTGGAAGCCTAAAATGAGCAGGGCTCAAGTTGCACAATAATGGAATCGATGTTTCCTTGCATATACTCATATATCTGTGTGTCCTCCTCTTTTTCCTTGTCCAGCTCTTTTGTTTTCGCATGAGTATATGTCCTTGTCACTTTCCCATGTGTTTGAGTTGTTTGTCACCTTTTGGACCCCTTTGAGGGTGTTTTCTAGGTGTTTTTATGTGTTTTTGAATGCCTGCCATTGTTTCCTATGCAGTTCGAGTTCGGTTCGTCGAACGTTCCACGAGCCGAACTCGAACGGGACCTCCGTTCGGCGAACCGACCTCGAGCCGAACCGGGACCGGTTCGCTCATCTCTATTGGTAACGCAGAACGGTTCAGACCAGCTCCTGTCCTACCAGTCCTGCTTGTGCAGCCCAGTGGCATTAACAGGCCTGCTGCTGCTGATGCGCCTGCTGTCCACATGTGTGGCCCCTACGCACACAGTCAGCGTACTCAATGGCCCCTGTGTTGTTAACAGGGAGTTCCTGGGCTGGGTGGGCATGTGGACCCTGTGACGCTAACAGGGCTCCCAGTCTCCAGATCCGAATGGCGTCTAACTCGGTTCAGGCTACTATTAGTTTCATAGCCACACAGCTCTGTATCCTCCACCAAACCTTCCAGTTGCCAACCTCTCCTTTTCCAACTGGGAGCACGGTGGACACTGACTGCTGATGGGGATATACCTTTCTCTTTCTTTTCTTATTAATTTACGTTCTATAGCGGTAACATAGTATATACCACCTTATCCAAATCTGCCAGTCCCACCGTAACAGATGGTGTTTCTTCAGCAAATGTTGCTTTTGCTTAACCACCAAATCCACGGACCAAAACTTTTTTCCCCTTTCCAACACACCTGTTCCCCTTTCCACCAGCATCTGTCCTTTTTCAACTCATTTTGGTATATGACCAAAAGTGCAACTCTGCAGGGACACCGTACTCAACGCCATCTCAGCACAGCAGCCAGCCCTCGGTCCCTCAGATGTGGACAAGTAAAAGACCATTTCCTTCTATCCAAGACAAAGCGTTGAGATTCAGTCTGTGCAGCACTGGTGTTTAGTGGAAAAGCAGATCTAAGATTGCGTACCACATTCTGCAGATACTCCTGTATACGTGCGTCCATTTCTATGGCAGGAATTATTTCGCCAAATTGTGTCTTGTACCGGGGATCTAACAATGTGGCAACCCAGTATTCAGGATTACTTTGAATTCGTACAATCCGAGGGTCATGTTGTAGGTAGTGCAGCAAGAAGGCGCTCATGTGTCTTGTGCATCCAGGAGGACCAAGTCCTTGGTGTGTTGGTGGCAGAGAGGTGAGAATCGTGCCTCCTTCCTCTGCCCTCTCCCCACAACCTCGCACAACCGAAATGTGAGCAAGCTCTCACTCATCTGCTGAGTCTTTCATGCCCATCGCCAGTTCGTCCTCCATTTCTTCATGGGCTCCTGCACCTTCCTCAACACTTTTTGCTGATACTATGCGCCCTTGTTAATCCCTCTCCCTCACCATGACTGCCGCATAGGTGCCGCTGACCATCTGGACCTCGTAGATCTTGTTATCCCTTCCGCATATGACTCCTCCTGTACTTCCTCCCCTTCCTCTTGTCCCAACACCTGACTCCGAATAATAATTACAGTGTGCTCCATCATGTAGATGACCAGAATTGTCACGCTGAGAATGACATTGCCAGTGCTAAACATCTTCGTCGACATTTGTAAACTGTGTAGCAGGGTGCATAGGTCCTTGATCTGACACCACTCCAGCAGCGTGATCTGCACCACCTCTGGATCAAGTTATCCCAGGCTATATGTCATAACGTATTGCAGCAGGGTTCGGCGGTGCTGCCACAAACGCTGCAACATGTGCAGATTCAAATTTCTGCGTGTCGACACATCGCATTTCAGGCGTTTAACCACCAGACCTAAAGACTTCTGTAGCGACGAAAGTTGTTGAGCTGCTGTGTGCGCACGATGGAAGTGAGCACATAGCGAGCGTGCCCGCTGCACAAGGCAATGTAGGCCGGGATGGTGTTTTAAAAATTGCTGGAGAATTAGGTTCAACACGTGAGCCATACAAGGCACGTGTGTCACATTGCCCTGACGATGGCCCGCAGCCAGGTTTGCATCATTGCCGCACACGGCTGTTAAGTCACCAACGGAGTCCGCTCCGTCAATTTGTACTCCGGTCGCCAGGTGACAACGTGTTCCTTTCATGCATAGTGCTGATGATGGGAGAGGAGTCGATGCCAGCGGCGCAGGTGGACGCAGGTTATGCTCACCCACTGGGCTGCATTACCTTGACAGATGCAGAATCTCTGGCTGAATGTAGCTGGTGGGTATCTCACAGATGAAATACCATCATTCAGCTAGAACCAATGGGAAGACACCACACCCTTTTTTATGCCCATCCTGTCTGCAGACCACTGCCAGACATAGCTATGAACCTCTGGTTAATTTTACCCCCAGTTCAGTTTTATGATTTTGTGTGCTTGTTACCTGACTACTTTTCCTGCTTACTGTTTATGTACCTTGTTGGCCGATCCGCATTTCACCTCTGCTTGTTTTCTGATTAAGTCCTGGCCGTCCCATTCTGTTCCTGTTCCTCAATTAATGTTTTGACCCTGCCTGACTACTATTCTCTGGAACTGCAGCCTTCCACAGGTATTGATCACCTTGGGCCCTGTGTAATTCCTAATCCCTGTATAGGGGTTAAAGGGTTTCAGGGTTCTAGGGGTCCTGCTTGGTGAGTGGCTTCCCTCTAGCCTATCATTTACAGCCCATCTGAGTGTGTGGATCAAGGAAGGCGTTACACCGTGCTCTCTGCAGAAGGCCATGTGGGCCAGGATAGTGCTTTAAAAATTGCTGGACAACCAGGTTCAACACGTGAACCACACAAGGCACGTGTGTCACATTGTCACAGCGAAGGGCCGCACCCATGTTTGCATCATTGTCGCACCCGGCCTTCCCTGGCTGCTGGTTGAGTGGAGACAACCATTGATGAAACTCGGTCTCCAGAGCTAACCGTCCACAACTTCTCAGCGGTGTGACTCACATTTCCCATACATTTCAAAGTAAACCTTTGACCGCCTGATGGCATTGAGCTCTGCTGCCAGCATAGTAAGGAGGTGTGTGGTAGTCCTTGTGCGCAGTTACAAGGAAGGGTGGCCTGACAACACAGGGTTTGCGCCAAGGTGGAGGACCCACACGAGGTTGAAGAGGCAGAAGCAGTGTATTAACTTCTACATACAGAAGAAGGATTGACAAAACTCATGGGGACGGCAAGACTTGTACAGCAGACCCTTCTCCATCTCTCCCCACAGTAACCCATTGCCCAGTCAGCGACATGTAACGCCCCTGTCCATGCTTACTGGGCCAATTATCTGTGGTGAAATGCACCCTGTCACACAGAGTTTCTCAAGGAATCAGTGATGTTTAGTGCGACATGCTGGTGTAGCGCGTGCACGCCTTTGTTGGAGAAGGAGTGGCGCCTGGGCATCGGCTCTTGGGGCACTGCGATGGGCATAAGGTCTCGAAAATCCTCGGTTAAAAAGGTTGGAAAGGCAGGATTTTGGTAGCAAACAATTTCCAGATGCTGAAAGTCAACCTCTAAGCCATGTCATGCCCTTCTAAAAGCATGTAAAACACAGTAAGGGGACTCCAACCACAGTCTCCCTCGTTGCCACTAATTGGGCCACACACACCACACTTGACTGGCATCAGTTGACCCCCCCTTTTGAAAAAGAAAAAGATGCTTGGCATGAAGCACTCTCAAAAATACGCGTGCCTTTCGCCTCCCCTGGATGACCCAGGGGAAGACAAGTCCTCTGAGAGCCATGATTTGTTCATTTTGATTCTTTTAGAAACACAGCGAGGGGACTCCAACCACAGTCTCCCTCGTTGCCACTAATTGGGCCACACACACCACACTTGACTGGCATCAGTTGACCCCCCCTTTTGAAAAAGAAAAAGATGCTTGGCATGAAGCACTCTCAAAAATACGCGTGCCTTTCGCCTCCCCTGGATGACCCAGGGGAAGACAAGTCCTCTGAGAGCCATGATTTGTTCATTTTGGTTCTTTTAGAAACACAGCGAGGGGACTCCAACCACAGTCTCCCTCGTTTCCACTAACTGGGCCACACACACCCCACTTGACTGACATCAGTTGACCCCCATTTTCAAGCTTACAAAGATGCTTTGCATGAAGCACTATCAAAAATACGCGTGCCTTTCGCCTCCCCTGGATGACCCAGGGGAAGACAAGTCCTCTGAGAGCCATGATTTGTTCATTTTGGTTCTTTAAGAAACACAGCGAGGGGACTCCAACCACAGTCTACCTCGTTTCCACTAACTGGGCCACACACACCCCACTTGACTGGCATAAGTTGACCCAATTTTTAAGATGAAAAAGATGCTTTGCATGAAGCACTCTCAAAAATATGCGTGCCTTTCCCGTCCCCTGGCTGACCCAGGGGAAGAAAAGTCCTCTGAGAGCCATGTCCACATTGTCAGTGGACAGACACGTGTGCTTATCTGCCAGCAGACCCCCAGCAGCACTGAAGACAGGTTCCGAGAGAACGCTGGCTGCAGGACACGACAAGATCCCCAAGGCGTACGTGGCGATCTCAGGCAATTTATCAAGATTGGAAGCCTAAAATGAGCAGGGCTCAAGTTGCACAATAATGGAATCGATGTTTCCTTGCATATACTCATATATCTGTGTGTCCTCCTCTTTTTCCTTGTCCAGCTGTTTTGTTTTCGCATGAGTATATGTCCTTGTCACTTTCCCATGTGTTTGTGTTGTGTTGTGAGTTGTTTGTCACCTTTTGGACACCTTTGAGGGTGTTTTCTAGGTGTTTTTATGTGTTTGTGATTGCCTGCCATTGTTTCCTATGCAGTTCGAGTTCGGTTCGTCGAACGTTCGACGAGCCGAACTCGAACGGGAGCTCCGTTCGGCGAACCGACCTCGAGCCGAACCGGGACCGGTTCGCTCATCTCTATCCCCCCAAAATTGGATCACCAGCCAAGGTAATGCAGACAGCTGGGGTCTGATATTCTCAGACTAAGGAGGTCCATGGTTATTGGACTCTCCCCAGCCTAAAAATAGCAGGCCGCAGCCGCCCCAGAAGTGGCGCATCCATTGGATGCGCCAATCCTGGTGCTTCGCCCCAGCTCATCCCGCGCCCTGGTGCGGTGGCAAACGGGGTAATATATGGGGTTAATACCAGATGTGTAATGTCACCTGGCATCAAGCCCTGGGGTTGGTGAGGTCAGGCGTCTATCAGATACCCGACATCACCAACCCAGTCAGTAATAAAAAAAAAATAGACGACAAATACATTTTTATTTGAAAAAACACTCCCCAAAAATTCCCTCTTTAACCAATTTATTAGAAAGAAAAATAAATCCAGGTCTGGTGTAATCCAAGGGGTTGCCATGACGATCCACACTGTCCCAGTCAATGAAGAGCAGGATGTTCCCCATTGGCTGGGAGAGCAGCGCAGTGACCTGAGCTAACATCAATGGGTCAGCCCAGGTCACTGCAGGGGATGACAAGTGCTGCTGTCAGGAGCGAGGTACATTACCTGCGCTGATCTCCAGCACACTGACAGCCCCTGTCACTGAGTTCAATGACCGGCGCCTTCACACCAAGTATCGCGAGAGGCCCGTGACGTCACTGCTAGTCAGTCTTGGGTCGGAAGCGAGAGGTGATGTGACAAGTGGCGGCCATGGAGGACAGTGACAGCGCTGAGGTCGGGATGGCGGGACTTCATCACCGCAGGTAAGCTGAGCGGGACCATGTGTGTGTGTGTGTGTGTGTATGTGCGTACATGCCGTGGCCAGGAGGGGGCGGAGCGAGCTGAGCGGGGAAGTGTGGGCTTCCTGCACGTAACTAAGATAAACATCGGGTTACTAACCAAAGCGCTTTGCTTGCATACCCGATGTTTATCTTGGTTACCAGCTTCTGGCAGGCTGCCAGCGATGGCTCCTGCACACTGTAGCTGTAAAAAGCCCTGCTTTTTGCTGCTAGAACCGTTCTCGAACGGATCTAAAACTATTGAACTTTTGCAAAAAGTTCGAGTTCTAGTTCGATCTCGAACAGCCCCCAAAATCACTCGAGCCTAGAACTGGAGAACCTCGAACCTAGAACCGCGCTCAACTCTACCCAGGAACCACTGACTGGATCGAGGAGCTGACGGAGAGGATGTGTCGGAGAATCCAGGCCCAAGCCCACTTCATGCTGGTGAAGTGGACGTCGGAGATGAAGGGCCTGGCTGCCGCTGTCCGGGCACACGAAATGGAGATGGCCTCGTAGGAGCGAGTAAGCAGTGACCCACACCCGTATTTTCCCCAGGAACTGGCCTGCCCGGCTGAGGGGTCCGGTCTGCTCCTGTCCGCCATGCCACCTCCCTCGTCGCCCGTGTTCACATCCAACGCCCCGACTGACCCACTGCCTCAGTCCGTGGCAGCGGAGCCGTACCATCTGCGGGGGAGGACCCAGCTGCTGGGTCCTCAGGCCTTACCATCACCATCACTCCAGCACCGCTGACGACATCCCCTTCGTCCCCGAACCAGGATGCACCGCCCGTGACATCCGTCCCTGCCCCGAGCCTGGCCGCACCGGTGATGACGCCGGCCCCGGCCGCTATGGAGGCAGCACCTGTCTTTGTCTACATCCCAGCTTCAGCACCAACCGTTCCCAAGCACCCCGACCCAGCTGAGGAGCATCCAGAATGTTCCTGCAGGGAAGAGGAGCAAGCCACCGATCGGTGGTGCCCACGGCAGTATGAAACGCCGGTCGTAGCCGGCGCCGAGGGCATCCGAATGGGCCTGGCTCTTGAGCAGGAGGAGGAGCACGGACCCCGTGCCCAGTACTGGGAGTGGCAGAAGCGGCAGCTCCGCAACGAAATTGCCGATTAGTAGGAAAAGAGAGCGGAGGTGATTGGCGGACCTACCGAGAGAAGGACTGTCTCCGGCAAGCCACTTTCCAGGTCAGGGGCCTGACGTACCGAGGACAGGTCAGCCATTTTTACCCCCAGAAAGGGTGGGGGTTCATCTACGAGCCGGGACTGGAAGCTGGGATATTCGTGTCCCGGAGGGATGTGGCCCCCCATTTACCGTCCGGCCATCCAGACAGGAATCTGGAACCCGGAGATATGGTGAGCTACACCAGGCACTGTGGAGAGTGGGAGTGGTCTGCTCTCAATGTAAAAAAAATGGGTGATGGTCGATGAGAAGCCACACCTCACCTCCCACCATCAGTTTCAGAAAAAGGAGTAATATGGTAGCGGGACCCAGCTACCTACTTTCCCCAGTTTGACCCCAACTCTTTCGTTTATTGCATTTATGGACCAAGGCCTCTGGACTAGTAGAGGCCACCCAAAAACTTTCTTAGGTCTTTGTATATACCCCCATCTACCTTCTTGTTACCCTACTGCCAGAACTGCAACGCCCGCTGGAGAGGACTGGTTGGAGGAAGGGCCTGCGGTAGAGTCGGCCGAGGCCCAGTCACCTGGCTAACCTCCAGACCAGGGAGTTCCGGAACGTTGGGACCCTTTGGGGTGGACTGGTGGGAGAGGAACTTCTGCCCGGTCACCGAGGACACCGACAGGAACTTGAAGCGGTGTAACACCAGAGTTAGCGGTGGCACCGGGGGTTCAGGTGTTTTGAGTGTCGGGTTGAAGGAAGAAGGAGATGTTTTGCAATGTTTAAGAAAATGTGCCTTCCCTTCGGGGAATGAAATGTTTAACATGTTATCCCTTTTTCCATTTTTATAGATGCAGTTAAAATAAATACCATTGCCGGACAGCCCAAGGACAGGCTGTGTTTTACCGAGGGGGAGTGTGACGCCCTGGCAAAACCAGGTTGTCACAGAGACTGCACAAATCTTCCAGGTGCAGGACTCCATCCTCTTTGGCCTACCCGCACAACACCACACACAGGTAACATCAGCCACAAAAGCCTAGTCACCCCCCCCAGGACAATAGGGACACACCAGTGGGCGGGACCAGGTGGATGGAGATGCCCATCTAGGGATCCTGAGGTGTCAGGGGAGGGAACACAGGAGTTGAAGTTTAAATTCAGTCAGAGTTGAGTCTGGACAGAGGAAGTGAGAGGAGCATGGAGTGAAGTGTAGAGTTGAGCGCGGTTCGTGGTTCTCCAGTTTGTGGTTCGAGTGATTTTGGGGGGTGTTCTAGATAGAACTAGAACTCAAGCTTTTTGCTAAAAGTTCGGTAGCTCGGGTTACGTTCGAAAACGGTTCTATCAGCAAAAAGCCTAGTGTTACAGGGGGACCGGCAGATTAGGACCAGGGGGTATATATCCTAATCGCCAGTCGGGGCCCACCGTGCTCCAGATGACAAAGGAGCTGCTGGCACCTGAGGGTTAGGCGGAGACTATAGAGCTGGATGGCTCTGAGATAACCCAGGAACTCTGGGAACCGGTCACGTGTGTTGGGACACGTCAGACCGGACGACAACCTGATTAGCGTTTTGGTGCACCTAGCGCTACACCAACCACGTGTGCAGGAAACACGTCAGGCCGGGTGGTAACCAGGTAGCGTTGACCGGAAGACCGCCACGAAAGCGCCCTGTCGGCCACGTGTGTAGGACACGTCAGGCCGAGCGGTCCTCCGATTAGCGTTTCTGGCCACCTCTCGACTGGCCACGTGTGTGTAGGACACGTCAGGCCAGATGGGTACACCAGTAGCGTTGACCGGGAAGCCGAGGAGGAAAAGGAACACCCTGTTAACTCCACAGGGGTCCTGGGGTACGCTGTCCGTGCGCGTAGGGGGCACAACCGGACAGGTGGCGCAGCAGGTGCGTTGTCCGTGTGCGTAGGGGGCACAATCGGACAGGTGGCGCAGCAGGTGCGTTGTCCGTGTGCGTAGGAGGCACAATCGGACAGGTGGCGCAGCAGGTGCGTTGTCCGTGTGCGTAGGGGGCACAATCGGACAGGAAGCACAGCAGCCACAGCCCAGTTAACGCCACTGGGCTGCTATAGCAAGACTGGAACGGCAGGAGGGAAGCACGGCGCCTGACCCTGATGTGCCGAGCCACGAATCTTGGCGTGACAGGCACCGTTCGCCTAACCCTACCTACCGCTTCCCAACACAGGCTTATGCCGCAATGAGGCTTTAACATGGAGGTGTGCTCTGACTGAGCAAAAGTGAAGACTGCGCACCTTCATGTTGTCTCCAGCCCCTTTTATAACCTGGGTCCGCCCCAAACCCAGGGTGGAACCACCAAGGTCCAATAGCAGAGTGCATGTCATCAGTGACGTCACATGCGACCTATCCGGAACCGCCACGTCATTGATGAGCTCATGGCAGCCACGCCCCAAACACTTCACCAGTCATCGTCTGACGACCAATACTGAGGTGCCAGATCATAGGGGCGGGCCTCTGCGAGCCAGTCCGGAGTTGCCACGTCATCAGGACACCTGACACCCTCTGCCCTATCAGGGCCTGCCACCTCACGGACATGCTCAGTGAGGTCCTTACCAGACCTAGCCTCTGGTGCACTAAGTGCCTGAGCATGCCCAGTAGCCTGAGCAACAGGCTCAGAAAGCAGACTATCAGTTTGAGCATGCTCAGTAGGCACATCCCAGAACTTAGACACAGCACGAAGTCCAAGTACCTGTGCAAAGAGGCTGTTAGGGTTAATTGTGGGAGCATGCTCAGTAGCCTGAACTGAGGACTTAGTCTCAGACATAACACAATCAGGCTGAGCATGCTCACTAGGCAAAACACCGGGCTTAAACTCTGGCTGGGGTAAATCGGCGCACGCATGCGCACTAGCCGCCTCTCCACACTTAGACGTGGTGGAAGGAACAGCCAACTGGACGAACCGAGGCACGGCCAAGAACGGCAGCCGGCGCCTGGGTGCAACAGGAACCGCAGCAGGCTGCTTGCAGCTATGGCGGCGCCGGTTCGTAACACCTAGCTAATTACTAGCTGGCTTTTCACTGTAATAGTGTGAGTCCCTATGTGATTCACACTATTATCAAATTTCAGCATATAGTGTGCGGGTAGGACGGGTTTTAGATCTGTTGTGCTGAGAAAATGCCGATTGACATTTTTTTTTCTAAGCCCGCGTGTAGTGGGGCGGGCCAGCATGTCAGCCAATCCCAGACACACACACACGGCTAAGTGTACTTTTTCCCAGACAAACAAGGGCATGTGTCATAGGCTGTCCATGTCACATGTCCTTGCATTATAAATATGGACATTTTCCCTCAGGACGCCATTATTTGTCTTCTGCGTCTGGGTGACAGTCACCGCTCACGCAGGTCCTGTCGCCGGTCCTGCTGTGTAAGCTATACACACAGAGCTCTACTGATTAGGGACAGAAGTTTATTTCAGCCCTCTTCAGGGCTAAATTCATCTGGCTCAGAGCCATAGGTGACAGTCAGGTCCGTTGAAATGCTGTATACAGCTTCAGATAACAGCGTCTGTGTACCTAAGCTCAGGGAAATCCTTGCTGCATTTCACCATTAGGAGGGATAGAAAGTGAGGCTTCCTTTCCCCTACACTGACCCACAATAAGGCCACTGTACCCTCCTTCACATTTTTGCAAAGCCATTTTAATTGAAAAGAGTGCTGCCAGTAAGTGCCATCCAAAGAGTGGCTGCTGTACTCCATTATTGTGCCACTGGTGCCAAGCAAGTCCCACAACCTCTGCATTTGTTAGGACCAGGAGGACGGGTAGGTCCAGGAGGTAGATCCACTGGGCTGAACAACTCACCGAGGGCAAGGTGCCCAGTAGCCGGAGCACTACAGGTAGCAGGACAGTCCGTTTCAGAGGAGTGGAGTGAAGAAGTCCCTGGGATCACGGAGTCTCTGAAGGTAGTCCGGGTGACGGAGCTCAGGTTCGGAGGACGAGATGATGTTAGGCAGAGTCCGGAACCAGCGGAGCGAGGAGGTGGGTCACCACACGGATCCAGGGATCGGAGATGGTAGGGACTGACGGGATGGCAGGCAGTCACCGTTTGGGGTTCGGGAGTCGTCAGGACCGGTTGGCGAGACAGGGGCGACTCTACAAGACAGATAGGTAAGTATGGCACAAGAAACAATTCTTCAATATCCTGTTGGAGGACACTGGCCCTTTAAGAGAGGGTCAATGACCGCGCGCGCGCCCTAATGCGCATGCGCGAGGCCCGGGTGCCAGAAGCCAGAGCAGAGAGCGGTGCACAGGAGGCAGGAGTGCCAGGCTGGCTCAGCGTTACTGATGGGCGCTGGGAGCGGAGACCGGGCTGCCTGGGGACCGCAGGTGATGGGGCATGAAGGCTGTGGAGCGGGGGACCAGGAAGCCTGGCGCAGGAGCGGCGGAGCGTAACCTGAGAGCGGGGAAGCGTGGCAGGGGAGCCGGTGAGCAAGGCAGGGGAGCCGGGGAGCATGGCAGGGGAGCCGGGGAGCATGGCAGAGGAACCGGGGAGCATGGCAGAGGAACCGGGGAGCATGGCAGAGGAACCGGGGAGCGTGAAAGCATTCTCCCCTCCTGCATATTTTGGAAAGTCATTTTAAATTGAAAAGAGTGCTGCCAGTTACTGTCATCCAAAGAGTGGCTGCTGTACTCCATTATTGTGCCACTTGTGCCAAGAAAGTCCCACCACCTCTACATTCTCCCCTCTTGCACATTTGTGCAAAGCCATTTTATTTGAAAAGAGTGCTGCCAGTTAGTGGCATCCAAAAAGTGGCTGCTGTACTCCATTAGTGTCCCACTGGTGCCAAGCAATTTCCAGCACCTCTGCATTCCACCCTCCTGCTCATTTTTACTAAGCTATTATAAAAGCAAACACAGCTGAAACTTAGTGGCATCCAAAAAGTGGCTGTTGGACTCCATTAGTGTCCCACTGGTGCCAAGCAATTTCCAGCACCTCTGCATTCCACCCTCCTGCTCATTTTTAGAAAGCTATTATAATAGCAAACACAGCTGAAACTTAGTGCCATCCAAAAAGTGGCTGCTGTACTCCATTAGTGTCCCACTGTTGCCAAGCAATTTTCAGCAACTCTGCATTGTACCCTCCTGCACATTTTTACTAAGCTATTGTAATAGCAAACACAGCTGAAACTTAGTGGCATCCAAAAAGTGGCTGCTGTACTCCATTAGTGTCCCACTGGTGCCAAGCAATTTTAAGCAACTCTGCATTGAACCCTCCTGCTCATTTTTACTAAGCTATTATAATAGCAAACACTGCTGAAACTTAGTGGCATCCAAAAAGTGGCTGTTGCACTCCATTAGTGTCCTACTGGTGCCAAGCAATTTTCAAAACCTCAGCATTCTACCCTCCTGCACATATTTACTAAGCTATTATAATAGAAAACTGTGCTGCCAGCTTAAGGGCCATAGTTGCATTGTCAGGGATAGTCAGTGTTGTTTCTTCAGCTGTCAATAAAGCTAGACCACCTCTGCAATCTACACCACCTCTTAATTTTTCTACCACATTTTAAGTGGCCAATCTTGTCGCAATCAAATGAGTGGTAAAATGACAGATGCTGATGGAAAGGGGAACAGGCGTGTTGGAAAAGGAAAAAAGTTTTTGCCGTGGGGAAGGTGGCAAAGCTACATTAACATCTGCTGAAGATAGGCCATCTTCCAGCAAAAGTAAGATGTCTACTACTTTCCGTGGACAATCCGATGTGCTCCCTTTTTTACGGACCCGAACAACTGTAACAAAGGTAGATGATGCACAAAAAAAGCACATGCTTGAATGGATCTCAAGTGCTCAAACAAGTGCCCTCTCCTCAACCTCAACTACCGCATCCAAAAAAATCACAGTCCTCTGAGTTGTCATCCCAATCACACTTGCTTTCTCCCAGCTCTCAAGTCTCCATTCGCCATACACAGTATGGTGGAACAGAGATGGCTGAGTCTGCAGAGCTGTTCAGTCACACTATAGCCTGGGAATCAGAGGTCTGCTCCCAAGCTACAGTCAGTACAGACCAGGAAATGGTCTGCAGTGATGCCCAGAACCTTTGTGACTCAGATTCAGGCCATGATGACCAAGTTTCTGAGCATAATGTTGACCCTTATTCACAAACTGTAACACCTGTTGGTAGAGACAATGAGGAACATACTGATGACGATGAGAAGCAGATACCAGATTGGGATGACAACTTAAATATTCGGTCAGGGCAGAAAGAGGATAGGTCTTAGGGTGAGGGCAGTGCAAACACAACGCTTGATGAGGAAGTTCTAGATCCCACCTACTGTCAACCCATAGTCAGGCACTCGAGGAGGTCAACAGAGGCGGTGGAGGAGGATGCAACTGACGACGAAGTTACCTTGCGCCTTCCTGGACAGAGGAGGAGTACTGGTAGCACGTCTACAACTGCATCCTCAGCCACCACTCTGCCTCTGAGCACCAGGTGGGGTGACTCAGCAGGTCGCATGTCCTCTAAGCCTTGCCTAGCCTGGTCCTTTTTTGACCTTGCAAAGGATCGCCCAAATCATGTGATCTGTAAAATTTGTCGGGAATCTGTAAGTAGAGGCAAAAACCTCAGCAGTTTGACAACTTCTTCCATGAATCGTCACATGAATAAATATCATAAGTCCCAGTGGGAAGCTCACCGTGTTGCAATGCGGCCTCGTGGAGCGGACCATCCACCGCCTGCCCCTTCCAGTGCATCCGCGCGCTCTTCATCTTCTAGGACTGTGGGGACAGCTGTCACACCTGTTTTTCCATGCACACCTTCCACCACTGTAACCGCAACAGTCAGTTTGCTTTGTAGGTCGTCAGTTGGTTTGGAAGGGGAAAGAAGTGCGTGTGTACAGCTCTCTCATACATCGATAGCACCAACGTTGGATGAAGGCAACATCATGTCTACAAAGAAAAAACAAAAAGCCAGCACTAAATGTGCACTTCAGCACTATAAACTCCAAACTGTACTTATAAAAATGTTTAGATTTTTGGTAAAAAATTGCAATTTCTTGAGCTTACCCGCCACGTCACGACAAATCTCATTTGGGGAAGTCCTACACTAAAATATTTTTATAAAATGTGCCACACGGCCTCACATATGAATAGTAGAACTGCTCTTAGCAGCACTCACCTTCTCTATTTCAATCCCGTACCCATGACTGAGTCATGGCTGTGGGCAGGACAGGTCCAAGCAAATGCTGCATGAAGTAAATAGCTTGTGGACAGGGCCTGATGACCGAATGTGAACAGTCACCAACCGCCAAAATCTAGACAGGTGGAATACATCCCAAATTGGGGTGCATAGCAAGGTGGGGGTCAGCCACTGACCAATTCAATGAAGAAAAAATAAAAAGCCAGCACTAAATGTGCACTTCAGTACTAAAAATTCCAAACTGTACTTATTATAAAAATTTTAAGATTTTTCGCAAAAAATTGCAATTTCTTGAGCTACCCCGCCACGTCACGGCAAATAATTTTAGTGTTAGGACTGCCCCAACAGAGATTTGCCGTGAAGTGGCGGGGTGGCTCAAGAAATTGCAATTTTTTGCCAAAAATATCATATTTATAATAAGTACAATTGGAATTTTTTAGTGCTGTAGTGCACATTTAGTGCTAGCTTTTTTGTTTTAACATCATGTCTATGCCTGCACTTTCCTCATAAACCTACATTTTTCCAGGGACACCCTATTCACCACCGTCTACACACAGCAGCCAGATCTCTGTCCCTCAGATGTGGACAAATAAAAGGCCATTTCCTGCGACCCATGACAAAGCTAAGAGGTTCACTGTATCCCTCTGTAAGCTCTTGGCTACCGAAATGCTGCCTTTCCACCTGGTGGACACAGCGGCTTTTCGAGACCTTATGTCTGTCGCTGTGCCCCAGTACCAGATGCCCAGTCGCCACTACTTCTCTAAGAAAGGTGTGCTTGCGCTACACCAGCATGTCGCACACAACATCACCACTTCCTTGAGAAACTCTGTGTGTCAACGGGTGCATTTCACCACCGATACTTGGACCAGTAAACATGGACAGGGACGTTACATGTCGCTGACTGGGCACTGGGTAACTATGGTGATAGATGGTGAAGGGTCTGTTGCACAAGTCTTGCCGTCCCCACAACTTGTGCGTCAATCCTCTGTCTGTCCAAGTTCCTCCACTGCTTCTGCCTCCTCAACCTCGTCTGGGTACTCCACCTCCACCCCAAGACTGCCTGGTCAGGCCACCAGCGTTGTACCTGCGCACAAGGAATCACGCACACCTCATTACTATGCTGGCAGCAGAGCGCAACAGCATCAGGCGGTCTTTATCTTGAAATCTCTTGGAAATAAGAGTCACACAGCTGCTGAGTTGTGGGCAGCTCTGGAGACTGAGTTTGGTAAATCGTTGTCTCCACTCAACCTGGAGCCTGGTAAGGCCGTGTGCGACAATGATGCAAACTTGGGTGCGGCCCTTCGCATGGGCAAGGTGACACACATGCCTTTTATGGCTCACGTGTTGAACCTTGTTGTCCAGCAATTTTTAACACACTATCCCGGCCTAGATGGCCTTCTGAACAGGGCACGAAAACTGTCTGCTCACTTCCGCCGTTCAACCGCCGCAGCTGAGCGACTTGCATCGCTAAAGAAGTCTTTCAGCCTGCCGGTTCATCGCCTGAAATGCGATGTGGCGACACGCTGGAATTCGACTCTCCACATGTTACAGCGACTGTGGCAGCACCGCTGAGCACTGGTGCAATACGTCATGACGTATAGCCTGGGCCAACGAGATACTGAGGTGGGGCAGATCACCCTCATGGAGTGGTCTCAGATCAATGACCTATGCACCCTTCTGCACAGTTTCGACATGGCGACTAATATGTTTAGCGCTGATAATGCCATTATCAGCATGACAATTCCAGTCATTTACATGCTGGAGCACATGCTAAACACTATTTTGAGTCATTGGGTTTGACAACAGGAAGGGGAGGAAGTACAGGAGGATTCATATGCGCAAGGGACAACATCACCAAGGTCCAGATGTTTATCATCACCAAGGTGGCAGGCATGGGACCATGGGGGACAGGGATCAACAAGGGCACATGGTAGCAGGCAAAATGTTGAGGAAGGTGCAGAAGAACATGAAGGACGAACTGTCCATGGACATGGAAGACTCAGCGGATGAGGGAGCTCTTGGTCAAATTTCAGTTGAAAGAGGTTGGGAGGAGATGTCAGAGGAAGAAAGAACGATTAGCACCTATATGCCACAAACACAGCGTGGACTTGGTCCGCATGGCTGCGCAAGACACATGAGCGCCTTCTTGCTGCACTACCTCCAACATGACCCTCGTATTGTCAAAATTAGAAGTGATGATGACTACTGGCTTGCCACACTATTAGATCCTCAGTACAAGTCCAAATTTTGTGACATAATTCCAGCCATAGAAAGGGACGCACGTATGCAGGAGTATCAGCAGAAGCTGTTACTCGATCTTAGCTCGGCTTTTCCACCAAACAACCGTGGTGTACGGAGTGATTCTCCCAGTTGTAACTTGACAAACATGGGACGGTCTCGTCATCATCAACAGTCTAACCGTATCAGCAGCACCGTATCTGGTGCTGGTAACAGCAATTTTATTGAATCTTTTCATAATTTTTTTAGACCATCCTTTGCAAGGCCACCAGAGACAACAAGTCTGACGCATAGTCAATTGCTGGAGAGGATGATACAGGAGTATCTCCAAATGAACATCGATGCCATGACTTTGCAAATGGAGCCTTGCTCATTTTGGGCTTCAAATCTTGAAAAATGGCCTGATCTCTTTACTTACGCCTTGGAGATCTTGTTGTGTCCAGCTGCCAGCATTGTCTCTGAACGTGTCTTCAGTGCTGCTGGGTGTGTGCTGACAGATAAGCGCACGCGTCTGACCAGTGACAATGTGGACAGACTAACGTTCATCAAAATGAACAAGTCATGGATCCACAAGGAATTTACTACCCCGGTGTCATCCTGGGGAGAGTAAATGCTTGTGTATTTGGAAGTTGCTTGATGCAAATCTACCTGTGAAGTGTACAACTGGGGCACAAGTGCTGCCACTGAAGGGGTGTCTGTGTGGCCCAATTTTTGGAAAAAAGGGAGACTCCGCTTGGAGTCACCTTGCGGTGTTTTACATGATTTTAGAAGGGCATGCCATGCCTATATCTGTGTCTCGTCCTCTTTTTCCTCGTAACGCTGTTTTGTTTTCGCATGAGAATTTGTTCTTGTCACTTTCCCATGTGTTTGTGTTGTGTTGTGAGTTGTTTGTTACCTTTTGGACACCTTTGAGGGTGTTTTCTAGGTGTTTTTATGTGTTTGTGATAGGCTCACATTGTTTCCTATGGGGTTTGAGTGGTTCGCCGAATCGAACTCGAACGCGACCTCCGTTCAGCGAACCAAGCTCGAGCCGAACCGCGACCGGTTCGCTCATCTCTATTGAAGTGGTAGTCGGGGTTTGTAGCTACCAGACTACCGGACTACCTGAACTGACTAGGTGGTAGACGGCAGAGCAGGGCCACAGGCGACGGAGATCCAGTCGCCGGAGACCTTAAGTGGTTCGGGGCAGGGTTGTAGCCCACCGGTGCCAACAGCGGGAATTCGGTCCGGAGGCCGTGCACAGTCGGGGTGCCTGGACCCTAGGACGAGGAAGGTTTCCAGCCCCTCTCCAATTTAACCAGCTGGGGAGAAGATCCCACGTCTTGTCCCACCAGCAAGCCCAGAGAGCGAAACGGAAGCCCAACGAGGGGGATAGGGCATCCGCCAGAGTCTAAAGAGATCCCACGGGTCAGCTTTCGCAGGCAACAGCTCCCACAGTACATAACACAGGGAGCGGACTTCTCCCATTTTATGTGGATTAAGTCACCACACAAGAAACTACAAGTGCAGGAGGAAGGGCCCATGCCCTGTCAGCCCGTGTGCGGGACCAAGAACACCCCTCCAGAGGCTACCGGCATTCGGCTTTGGTTTACAATACGGACCTTGTGTGTTTTATTATCATAATGAGTACACCGGTACCATCAGGTCCCTTCCTAAAGACTGCTCCCTGTGACCCTGCACCATCCTCGGGGCCCCAGGCTTAAACCTCTCCTACCCGTTGAATATAAGGGAATTTACCCCAATTATTTAAAATAGACTTTATTGTAGCAAGCTAAAAAAAATATACCCATAGACACAAATATAATACACACGGTGTCTTCACTGGAATTTTCCAAACAGACAGGCAAATAAATATATATACTAATATATTGGTATTCCTTCACTAGTCCCACACACCATCCAGATGGTTAATCATCCTCAGGTTGGCATAGATGTAATACTCTTTCAGAGAGCAAAAAGGAAATCTGAAGCAGTATATAATATAGCAACTCATTTGTTGCATGTAGCTGATTGACACAGAATGTCCACAGTATCATCCAGCTACTCTCACATCTACTATTGCCTGCCAGAGTTTATTGTGGAACCAATCCAAGAGGCAGATAGGCCCAACTGCTGCCTCAGTGCCTGGCTCCAACACCTCACCCAGTTCACAACACCTAAAAAATATATATGCACTGGAGATATATGAGGGCTACCCTAAGTGCAAATGTTCCTTAATGACCGCCATACCATAGCCCTATTAATGTCTATGTCTACATTCTGTGTCAATCAGCTACATGCAACAAATAAGTTGCTATATTATATATACTGCTTCAGATTTCCCTTTTGCTCTCTGAAAGAGTATTACATCTATGCCCACCTGAGGATGATTAACCATCTGGATGGTGTGTGGGACTAGTGAAGGAATACCAATATATTATTATATATATTTATTTTCCTGTCTTTTTGGATAATTCCGGTGAAGACACCGTGTGTATTATATTTGTGTCTATGGGTATATATTTTTTTAGCTTGCTACAATAAAGTCTATTTTAAATAATTGGGGTAAATTCCTTTATATACTACTTCTGACCCCGTTCCTAGTATCCATCCTATAGAGATACTCCCCTACCCGTGGAGGGGAATTTCACCTGTCTGCCCCGCTCCATCAGCCCCAGGCATCCCCATACCAAGGCAGCGGCGGTGTCACCAACCATCACCTCAACCCACGGGTGGCATCACTGACAAACTCTCCCCTGTATATAATCTCCTTATTCACTTGTGGGCAGGACCCGGCTACCACTCAAGCCACAGCTGTCCCGCCCCGCTCTCAGCAGCCGAGCTGCTTGGATCCGGTCCTTTTGTGGGTGGCTCGAGGGTCTCCGGACCCGGGGGTCTCGGGGTCACTTAAAGCAAAAAGGGGATTATGATTGTGGATGTAGGACATATATGTATGGGCTGAGCCGTATTAAGTTTGTGACGCCACCCACGGTGTGTGGTGAGGTTGGACAACACCGCTACAGTTACGGGGGCACCCGGGGGAGATGTTGTGCAGCAAGTTGTTAACCCCTCCGTGGGCAGGGATGGTGGCCCCAGGACCCGTTGAGTTTTTGGTGCAGGGAGATGGGCGACCGCAGGGTGCTGGTGTACTCACTATTGAAGGAAACACACGAGTCTCTGGTAAACCAAGGTGATGGTGGTCGGTGCCCACAGCCGGCTGCGTTCTGGTTCTCCCACCCAGCTGATGGTCTCTGTCTTTCTCCTTCACCTTTTTTAGAATGGTGGGCTGCCTGTGCATGCAACTTCAGGAGTCCGCTCCCGGCTGGATGTGGCCTAAGGAGCCCTTGCCCGCAGACGCTGGCCCGTGGGAGCTCTGAGCCCTGGAGGTGGCCTTTTATCCCCTTTGGTGGGCTGTCGTCTTCTAATAGGGAATTTGGGTGGGACAGGACCTCTAGTCCTGGCGTCAATCGGTTAATTAACCAGTTCCAGTAGCTTCCGGACCTAGCTTCAGGGTCCGAGTACCCCCCTGTGTGCTCTGGTTTCCGAGTCGGTTCCTTGGGTCGATATTGGCGGGCCACTACCCTGTCCTGGTCCACCTCGGTTCCACCGAGCCGTATTCCCGGCTCCTGCAGACGGAGACCGCCGTCTGCCTCCTAGCCAGTGGTACCAGGGCTCCTACCCTGGCACCTGTAAGTTAGCCTCAGGCCTGTCACACAGGCCTTTTCAATCCTCTCCACTTGAACTACAAAACTGATCTGTTTGTTTTCCCACCCCGGGCTGTCTGGACTCCTTGGTGGGCATCTTCCAACTGCCTGCTTCCACCCCCTGCTGTGTCTGTCTAGCCCTGAGGTGGGTGACTAGGGTTTAAAAGATTGGCTGATGTCACCTATGAGGGAAAGGTGTAGTGAAGGGGCCTATTTATGACTACTTGGCCCAGCCAGGGCGTCACACTCCCCCTTGGTTAAACACAGACCGTCCGCAAGCTGTCCGACCACCACCGGTTTATTTTTGTAACTTCAAAAAGATAAAACATTACAATTATAATAACGTTATTTACATTGTACGTATATTTATGGTTCTTCCCTTTACGGGAGGCTGTTACTTAAACGTTGCATATAAAAACATTTTTATTAACCGGGACGGGACCGGGTCCTTTTCACTTTAGCCCACCCAAACAAACCTAGCCCTTATACTGCCTCTAAAACTAGGTCAGCACCCCTTTTCCCCAGTCCAGGAAACGGGTTTGGGTCCGGGTGGTGCCCACACGGGCCGAGTAATAAGTTCCTTACCCGCCAGTCTCTCTCAGAGGCCCCACATCCAGGGGACTCCCGACCCGGACGGTAGTCACCGGTTTCCATGGTGACAGGATCTTGGCCGTCTCCACCGCAGGCCCTTTCTCCAACCAGCCTCTCTGGGGACTGCGGCTTGATGAAAAGGGTGGTTTGGGGCTATTTACAAGACCCAAAAGTTTATGGGTTGGCCTGCAAGTTCTCAGCCATGTCTCTTTAGGTGCAATTTAACAAACGGGACATTAACAAACGGTCCCAACGGGGACTTTGCAGGAAAGGTAGCTGGGAACCACTACCTCTTTAACATTCCTTTTCTTCATCAGGGCTGGAGAGTGGTGGAGAGGCGCGGACGTGTAGCTGAGCTCCCATGATCACCCTTCTTCTTACAACCAGGTTAAACCACTCCCTCTCTCCGTAGTGCCAGGTGTATGTTACAAGCTTCCCGGGCTCCAGGTCCCGGTCAGGATGGCCGACGGGCAGGTGCGGGTACACATCACTCCGGGACACAAATATTTCGGCATCCATGCCCGGCTCATAGATGAAGCCCCATCCTCTCCGGGGGTCAAAATGCCGGACTTGGCCTTCATAGGTTGGGCCTCACCCAGAAAGTGGTATTCCGGAGGTTACCTTTCTCTGTGTACGTCCGGGACAGGACCTCCGCCTTCCTCTTCTCTCGGGCAGCGATCTCCTTTCCCAGCCGACGCTGCTGATGCTCCCAATATGGAGCATCTGCTGCCTGCTCCGTGATGACCTGCGCGGGGGCCAAGCCCAGCCGGAGCACATCCGTGCCGGCTACGACCGACACCTTCTGGAGTGGATATCCCCGCTGTGACGTGGCTTGTACGGCTGCCCCGCAGGCACATTTCCGTTGCACCTCAGCCGAGGCCGTGAATCTGGGAGTGGCCAGCAGCTCTTGTCGTGCCGGCTTCCAGTCGGGAACCGCCTCCGCCTTGGCCGGGCGGACTGCCGGGGCCGTTGTCGTCTTTGGCGTTGCATCTTCCGAGACCGGGATTGGAGTCAGGTTCTGGCATGGTACGGGTGCCGGTGCCTGAGCGATGATATGCTTGCTGCTGGCGGCTTCCTCGGGCTGGTCATCACGAGCAGGTGGGACGGGTTCCGCTGCCGATGTTAGTGGCAGTGGACCGAGCGGGGCATCAGCGGCAACCAGTACGGGCGGCGAGGGAGGCAATATGGTGGGCAGGGGCAGACCGGATCCCTCAGCCTGATCGGCCGGTCCCTGTGGGACATAGGGGCATGGGTCACTTACCTGCTCCTCCAAGGTTGCCTCCACTTCACGAGCCTGCATGGCTGCAGCCAGCTCCTCCATCTCGGTCATCCACCGCTCCAAGATATAGCGCGCCTGCGCCTGGACCCGGCGGCACATTTGCTGCATCCGGGCTTCTATCCAGGCCGCTGTTCTGGGCTCCTGCACTCCGGGCTTGCCAGACGGGTCGGCCATGTTACTCTTTCGGGGTCCAGGAACAAGGAGGGTGGCAGGGTCCTGGAGTCCCTGCCCTTTATCTGCTTGGTCACATATCGCAGAATCTTCACCCGGCCTCCCCCCTTGGTCTTTTGCAGGCACTCCTCTTTTAGGCCTGTAAGTTTCGTTTTGCGACTTCCGGCCTTGCTTTCCGGCCGTGTTCCCAGGGGGCGGGGCTTCGACTTTTGCGCCCTTTTCTCGGGGAAGGAGACCCTGGGCGGGAATCTTCACGCCCAAAAATGGCGGCAAGATGGCATCTTCTGAAAATTTTGCAACGGATCAGCGCTGACTTCAACACAAGGGGCACTTCCACAAGGTAACTGAATGGGTATCTATCCTGTTCGTGACGCCAAAAATTGAGGTGTACCGCCCCGCTCTCAGCAGCCGAGCTGCTCGGATCCAGTCCTTCTGTGGGTGGCTCGAGGGTCTCCGGACTTCACTTCAAGCAAAAAGGGGATTATGGTAGTGGATGTAGGATGTATATGTACGGCTGAGCCGTATTAAGTTCGTGACGCCACCCACGGTGTGTGGTGAGGTTGGACACCACCGCTGCAGTTACGGGGGCACCCGAGGGAGATGTTGTGCAGCAACTTGTTAACCGTTCCTTGGGCAGGGATGGTTGACCTGGGACCCGTTGGGTTTCTGGTGCAGGGAGATGGGCGACCGCAGGGTGCTGGTGTACTCACTATTGAAGGAAACACACGAGTCTCTGGTAAACCAAGGTGATGGTGGTCGGTGCCTGCAGCTGGCTGCATTCTGGTTCCCCCACCCAGCTGGTGGTCTCTGTCTTTCTCCTTCACCTTTTTTAGAGTGGTGGACTGCCTGTGCTTGCAACTTCAGGAGTCCGCTCCTGGCTGGATGTGGCCTAAGGAGCCCTTGCCCGCAGATGCTGGCCCGTGGGATCTCTGAGCCATGGCGGTGGCCTTTTATCCCCCTTGGTGGGCTGTTGTCTTCTAATAGGGACTTTGGGTGGGACAGGACCTCTAGTCCTGGCCTCAATAGGTTAATTAACCAGTTCCAGTAGCTTCTGGACCTAGCTTCAGGATCCGAGTACCCCCCTGTGTGCTCCAGTTTCCGAGTCGGTACCCCAGGTCAGTACCGGTGGGCCACTACCCTGTCCCCGTCCACCTCGGTTCCACCAGACCGCCGTATGGCTCCTAGTCAGTGGTACCGGGGCTCCTACCCTGGTACCTGTCAGTTAGCCTCAGGCCTGTCACACAGGCCTTTTCACTTCTCTCCACTTGAACTACAAAACTGATCTGTTTGTTTTCCCGCCCAGGGCTGTCTGGACTCCTTGGTGGGCGTCTTCCAACCGCCTGGTTCCGCCCCCTGGTGTGTCTGTCTAACCCTGAGGAAGGTGACTAGGGTTTAAAAGGTTGGCTGATGTCACCTGTGGGGGAAAGGTGTAGTGCAGGGGCCTATTTGTGACTACCTGGCCCGGCCAGGGCGTCACACAGCCACGATCCCGGATCCGATTGTCCCGAGCAGCCCCTTGCCTTGGTCTGTCCCCTGACCCAATAAGTACATAGGTATCATCCAGTCCAACCTCGCAGACTGCGCCCCATCACGCTATCTAACCAACAACACCTGGGCCCCGGGACAACACCTCCCCTAACTGTGGAGAGGATACCATCCTGCTGCCCTGCTCCATCAGCCCCGGGCACCCCATACCAAAGTAGCGGCGGTGTCACCAACAATCACCGCACACCACGGGTGGCGACACTGACAAATCCCCTATATAATAACTCCCCCCCCCTTTTTCACTTGTGGACGACAGACGAGTGCTCAGGCCTGGGTCTGGCTTCCCCTCGAGGCACTGCCACGGCCCCAGATCCGAGCGTCTCGAGCAGCCCCTTCCCCTGGCCATGGTCTGTCACCTGCCCGTAACAGTTATTCTGTCTCCTTCTCGATCCAGTCAGCCGTCCCAGGAACAGCACTCTCAGGTGACCAGTCTCGTTGTTCCGACATCTTGCTGCTTCCAGGAACTTTAATAAAGAGTTTTGGTGTCCCTACGCCAAGCTCCGCCTTCACATCCTGTCTTTCCCCCCCTCGGTTTTTCGTCACCAGCCTCTTCTGGGACAGGGGCGCGGCTTCTTCTTCGCACTCTTTTGCTGGGGATGATGGTGCAGTTGTTGTTTTTGGCGCCAAAATATGTCAAGGCAATTTTAGAGTCACTTTGTAGATTTTGACAGTTCTGTAAGGCGCACGTCACCCGGGTTAGCGGGCCCAGTTCTTATCCTGTTCGTGATGCCAGGAATTTAAAGGTGTGCCGCCCCAGCATCAGTCGAACTGCTCGGATCCAGGGTTGCTGTGGCTCGAGGGTCTCCGGACCCGGGAGCTTGCAGCCACTTTAAATGTAAGGGGATACTTACAGGAGATGAATGTTCGTGATGCCACCTGTGGTTTGCGGTAAAGGGGAGTACTGCCGCTGCTGAAGGGAGTACCGGGGCAGATGGTATGGGGGCAGCCAGGTGTCAATCCTTCTGCAGGTAGGGAAGGCCCCAGATAGTGGGGATTTGGTGAACTTGGGTGGCTTGGCCTTGGAAAGCAGGGTGCAGGGGTCGGATTACTCACTGCGGTGCTCATGGTGCTGGATCAGGTGGAATAAGCAGACACTCACACAGATGGTAAACCAAAGTCTCCATGCACCGCAGTCTCTATGGGGGGAGCCCGTCCAGGTTCCGCTCCCACCAGTGTCACTTGGTAAATCCGGAGCCCTGCCTCCATGCACAAATTACTTGACAGTTCTGGCCCCTGGCTTGAAGATTTCAGGGCCCCGCTACCCGTGTGTATGGCAGCTGTGCTCTTGGTGGCTGGCACTTTGGATTTCAGTGGGTTGTGTATTTTGGAGAACTCTGCTGATGCCTCAATCTCTGAGCTCTTGGGGAAGGTTCATAAAGAGACTATCCTCCACAGGTTAATTACCAAGGCGCTTGAAGCTCTTCCCTGATCTAGGGTCCTGTACCCCGCCGTGCTCGATACCGGTAAGGTGGCTTTCTAGTGCCAACAGTCCTCCTAGACTGCGTCTGTTACACTCCTGTCCAGTGTTCCTAATACCGATCCCCGACTCCTATGGTCCCGGACCACCGTTTGCGACCCAACCTGTCGCCTCCCTGGGAGCTCCAACTCCCCTGCTCCTCACTCTCTAAAGGCTACCTCTGTTCTCCTTGTCTCCCCTCCCACCAGTCTGCCTGACCCCTAGGTGGGCGGCCGTGCCCCAACTTGACCAACCCACTGGTGTGTCTGTCCAGCCCTGGTGTGAGGTGTGGTTAGGATTTGTAGTGCGGATGTCAGTGATGGGAACCTGGAACCATGGGGGGAAGGCCCTACACCTTGGAGTACAGAATGCAGTTTCCTGTAGCACCATGATACAGTCAGGGGTGCCACACAGTTATTTTTAAAGTCCAAAATGGCGGCACTTTTTCAAGTTTTAATCACAGTTCAGTTTGTAAGGCATGCTTGTCACCCGGTTTTACGGGTCTAGTCAGAATCCTGCTGACTACGCCAAGTTTCGGGGTATGACACCCCAGGGCTGTGGGGTACTCGGTCCCAGGTGCATGGTGCGCAGTGTGGGGGAGACAGTCGTGCTCGCGGCCGATGCCCGGTTTCGTGACCCTGGGGGTCGGTCCAAATAAAAAGGGGAAAAATAAAAGGAAAAGGGAGAAATAAAAATAGTTTTTCGACTACGCCACTTGCGGTATGCAGCCAGGTAATTGAGGCCGCCGCTGCAGGGTCCTGCTGGGGCTGGTGGAGTAGTGCAGCTTAGGTGTTTTAGGCCCTTTGCAAGCATGGCTAGGCCCCATCAGTAGATGATGGGGATTGTAGTGGGAAACCGTGTCTGTGAGTGTACAGAGGCGGTAAGGAAACAGTCCACACAGTATTGCAGTTTCAACTTGCCTTTTCTTTACTTGGTTTCAGTGCTTGGACCCGCTGCTGCCAGTACCAGGTGTTCCCGCTCCCCTTGTTCTCCATGCCAGTTGTGACCCAGGGTAGCTGTCCTCCGTGCACTCTCATTTATATTGGGTTCCCGTGGCTTAGAGCTTCTTGGGAACCCCTCCATTTCTGTCTTGGTCCTATTGCAATATAGAAAATATACTCCGGCACACTATAGAAAAAAGTAAGGAGAAGTCCAATATGATGCTCAACAATGTCTTTATTTTAAATGTGAATATTGTCCGACGTTTCAACCCATCAAGGGTTTTCCTCAGGGACTAATATATAATAACAAAAAAAGAAAAAAATACACAATGTCACAATAATACATCATTGTTACATAACAGCATATATCACACACAGGTGAAAAAAACGTTCACATTGTTACAGAAAATGCAGATTACGAGCATTTCATAAGGAATGTACAAAGAAATTACCCATGAATTAAATAGAGTAGATACAAATGGACATAATATTCTCTGTAGAAATCAATATATGATGTAATCATAAAAATGTGGAGACCAGAAATCAGGACATACCTATGGTAGATAGGATTAAATTTCTTTAAACGAGCACCGAAATTGCGTCGGGTAAATTAACACATTGGTATCCACGGAAAGTACTAGAGGGTGAGACATGAATATATTAATACCGTGAATGATCATGAGAAAGAGGGAGAGCTATGTGTTTATCGGGGTTTTGGTGGATATACCTCAATGGATCAATGTTGAGATCAGGACATCCGATCAAATGGATATTGGAAAGATGGAAAAAACCTCCGCTGTTCTATTGAAAGGGTTCAGTGTGTGAATTCCTAGTGGGTCATGTGCCACATGTTTCTAAATGAGACAGATCATTTGTATATTAGAAATGGAACGCATATAGAACCCAAATGGTAATAGATCTATCAGGAAAAAAGTACCTCATGGGAGGGGCCAGATATGAGCCGGAGATCCCAAGTCACGTTAGGGTCAAAATGACCTGTGCGAGTGAGTAAATAGTACTGTGATATGCAAAAGGAGAAAGCCCAGATTATGACCAAAAAATCATAGGAGGATAAAACCACTAAGGGTAAGACGGGATTATGATACCTATAAGTTTGGGAATAAGTCCCAGTGGGTTCTCCAGCCGTTTCAGGAGTCCAAATGAGCATGTAGTTAACTTAACCACAACAGGTGGACCACATAAAAGTTGGGTTGTATCAGCCCCGGACCCAAAGAGGTGAATCTACGTCCTGTTCTGAGAAAATATATGTGAATACATGAAATGGTGGTATAAATCATAGTGATGACATGTGTTAATATGCAATAGACCAATCGTAAAGACCACGTCATACCTTATGAAAATAATGTTTCACATAATGTGGATAAGACTGCCTCTGTGTTATGGCAAAACGGCAATGTAGGTATATATGCACCATAAATGAGAAGGAGACTGTAGTATGGCAAAGAAGAGAGAGAAATATATGAGATCACTAATCACCAACCAGCAGAAGATATACGTAGCGGTGGAACCACGTACCTGACCTAATGTGGACTGGATATAAGGTCTAGTTATGAGCAGGCCAAAGGCTCTATAGGGAGTAGAAGAGATGGTTAATGTAGAGAAAAAGGTAGAGAAAAAAAAGGGGTAGAGAAAAAAATGTAGAAAAAATAGAGGGTAAAGAAAAAGGGTAAAGAAAAAGAGGGGCAAGCAGTGACAATATAGATTCAAGGGGTACGTGCCATACCTGTATGATACACAACCACGTGTGAGGCGCCGGGCACCATATATGAGCGGTGTGGGCTATTTATACTGAACCCGGAAGTCATAGCCTCCGTTGTGTTAGGTATCATGTACGTCACACGTGACGTGTGCGTGCGCCAACGTGATGACGTCGTGCGCCGCGCACGCGCGGTATGGCCGATCGCCGCCATGGCAGCGTCAGCGCCGCGCATGCGCGGCAGACAAGGCCCACACGCCGGCGTGTGAGGAAGAGGGAGTCAGTGTGTGTAATGGCCCGCGCACGCGCGGAGAGGCACACCTCCTTGTCATCTCCGCGCGTGCGCGGAAGCCAAGCACACACTCTTAGAAGAAATATTCTACGCGCGTGCGCGTAGGGACCCATGGCCAGGAAGCGCGCCACGGAGCAGGGCGCCACTGAGGACGCCGTGCACCGTGGGCGCGCGAAGGCCAGGAGACCCCGCGCACGCGCCTGTGTGAACTATACAAACCAGAGTGCACGTGCTGATTATTATTCGCGGGTGGTGCATGTGGTATTCAAGTGTTGTGGGTGACCTAAGGAAAAAAAGGAAAATGTTAGAGATGCAATATGTTAGCCATTGCTATACTCCTGTAAAAAGAAATAAGACTCAAATGTAAAATGCTATTCATCAATGCAACATATTGCACATCACCAGGGAGCCATCTAAGTGATCACATCAATTTCACGATTTAACCCATGTGGTTCCAAGGTTCTTAAAGTATGGATCCAGTAGGCCTCGCGCTGTTTTAACGTCCTAATCCTATTACCGCCCCTTCTGATAGGGGGTACGTGTTCAAGGATCTGGAATTTTAATTGTGCTACTGTATGTTTAAATGTGACGAAATGGTATGGAATGGGCAATAGGATTTGTTGGCAACGGATGGTAGATTTGTGCTTATTAATGCGGTCCCGGACATGCTGGGTAGTTTCCCCAACATATCCGAGACCGCACGGACATTTGATGAGATATACCACAAAAGAGGAGTCACATGTTAGGTAATCCCGTATATGGAATACCCTACCAGTGTGTGGATGGGTGAATGTGTCTCCCCGGGTTAAATTATTGCACTGCAAGCAATGTAAACAAGGAAAATTGCCTACTTTAGGAGTCCCTAAAAAGGTCTGTCGTGACGTACCAGTCGTGGACCCTATGTCGGCCCGTACTAACTTATCTCTGAGATTCTTTGGTCGTTTGTAGCAGAACAATGGGGGTTGGGAAAATTCAGGAACAGTAGGGTAAGCAGTGTGGAGTAATGGCCAATGTTGCGCAACAATACTTTTAATGAGTGGTGAAAACGGATGATATGTGTTAACACATGCTACACGGGGCTCATTGGACCGAGTGATGTCAGTTTGTGATGTGCGATTGTCGGCTATATGGGCAGGGTAGCCTCTGGCTGCGAACTTCGAACCCATTTCTTTCATTCTAAATTCACGTTTATCTGGATCTGAAACAATTCTCTCCACTCGTTTATATTGCGATATAGGGAGGGCTTTTTTGGTGTGAGCTGGGTGACAGCTTGTGTAATGGAGAAGGCTGTTCCGATCGGTGGTTTTCACAAAGAGGTCCGTTTCAATACGGCCCTCTGAGGAAAGACACACCAGAGTGTCGAGAAAGCTGATGGAATGGACATCCTGGTGTATAGTGAAACTGAGACCTGGTCTGTAGGTGTTGATCTGTTGGAAGAAACAGTCCAGGGTGGAAGAATCACCATGCCAAATCATAAAGATATCATCAATGAATCTCTTCCACACCACTGAATGCTTCTTCCACAAGGGGTTCTGATATACAAAAAGAGCCTCAAAATGTGCCATGTAAATATTCGCATATGGTGGTGCCATGTTTGACCCCATCGCTGTGCCCCTGCATTGTAGAAAAAAAGAATCTTCAAAAATGAAGAAGTTGTTTTCCAGAATTGTATGGATGAGGTCCATACAAAAGGATTGTTGCGCTGTGGTAAAGGTGCCTTGTGATTCAAGGAACCAATCCACCGCCTGTATTCCATCTGCATGCGCTATGCTCGTATATAAGCTATTCACATCTAGTGTAACCAGTAAAGAATTAGATGGAATGTCTGTAAGTGAACGTAGATGACTCAGAAAATCAGAAGTATCTCTAAGGTAAGACGCTATGGTGGGAATCAAGGGTGTCAAAATCCTATCTACAGTGATAGCTAAAGGGGACAACACTGAATCAGTGGATGCTACAATCGGGCGGCCAGGTGGCGACCGGAGATTTTTATGAATCTTGGGCAAAGTGTAAAAGACTGGTGTAACAGGATCAGATTTAATCAGGAACTCAGCCAGTTTGTTATCAATGCTTCCTTGTGATATATGATAATTTACCAAGTCTTTAATCTTTATCTGAATGTCTCCTGTTGGATCCTTGGGGATAGGGCGATATGTGTGCCTATCCTGTAGCTGTTTATGAATTTCAGAGACATAGTAGGATTTATCCAGAACCACTATCGCCCCACCCTTGTCTGCTGGTTTAATGACAATCTGAGTGTTGTCCCTGAGTGTTCGAATGGCCCTGTGTTCTTCAGGTGTAGCATTACTCTTTACTCTGTAATCACCCCTCTCAATAGATTTTAGTGTCATCTCTATGTCCTTGGAGACCAGTGAAATGTAGGTCTCTACAGGGTGATAATTTCTGGGGGGACTGAATTTACTAGGGTGTCTAAGATTGAGACTGCGTAATGCAAAGGTGCCAGGGGTGTTATCCGAACTAAGTGTAGACAGTGAGGTGTCAGAGTTGGAGAAGTGGGCTTTAAGACGTAAAGTTCTATAGAAACGTCTGAGTTCCTGATCTAGTAAGAACGAATCAAATGGTGGTGTTGGACAAAATGTGAGGCCTTTTTGCAATACCTGCGTTTCAGAGAAAGAAAGATTATATGCAGAAATATTGAACACTAGATTCCTCATACCTGAGAACGAGTTTGAACCCGATGGGGTGTGTACGCCTTTCCTCTTCCCCCGCCTGGTCGCCCTCTTGTGGATGGTCGTTGTTCTAAAAAATGGGGGAGTCGGGAGAAGAATGAATCACTGTCCGAGCCCGAGGATGCTGAATAGCGTGAAGGACCCGAAGGTCGTCTTGAAAAGGTATCAAATGACCGCCACCTATAGACTCGGTACCTAGAGTAATCCTCCTGGTCTCGGACAAACTTTTGGCGCTTCCTCTCCTGTAAAGTTTTCTGAAATTCCGAAATCGTCTCTTGGGTTTTCTTGTGAATTTTATCCCACTCAGCGCTAGGCAGACAGTTGGTGAGTTGGTCCTCGATGGAGCGAATCTTGGGTCCGAGTTCCTCTATTTCCTTCTGTAAGAACTCAATGGTCAGTACAATGATGTCCATTGAACACTTATTTAATATGCTCTCGAATTTGGAACAATAATCTGTGTTTTCTGAAAAAAGGGTGGGTCGTAATGACACCCTTAAACCCCTCGGGATCCGTTGTACTCGATGATACTGTGCCAATGTGGCACAATGTAATTCAAATGCAGTCCGTTTCCTAAGTTCTTTTTCGTAATCGCGGGTGCGAATTTCCTCTGTAGGTGTAGAGAGAAAGGAATCTGGAATGGTTACTTTCGATAATATGTCGGTGACCTCAGTGGCTCCATAGGAAAAAGTAGAGAAAGACATGGAAAAAATCTTCTTATTAAAAAGGATCAAATACTGGGTAGATGGGGGCACAGGTAAAAAATAGTAGTATATCTGGATTAGAACCTGACTCAACCAATCTTAATAGCAGGTGCTCTGGAGAAACAGCAGACAATATAGAAAATATACTCCGGCACACTATAGAAAAAAGTAAGGAGAAGTCCAATATGATGCTCAACAATGTCTTTATTTTAAATGTGAATATTGTCCGACGTTTCAACCCATCAAGGGTTTTCCTCAGGGACTAATATATAATAACAAAAAAAGAAAAAAATACACAATGTCACAATAATACATCATTGTTACATAACAGCATATATCACACACAGGTGAAAAAAACGTTCATTAACCATCTCTTCTACTCCCTATAGAGCCTTTGGCCTGCTCATAACTAGACCTTATATCTAGTCCACATTAGGTCAGGTACGTGGTTCCACCGCTACGTATATCTTCTGCTGGTTGGTGATTAGTGATCTCATATATTTCTCTCTCTTCTTTGCCATACTACAGTCTCCTTCTCATTTATGGTGCATATATACCTACATTGCCGTTTTGCCATAACACAGAGGCAGTCTTATCCACATTATGTGAAACATTATTTTCATAAGGTACGACGTGGTCTTTACGATTGGTCTATTGCATATTACAACATGTCATCACTATGATTTATACCACCATTTCATGTATTCACATATATTTTCTCAGAACAGGACGTAGATTCACCTCTTTGGGTCCGGGGCTGATACAACCCAACTTTTATGTGGTCCACCTGTTGTGGTTAAGTTAACTACATGCTCATTTGGACTCCTGAAACGGCTGGAGAACCCACTGGGACTTATTCCCAAACTTATAGGTATCATAATCCCGTCTTACCCTTAGTGGTTTTATCCTCCTATGATTTTTTGGTCATAATCTGGGCTTTCTCCTTTTGCATATCACAGTACTATTTACTCACTCGCACAGGTCATTTTGACCCTAACGTGACTTGGGATCTCCGGCTCATATCTGGCCCCTCCCATGAGGTACTTTTTTCCTGATAGATCTATTACCATTTGGGTTCTATATGCATTCCATTTCTAATATACAAATGATCTGTCTCATTTAGAAACATGTGGCACATGACCCACTAGGAATTCACACACTGAACCCTTTCAATAGAACAGCGGAGGTTTTTTCCATCTTTCCAATATCCATTTGATCGGATGTCCTGATCTCAACATTGATCCATTGAGGTATATCCACCAAAACCCCGATAAACACATAGCTCTCCCTCTTTCTCATGATCATTCACGGTATTAATATATTCATGTCTCACCCTCTAGTACTTTCCGTGGATACCAATGTGTTAATTTACCCGACGCAATTTCGGTGCTCGTTTAAAGAAATTTAATCCTATCTACCATAGGTATGTCCTGATTTCTGGTCTCCACATTTTTATGATTACATCATATATTGATTTCTACAGAGAATATTATGTCCATTTGTATCTACTCTATTTAATTCATGGGTAATTTCTTTGTACATTCCTTATGAAATGCTCGTAATCTGCATTTTCTGTAACAATGTGAACGTTTTTTTCACCTGTGTGTGATATATGCTGTTATGTAACAATGATGTATTATTGTGACATTGTGTATTTTTTTCTTTTTTTGTTATTATATATTAGTCCCTGAGGAAAACCCTTGATGGGTTGAAACGTCGGACAATATTCACATTTAAAATAAAGACATTGTTGAGCATCATATTGGACTTCTCCTTACTTTTTTCTATAGTGTGCCGGAGTATATTTTCTATATTGTCTGCTGTTTCTCCAGAGCACCTGCTATTAAGATTGGTTGAGCCAGGTTCTAATCCTGATATACTACTATTTTTTACCTGTGCCCCCATCTACCCAGTATTTGATCCTTTTTAATAAGAAGATTTTTTCCATGTCTTTCTCTACTTTTTCCTATGGAGCCACTGAGGTCACCGACATATTATCGAAAGTAACCATTCCAGATTCCTTTCTCTCTACACCTACAGAGGAAATTCGCACCCGCGATTACGAAAAAGAACTTAGGAAACGGACTGCATTTGAATTACATTGTGCCACATTGGCACAGTATCATCGAGTACAACGGATCCCGAGGGGTTTAAGGGTGTCATTACGACCCACCCTTTTTTCAGAAAACACAGATTATTGTTCCAAATTCGAGAGCATATTAAATAAGTGTTCAATGGACATCATTGTACTGACCATTGAGTTCTTACAGAAGGAAATAGAGGAACTCGGACCCAAGATTCGCTCCATCGAGGACCAACTCACCAACTGTCTGCCTAGCGCTGAGTGGGATAAAATTCACAAGAAAACCCAAGAGACGATTTCGGAATTTCAGAAAACTTTACAGGAGAGGAAGCGCCAAAAGTTTGTCCGAGACCAGGAGGATTACTCTAGGGACCGAGTCTATAGGTGGCGGTCATTTGATACCTTTTCAAGACGACCTTCGGGTCCTTCACGCTATTCAGCATCCTCGGGCTCGGACAGTGATTCATTCTTCTCCCGACCCCCCCATTTTTTAGAACAACGACCATCCACAAGAGGGCGACCAGGCGGGGGAAGAGGAAAGGCGTACACACCCCATCGGGTTCAAACTCGTTCTCAGGTATGAGGAATCTAGTGTTCAATATTTCTGCATATAATCTTTCTTTCTCTGAAACGCAGGTATTGCAAAAAGGCCTCACATTTTGTCCAACACCACCATTTGATTCGTTCTTACTAGATCAGGAACTCAGACGTTTCTATAGAACTTTACGTCTTAAAGCCCACTTCTCCAACTCTGACACCTCACTGTCTACACTTAGTTCGGATAACACCCCTGGCACCTTTGCATTACGCAGTCTCAATCTTAGACACCCTAGTAAATTCAGTCCCCCCAGAAATTATCACCCTGTAGAGACCTACATTTCACTGGTCTCCAAGGACATAGAGATGACACTAAAATCTATTGAGAGGGGTGATTACAGAGTAAAGAGTAATGCTACACCTGAAGAACACAGGGCCATTCGAACACTCAGGGACAACACTCAGATTGTCATTAAACCAGCAGACAAGGGTGGGGCGATAGTGGTTCTGGATAAATCCTACTATGTCTCTGAAATTCATAAACAGCTACAGGATAGGCACACATATCGCCCTATCCCCAAGGATCCAACAGGAGACATTCAGATAAAGATGAAAGACTTGGTAAATTATCATCTATCACAAGGAAGCATTGATAACAAACTGGCTGAGTTCCTGATTAAATCTGATCCTGTTACACCAGTCTTTTACACTTTGCCCAAGATTCATAAAAATCTCCGGTCGCCATCTGGCCGCCCGATTGTAGCATCCACTGATTCAGTGTTGTCCCCTTTAGCTATCACTGTAGATAGGATTTTGACACCCTTGATTCCCACCATAGCGTCTTACCTTAGAGATACTTCTGATTTTCTGAGTCATCTACGTTCACTTACAGACATTCCATCTAATTCTTTACTGGTTACACTAGATGTGAATAGCTTATATACGAGCATAGCGCATGCAGATGGAATACAGGCGGTGGATTGGTTCCTTGAATCACAAGGCACCTTTACCACAGCGCAACAATCCTTTTGTATGGACCTCATCCATACAATTCTGGAAAACAACTTCTTCATTTTTGAAGATTCTTTTTTTCTACAATGCAGGGGCACAGCGATGGGGTCAAACATGGCACCACCATATGCGAATATTTACATGGCACATTTTGAGGCTCTTTTTGTATATCAGAACCCCTTGTGGAAGAAGCATTCAGTGGTGTGGAAGAGATTCATTGATGATATCTTTATGATTTGGCATGGTGATTCTTCCACCCTGGACTGTTTCTTCCAACAGATCAACACCTACAGACCAGGTCTCAGTTTCACTATACACCAGGATGTCCATTCCATCAGCTTTCTCGACACTCTGGTGTGTCTTTCCTCAGAGGGCCGTATTGAAACGGACCTCTTTGTGAAAACCACCGATCGGAACAGCCTTCTCCATTACACAAGCTGTCACCCAGCTCACACCAAAAAAGCCCTCCCTATATCGCAATATAAACGAGTGGAGAGAATTGTTTCAGATCCAGATAAACGTGAATTTAGAATGAAAGAAATGGGTTCGAAGTTCGCAGCCAGAGGCTACCCTGCCCATATAGCCGACAATCGCACATCACAAACTGACATCACTCGGTCCAATGAGCCCCGTGTAGCATGTGTTAACACATATCATCCGTTTTCACCACTCATTAAAAGTATTGTTGCGCAACATTGGCCATTACTCCACACTGCTTACCCTACTGTTCCTGAATTTTCCCAACCCCCATTGTTCTGCTACAAACGACCAAAGAATCTCAGAGATAAGTTAGTACGGGCCGACATAGGGTCCACGACTAGTACGTCACGACAGACCTTTTTAGGGACTCCTAAAGTAGGCAATTTTCCTTGTTTACATTGCTTGCAGTGCAATAATTTAACCCGGGGAGACACATTCACCCATCCACACACTGGTAGGGTATTCCATATACGGGATTACCTAACATGTGACTCCTCTTTTGTTGTATGTCTCATCAAATGTCCGTGCGGTCTCGGATATGTTGGGGAAACTACCCAGCATGTCCGGGACCGCATTAATAAGCACAAATCTACCATCCGTTGCCAACAAATCCTATTGCCCATTCCATACCATTTCGTCACATTTAAACATACAGTAGCACAATTAAAATTCCAGATCCTTGAACACGTACCCCCTATCAGAAGGGGCGGTAATAGGATTAGGACGTTAAAACAGCGCGAGGCCTACTGGATCCATACTTTAAGAACCTTGGAACCACATGGGTTAAATCGTGAAATTGATGTGATCACTTAGATGGCTCCCTGGTGATGTGCAATATGTTGCATTGATGAATAGCATTTTACATTTGAGTCTTATTTCTTTTTACAGGAGTATAGCAATGGCTAACATATTGCATCTCTAACATTTTCCTTTTTTTCCTTAGGTCACCCACAACACTTGAATACCACATGCACCACCCGCGAATAATAATCAGCACGTGCACTCTGGTTTGTATAGTTCACACAGGCGCGTGCACGGGGTCTCCTGGCCTTCGCGCGCCCACGGTGCACGGCGTCCTCAGTGGCGCCCTGCTCCGTGGCGCGCTCCCTGGCCATGGGTCCCTACGCGCACACGCCTAGAATATTTCTTCTAAGAGTGTGTGCTTGGCTTCCGCGCACGCGCGGAGATGACAGGGAGGTGTGCCTCTCCGCGCGTGCGCGGGCCATTACACACACTGACTCCCTCTTCCTCACACGCCGGCGTGTGGGCCTTGTCTGCCGCGCATG
Source organism: Anomaloglossus baeobatrachus (assembly GCF_048569485.1). NCBI lineage: Eukaryota > Metazoa > Chordata > Amphibia > Anura > Aromobatidae > Anomaloglossus > Anomaloglossus baeobatrachus. The sequence continues at coordinate 145,220,334 of NC_134362.1, read as the reverse complement.
CGCGGCGCTGACGCTGCCATGGCGGCGATCGGCCATACCGCGCGTGCGCGGCGCACGACGTCATCACGTCGGCGCATGCACACGTCACGTGTGACGTACATGATACCTAACACAACGGAGGCTATGACTTCCGGGTTCAGTATAAATAGCCCACACCGCTCATATATGGTGCCCGGCGCCTCACACGTGGTTGTGTATCATACAGGTATGGCACGTACCCCTTGAATCTATATTGTCACTGCTTGCCCCTCTTTTTCTTTACCCTTTTTCTTTACCCTCTATTTTTTCTACATTTTTTTCTCTACCCCTTTTTTTTCTCTACCTTTTTCTCTACATTAACCATCTCTTCTACTCCCTATAGAGCCTTTGGCCTGCTCATAACTAGACCTTATATCCAGTCCACATTAGGTCAGGTACGTGGTTCCACCGCTACGTATATCTTCTGCTGGTTGGTGATTAGTGATCTCATATATTTCTCTCTCTTCTTTGCCATACTACAGTCTCCTTCTCATTTATGGTGCATATATACCTACATTGCCGTTTTGCCATAACACAGAGGCAGTCTTATCCACATTATGTGAAACATTATTTTCATAAGGTACGACGTGGTCTTTACGATTGGTCTATTGCATATTACAACATGTCATCACTATGATTTATACCACCATTTCATGTATTCACATATATTTTCTCAGAACAGGACGTAGATTCACCTCTTTGGGTCCGGGGCTGATACAACCCAACTTTTATGTGGTCCACCTGTTGTGGTTAAGTTAACTACATGCTCATTTGGACTCCTGAAACGGCTGGAGAACCCCCTGGGACTTATTCCCAAACTTATAGGTATCATAATCCCGTCTTACCCTTAGTGGTTTTATCCTCCTATGATTTTTTGGTCATAATCTGGGCTTTCTCCTTTTGCATATCACAGTACTATTTACTCACTCGCACAGGTCATTTTGACCCTAACGTGACTTGGGATCTCCGGCTCATATCTGGCCCCTCCCATGAGGTACTTTTTTCCTGATAGATCTATTACCATTTGGGTTCTATATGCGTTCCATTTCTAATATACAAATGATCTGTCTCATTTAGAAACATGTGGCACATGACCCACTAGGAATTCACACACTGAACCCTTTCAGTAGAACAGCGGAGGTTTTTTCCATCTTTCCAATATCCATTTGATCGGATGTCCTGATCTCAACATTGATCCATTGAGGTATATCCACCAAAACCCCGATAAACACATAGCTCTCCCTCTTTCTCATGATCATTCACGGTATTAATATATTCATGTCTCACCCTCTAGTACTTTCCGTGGATACCAATGTGTTAATTTACCCGACGCAATTTCGGTGCTCGTTTAAAGAAATTTAATCCTATCTACCATAGGTATGTCCTGATTTCTGGTCTCCACATTTTTATGATTACACCATATATTGATTTCTACAGAGAATATTATGTCCATTTGTATCTACTCTTTTTAATTCATGGGTAATTTCTTTGTACATTCCTTATGAAATGCTCGTAATCTGCATTTTCTGTAACAATGTGAACGTTTTTTTCACCTGTGTGTGATATATGCTGTTATGTAACAATGATGTATTATTGTGACATTGTGTATTTTTTTTCTTTTTTTGTTATTATATATTAGTCCCTGAGGAAAACCCTTGATGGGTTGAAACGTCGGACAATATTCACATTTAAAATAAAGACATTGTTGAGCATCATATTGGACTTCTCCTTACTTTTTTCTATAGTGTGCCGGAGTATATTTTCTATATTGTCTGCTGTTTCTCCAGAGCACCTGCTATTAAGATTGGTTGAGCCAGGTTCTAATCCAGATATATTGGTCCTATTGCAGGCAGCCTGGACTATTTAAGAGGGTCAATTCTCGATCCCCTCTTTGCTACTGATGTTTCAAACTCTTAGGTTGGTGATAGACCCTGGAGATCTTCTCACCTGGCAGAGTTAATTTTTGACCATAAAGTGTCCCGCTGTCCTAAGGTCTGCAACCCGCCTCGTGCTGAGTCCTGTGAGTGTAGGTTCCAGACTTCCACAGGCGCCCCGCGGTTCCTGGAGTATTCCACTTCCACAGGTAACCTACGGTCTCTGGAGTTCTGGTTCCTTACTCCACAATCCCTCACTCCTTTTACAGCTTTCCGTTGTTACTGTAGATCTTTCTACACTTTTCTCTCTTTCTTTACTTCACTCTTTTACTCCTCTGATTACTAATCTCAACTCCTACTCTTTCACTTTCATTCTTTACTCAACTACCACTTCCTCCCGCTAAATTCCCAACTGGACACTGGCCCCTCCCCATGCTGGGTCTCTCCCTGCAGATTGGGTGGTAACTATCCAATCAGTGCCCATCCCTTTTACCTGTTGCTAGGCAGTCTCCCAGTTTGGAATTGGAGTTGTGTATGTGACCTGATGGGGCTGGTGTTTGGACTGGCATGGATATTTCAGGGTTTGGGTTTCTAAGGTTACATTTGTGGCACCTGGTACCGCAGGGTGCTACATGCTCAGAAAGGAGGGGGACATTTGGATCTGGGAGCACAGATTTTGATGGAATACTTGTTGGGGGACCCATAGTACTTTTTCAGAGCATTTGTGCTACGTGTACTGTAAAATAGAAGCCCCCTATATTTCTGTTAACAAATGATGGACCTGAGTGTGGACTTCTTTTTTTGGGCATTGAGTTGAATGCTACTTGGTGGCAATTTGGGTACAGAATATTTTGGATCAGTTCACATTTATCCTGTGCTCTAGGCTGATCTATTGTATCAGGATTTCCATCTACTTCTCCGAAATATGTGATTCAGGTGAAACCCTAATATATCCATTTACTATAATGAATTACTCAGGACTCGGTGAGGTCTCTGTTACACTGTATCCGTCTTTTCAAAGGTGAACAAAACTGTTGTTGACCACACTTTTATGCAAAGCTAAAAAGACACATAAAAAGATGGACACCGAAAGACCACAGGCAGATGGGAGTTCAAAGTGACTCCCTCATTACAGTGAATTTTCCGTTGGGAATTTTGTCTGAATCACACTTTTTAGAAATTTAAATGTAATCAATGATGTAAGTGCTCAGAGTAGAGTCCAGGATAAATGTGAGCTGAGCCTTAAGGGCACTTTACACACAGCGACATCGCTAGCGATGTCGCTGGTGAAAGCACCCGCCCCCGTCGGTTGTGCGTCACGGGCAAATCGCTACCCGTGGTGCACAACATCGCTAGGACCCGTCACACGTACTTACCTGCCTAGCGATGTCGCTGTTGCCAGAAAACCGCCTCCTTTCTAAGGGGGCGGTCCGTGCAGCGTCACAGTGGCGTCACTAAGCGGTCGCCCAATTGAAGTGGAGAGGCAGAGATGAGTGACCGTAACATCCCGCCCACCTCCTTCCTTCCTCATTGCGGGGGCCGCAGGGCCTGGGATGGTCCTCGTTCCTGCGGTGTCACACATAGCGATGTGTGCTGCCGCAGGAACGACGAACAACATCGTACCTGCAGCAGCAATGATATTTGAGATTAGAACGACGTGTCAACGATCAACGATATGGTGAGTATTTTTAATCGTTAACTGTCGTTCCTGCGTTTGACATGCAACAACGTCGTTAACGACGCCTGATGTGCATCATGAATTCCGTAACCTCAACAAAATCTCGTTAGCGATATCGTTGCGTGTAAAGTGGCCTTTACAGCAATCTTTGGGAGGCAGTTTAAACAGTTGAAGAATTGGCTTTAGTTTATTTATTTTTTTACACCGTTAACCCTGCGGCACAAGTGATTTGTCAGCTTTAATTCTTTGGTCAGTAAGAATACAGTGCTACCATATTTATATATTTTTTTTAGGGTTGGCTACCATCACACTATAAACGCTTTTTTACAAAATAAAGGGTTTTTGCAGTATTTTGAAGTCTTTTGAAGTCTTTAACTTTTTTTTTTTTGTTGACATAGTAATTGAGGGCTTGTTTTTTGTGCGATGAGTTGGAGTTTTTATTTGTACCATTTTGGGCCACATAATATTTTTTAATCGCTTTTTTGATTTTTATTAGTGGACAAGTTCCCTTTAAAAGCTGAGAATGACTATTTTAGGAATTTTCAATATGCCTGCAGAATGTAATGGAGGGTTGGTAATCTGAATCCCAACTAGTTTTTATTTATATTTTCTCTAATTGATTGCCAATATATCTGCTAAGCTCTGTCTGCTCAGTATGAAGACCAGGCTCAATGTTCGAACATGTTTTTCTACATATGGCACAGGATTTAGAAGTTTTACATTCAGTTACTTTCGAGGACAAATAAGGTTGTGTTTTTCCTTGTGGTTGGAATGGAGATACTGTATTAGACTAAATAAGCTAAGATCTATCATAAGTGAAATAACATTTTTTGTATATCAGTGGTCTGCTAGATTACTAACGTTTAGTCTGTTTCCAAAAGCATTTAACCCCACAAATGAAAAAATTGAGATAAATTCATGTCAACAGCACCTTTATAAATATATTTGCTTTGAAAATTGATGACATGTTCAATACTTATTTCACACCTTGTGAGTATATATAGGTGAAATAGGTACTGAACATATCACCTATTTTCTAAGTGAATATATTTCTAAAGGAGCTATTAACATGAATTTCTCACAAGATGTTGATAACAACCCATCCAATCCACACAGGCAAAGAATCAAACCATAAATGTCTATGTTATGTTATGTATAATAATGAGAAATTACACAAGGAAAAGTACTGAACACATGAAGAAAGGGGGGTGTAAAAGACTATGGAAAGTCATGACACCAGCTGAAATCTATCAGTAATTAGAAAGGAATCCTGCCACTTAGTAAAAAATAATATCAGCTGGTTCAACTGATGGCCTATGAAAAAGTGTCTCATTACCAAGGTACCACACAAGAAACATCTCATGATGGTAGAAACCAGTGAGCTGTCTCAAGACCTTCATATCATTATTGTTGCAAAACATAGTGATGGCATTGTTTACAGAAGAATTTATAAACTATTGAATGTTCCAATGAGCACTTTTGAGGCCATAATCCAGAAGAGGAAAGAACATTGTTTTAAAATAAACTGGCCACATTCAATTGCTCCCCACAAGATATCAGATAGAGGAATGAAAATAATTATCAGAAGAGTTATCCAAGAGCCAAAAACCACCTGTGGAGAGCTAAAAACTTTGTATCAGTGTGTACAATTTAAAAAACACAATAAGTAATGGCCTGTATTTATGCTCACCATGCAAGATTTCACTACTGAACAGAAAGTATGTTTAATGGTGGGATATTGTGGGTTGTGTGTGGTTTTGTGTGGGTTCGTATTTTGGATGTGGTGCTCTGTCCATTCTGTGTACATTGTCCTGTTAAGTTAGGTTTATCACCCCCTGCCAGGCTTTTGTTCCTAAGTCTGGGGGAGGGGGCCTGGGATCCACCTAAACTCTCTGTTTACCTAGGAGATTGTTCAGTCTGTTTGAGAATTTCAAGAGAGAAGGAGTAAGATCGATCTTCTGGGCAGAAGCTGTGGCTTCTTAGAGAGACGGGATATTTATCGCTTACTGGATTTTATTCGTGTTTCTGGACTATTTTACCCTCTGTATGGTAGATTATTTTTTTGAACCTTCTGGATTGCTTGGAATAAATGTTCTCTGCATTGCTCACTCATCTCTCACTCTGTTGATTGTTTGATATTGGAGAAGGACCCCGTGACAGAATGTTCAAGCGTATTTAAACTTTGCTCAACCACATTTAGACAATTCTATAAAATATTTGGAGAATATAGTCTGGTCAGGTGAGACCAAAATTGAACTCTTTGGATGCCATTGTGAGGCAACAGGTCCACCAGAGTTGATGTTTAAGGTCATATTAGATGCGATTTGATTGATGAATTCGGAGAAACAAGAGACAGGATACATGTGATAGTGTTCGGGTAAATGATTCTTCTTTAATGAGATGAGTATAGCGTTATATGCACCCTTGAAAAACGAAAACTATGTGCCAAAAAGCAATATGTTTTCTGCTACTAAGCGAAGATATCTCTAGATTTGGGATACATCTCAGTTCCACTGGAATTTAGGAGCGATTGGGAAATGTGTAGGAAAGTTTCTGTGTTGAGGTGCTACATGGTGGATTTGAAACATAAAATGGAGATGAAGTAGACAAAATGTATTCTGATCTCTCGCGATTCCCTCCTTTTGTGATTTTAAAAGGCCAGAGATGTTCCTGTGGCCATACACCAGGTGTTATATCATGCCTGCCGGGTTTATTAACTCTTCATCGGATCCTGGACATCAGGTTATTTGGGGCTTCTTTGAATTCACAACATTCTTTCTTCCATCAGGAAGAGACTTCTTTAAAATGCAGCCTTTATCCTGCAAAAAGAAAAACATATTTAGAACTGTTATAAAAACATTACATACTAACATTACTACTATTGCTAGAGGTTGTAAGATGTAATTGACTATCTGAGTTCATGAAGGGCTAAACCCCGTTCCGATTTCATAACAGTGATGTTAAGTAAGTGACCTATAGATCAAGACAAATGTACTAGCTTATCATTACCAAAGTTTCTTGCAAAGTGAGATTATGATGATCTTTTATATGATTATTTTTCTTTAATACATTTTGTAGCAGAGATATGTTCAGAGAGAAAAATTGTAAACTACTAAGAAAACTTTTTGAAAATCTACTAACCTTTCATAAAAGATGATTTTTTTTTATTATACCATTTTATATAGGTTGTATTTGTTAAACAAACAGAAAAGTGTCCTGCTAGGCCTAGAGGACCAATGGTACCAGACATATTAGTCATCCAACATACATGGTGAGGACCTACCTCCATGAACGTATTCCTTCTGAACATTGGGATTTGTGCAAAGGAACAGAATCTAGTATCTTCACCACACAGACAGTGTTCAAACAAACAAGAAAATGGAGGGCACACCATACATTGTAGTGTATTAACACAGTCATCAATCACTTGAGTATTATGCTATGAGTCTATGTGTGTAACTTCTATTTTTGAAGTCTAAAATTCCCTATTGAGGACTATAAGAGATTTACTCACACATCATGTCTCTTTTCATGCATACTAACTGTGTAGACTTAGTAGTCAACTCACCCAAACATAGAAAGCATCACCAAGAATGCACAAATGAATTCTAAAGGGCTGTGGACTAAAGACTATTGGATAAATGAACATAGAGCTCAATCCATGGCTTTAGGGGATGCCGACTTTTTCCAGCATGGAGCGCTGGTTATGTCAGTCTAATTGTTGTTCTTATTATTGTGTGTTTATTAAATATGTCCTTGTTTGTCAGGTTAAAGTACACAGAAGGCCAGGCACGAGATTGGTAATTAGAGTAAAGCAATAATTTTGTTACTCTTGTTAGTGTCTCAGGGGCCTCAATTAAGCCACTGTTCTCCCAGCCACTAGTCACATTATGTTGATTGGGATTGTAGACCAAGTGGAGCTGTCATCAGAATGCCATCCCAAGTGAGGGGCTTGGCCTCAGGAAAATACTTACACCAATGTACAGCACAGTTAGCTTTAGGAGGGTGTTTCCTGGAGACTGGGCTTGTTCCTGGGGCCAGCCCCACGGAAGGACCACAGCCTAGGGATGTCATCAACATGGTGGAAGATCGAGCATCTGAGTTGAGGTGGATGCTGGCCATGCTAGGAAAGCGGGCCACGGAGATGGAGCAGGCAGCAGTTGTAAGCAAATATCTGGGTGTGCATATAGCAGTACCCACACCCACCCCAGCACAGATGACAATGATTAACAAGAGAGAGGGACCCATGTTATGATCCGGAACCATGGAAGATCACAATAGATCATTGGCAAAAAGGTGACAAGAGCATTGGCAGCTAATCTGGCCTCCATCCCCTTACTAACTATCAACACTAGAAGTAGCTGAGGGGTAAACTAACATCCTATGCACCGCGAACCCAACCGGAGAACTAGCTATCATAAAGGAAGGAAGGATGAATAACTCTCTACCTCAGAAATAGACCGCCAAAGGTATAGCAAGCCCCTACATTCAAAGACTTTGGTGATATAGGAAAATACAATACACAGACGGATGATAGGATTAGCAAAGGTGAGGCCCCAGTAATTAAATAGGAAAGGATAGGAAAGAGGCTGATGGTGGCCAGAGAAAAACTCTACAAAAACCCAAATACCTGAAAAAAGGAGCAACTACAAATTCAAGAAGCAACAAACACATGGACTTATAGGAGAAAAATCTCCAAACATAGCTGCAGGGAGCTTCCCAGCTAAGCAACAGAGAGGGAAGATTCCTGGATGCAAATAAACTGACAATAACCACAATAATTGACAACCCAGATAAGAACAAAACAACTTAAGAAAGAACCAAGCACTTATCTGGGGTAGATGTGGTCTGGACCAAGATGAAAAGGCTGGTGAACTACAGAACAAATGATAATCGGCCCAGACAGCCATGAAGCAAAAGCTTAAATAGGCAGAGAGTTAGCAATGGAAATGCCCATTGCTCCAGCACACCTGGTCTCTGTCCAAACCATTCCTGGCCACAAGAAGGAGGCTCACAGCATCTAAAGCATAACTGACATTCACAACAGTACCCCCCTTAAGTAGGGGTCACCAAACCCTCACCAACTCCACCGGGTCGCTCAGGATGAGCATGACGGAAGGCACGAACCAACCTGTCCGCATAAATGTCAGAAGCCACAACCCAAGAGTTATCCTCCTGCCCATAACCCTTCCATTTGACAAGGTACTGAAGCTTCCGTCTAAAGTGACGGGAGTCCAGAATTTTTTCAACCTCATACTCCAGATCCCCTTGTACCAAAACAGGGTCAGAAGGCGCTGCTGCAGGAACTGTTGGCTCCACATGTCTCTTCAACAAGGGCTTATGGAAAACATTGTGATTCATAAATGACGCAGGCAGAGACAAACGGAACAATACAGGTTTAATAAATTAATAATCTCCAAAATCTTATAAGGTCCAATAAATCTGGGTTTAAATTTAGGAGACGGAACTCTCATAGGAATATTTCTAGAGGACAACCACACCATGTCTCCCACTTTAAACCGGGGACCAACAGTTCGACGCCGGTTGGCAACCTTTTGGGCAGTTTCTTGGGATTGAAACATCTTATCCACTACCTGCCCCCAAATCTGCTGCATTCTGTTTACCAGTCAATCCACCCCTGGACAGTCAGATGCCTCAAGCTGCCCCGAGAAGAACTTGGGGTGATACCCACAATTACAGAAAAATGGGGACACCACTGTGGTAGAGCTAGCCCTATTGTTAAGGGCAAATTCAGCCAAAGGCAAAAACGACACCCAATCATCCTGATCCGCAGAAACAAAACACTGTAAATAGGTCTCCAGGGTCTGGTTAGTCCTTTCAGTCTGACCATTGGTCTGAGGATGAAATGCCGAGGAGAAAGACAGCTGAACACCCAATTTGGAACAAAAAATCCTCAAAAATCTGGATACGAACTGCACTCCTCTGTCAGAAATAATGTTTTCGGGAATACCATGCAAATGAACAACATGTTGGAAAAACAACGGCACCAACTCTGATGAAGACAGCAACTTAGATAGAGGGACTAAGTGGACCATCTTGGAGAATCTATCACAGATTACCGAAATCACAGTCATTTTCTGAGAGACGGGAATCTCTGAAATAAAATCCATAGAGATGTGCGTCCAAGGTCTCTTAGGTACCGGCAAAGGCAATAATAGCCCACTAGAACGTGAACAACAGGGCTAGGACCTAAAACATACTCCACACGACTGCACAAAACTACGGACATCCCGGGACAGGGAAGGCCACCAAAAAGAGTGTCTCACAAGATCCTGAGTACCAAAAATGCCAGGATGAGCCGCCAAAACAGAGCAATGAACCTCAGAGACAACTCGGTGTCTCCATTGGTCCGGGACAAACAGTTTCCCCGCAGGACATCTCTCATCCCCCTGAAATCCCGCCAGTGCCAACTGCAGATCAGGCGAAATGGCCGAGAGAACTACACCATCATTCAGGATAGTAGACAGCTCGGCAACCTCCAAAGAGTCAGCACAGAAACTCCTGGAAAGGGCATCGGCCTTAACATTCTTGGTGCCTGGCAGAAAAGAGACCACAAAATTAAACCGAGTAAAAAACAAAGCCCAACTGGCCTGCCGAGGATTCAACATCTTGGCAGATTCCAGATAGGTAATATTCTTGTGTTCCGTAAGCACCACAACTTGATGTCTAGCCCCTTCCAACCAATGTCTCCATTCTTTAAATGCCCACTACATAGCCAATAATTCTGGTTGTCCACATCATAATTCCGTTCAGAAGGAGCAAACGTCTGAGAGAAAAAGGCACAGGGCTTAAGTGTTACATCTCGTGGCTCTCCTGAGGCAAGGACTGATGCAGTCTCCCATTCCTTGCCTGCCACGAGCACTCCTGCTCAGCAGCGCCGAAGGTCTGCCAGACTGCGCAGTGTGCAGGAGATACCTTCTCAGAGAGGCAGCAGAAGGGTGACACCTAGTGGTTCTCCTGTTACAAGGAGTGAAGCGGTCTCCCATTCCTGGCCTGCCGCAGACTCTCCTGCTCAGCGGCCCCGAAGGTCTGCGAGGCTGCGCAATGTGCAGAGGTTTACTGCTCAGGGAAGCAGTGAGATTCCCGTTATCTCTCCACATTGTGAGACCGAGGATCCCGCCTCTATTTCCCAGAGGCAGGAGGGTGAGCATGTGCAATGCGTGGTGGGTCCTGATTCGCTCACTGACGTCACACGGCTTGATGACAAGGCTGGTGACGTGGTGAATCCTGACTGGCCAGGCTGGGACGTCGTGGACCCTGATTGGGTCAAGTCCGTCATCTCCGCCTCGCGCCCGCCCTCGGGTGGAGCTGCACCTCCTTAAAAGCTCCCCCTGCCATCATGGCAGCGCGCGACCGTCCTTCTATGTTTGGATGTCTGGCAGCGTGCTGCCACGCCACTGCTCAGGCATTACTGTCTCTTGTGGGCTTGGCCCTTGCTGCTCCGGCAGTACCTCCTTTGCAGGCCGTGTTCCTGCCTTGCTGCTCCGGCAGTACCCCCGTCAACAGGCCGTGTTCCTGTCCCAGGTGAGCTCCTCAAGTCTCCATTGGACTCACCTGGTTATTGAAAGCACACATGCGTGGGCACCTCTGTGCTACCCTCGTGCCATATTCTCGTGACTTCCACTGGCACACGTGCGTGGGCACCTCTGTGCTTCCCCGTGCAACAGGTACACCGAGCCGTGAGATCTGTGCCATACAACCCTCATGGGTTAGGGCAGATCGGTGTACATAGATCGTCTGTGACATTCCAGACGATCGCTAGCAGCAACCCGCTCACTCTTCACCCACCATAGCGGCGGTCCCTTACACCGCACAGTGGACCTTGACCGGCGGAAGCAGTCCATTTCCCATCTTGGCACGCTTCTTCCCCGGGTCCCCCTCGTAACACTTAAGTTTACCCGAAATAGAGTCTTGTTGAGACAGAACAGCTCCTGCTCCAATATCTGAGGCATCTATCTCAACTTGAAATGGGCGAGACACATCAGGTTGCTGCAGAATCGGGGCAGAAGTGAACCACCTTTTAAGCTCCTGGAAGGCCACAATTGCCTCTTGGGTCCAATTCTCAGCATCAACTCCCTTCTTGGTCAAATCTGTCAGAGGTTTTACAATGCTAGAAAAATTGGCTATAAACTTACGGTAAAAATTTGCAAACCCCAAAAACTACTGCAGCAATTTTAGAGAAGTCAGTTGCACTCAGTCGTAAATAGTCTGAACCTTAACTGGGTCCATTTCGATAGCAGAGGGAGACCAAATGAACCCCAAAAGGAAATCTTTTGCACCCCAAAGAGGCACTTTGACTCCTTAACGTACAGTGCATTATCCTTCAGTATCTGAAAAACAGCCCGTACTTGCTCAACATGAGAGTCCCAATCATCAGAAAAAAATCAAGATGTCACCCAAATAGACAATCAAAAATTTACCAGTAAGGTCCCGGAAAATGTCATTCATGAAGGCCTGGAAGACGGAGGGGGCATTATTGAGCCCAAAAGACATCACTAGGTACTCAAAATGCCCCTCATTAGTATTAAAAATCCATCTTCCATTCATCACCCTCCTTAATACGGATGAGATTGTACGCCCCCTTAAGATCCAGTTTCGTAAACCATTTGGCACTCTTCACTCTAGAGAAAAGATCAGACCTCAGAGGCAAAGGGTACTGATATTTGACCGTGATTTTATTAAGAAGGCGGTAATCAATACAAAGTCTCAACGACCCATCTTTCTTAGCAACAAAGAAAAAGCCAGCGCCCAAAGGAGAAGATGAGGGCCGAATGTGCCCCTTCTCCAATGATTCTCTGATGTATGATCACATGGCATCATGTTCGGGCACAGACAAGTTGAAAATCCACCCCTTGGGAAATTTACAACCGGGCACCAACTCAGTGGAACAGTCGTAGTCCCGGTGTGGGGGCAGAGAATCAGATTCCTGGTCATTAAATACATCACGGAAATCAGACAAGAAAGCCGGAACATCAACTGTCTGAGCAGATGTGGACGACACAGAAAGGTCCTGATGCACACCTTGACAGCCCCAACTAGTTACCAACAAGGATTTCCAGTCAAGGACTGGATTATGGGTCTGCAACTACGGAAATCCCAGTACCAAAGTATCATGTAAATTATGTAATGCTAAAAATTTACAAGTTTCCTGATACGCTGGTGCTACTCTCATAGTCACCTGGGTCAAAAATTGGGGTTTATTTTCTGCCAAAGGGTCTTATTTTCTGCCAAAGGGCCATCAATACCCCTTAAAGGAATAGGAGTTTGCAAAAGAACCATGGGGAAACCACAATCCCTAGCAAACCTAAAATCCATCAACTTGAGTGCTGCCCCTGAGTCCACAAAGGCCAGTGCAGAAAATGAAGACAATGAGCAAATCAGTGTGACAGACAAAAGAAACTTTGGTTTTAAAAAATCCATAGTAACAGAACTAGCCAATCTCCTTTCACGTTTAGGGCAGACAGAGATATTCTGATAAGCATCTCCACAATAGAAGCACAGTCTATTCTTCCATCTGAACCCCTGCTTACCAGCTTTAGCGAGGACCCTATCACACTCCATAGGCTCCAAATGCTGTTCCACAGGCACAAAATCAGCAGGTATCTTCCTGCGCTCACGTAACCGCCTATCGATCTGAATGGCTAACCTCATAGAGGCATCAAGAGCAGAAGGAACGGGGAATCCCACCATTACATCATTCACATTATCCGCAATACCTTTCCGAAAAAGAGCCGCAAGTGTGTCATCATTCCATTTGGTAAGGACCGACCACTTTTGAAATTTCTAACAAAAAGTTTCTGCAGAACCCAGACCCTGAGTAAAGGACAACAAGGCCTTTTCTGCTTGGTTCACAATATTGGGTTCGTCATATAATAATCGCAATGCCTGAAAAAAGGAGTCCACATCTGTTACGGTTGCTGTGGCACTGGAGTCTATGTCCAGATTTCTTGCTACTGCACATGTGCAAGCGCTGGAGACTAAGTCCTATCTTGGAGCCATTGCACATGTTCGGGTGACATCATCGTTGACATGAGGTCACATGTCTCTGACACCTTCTATGCCGATTGGCCGCTGGTCATGTGCTTGTGACACGTGGTCACATGTCTCTGACACCTTCTATGCCGATTGGTCGCTGGTCATGTGCTTGTGACGCTTTGCTCGGTGATAGGCCAGCGTGATGTCATTCCTGTCGTTCTGGCAGCGGATTGGCTCTGGTGTCCTCCATCTTGGATGAGGCACAGAGTCTATATAAGACCCTGACGCACACCGCACGGCGCTCAGTCCTCTTGGTTCATGCATGAGAGCAGACGCTCTCTGCACGTTCCTCTAGGCATCTCTCTGTCTATGCTAGGTGAGCGCTACCGGCAGGGTAGCGTTCTTATACCTTACAGCTTTGGCTGCAGTCCGTATCCTTACCTTTTAGGGGAGCGGACATAGGCACGTGCCTGAGGCACATGGTCCGGCTGGGCCTTGTGATTCTACTCGTAGGTGGACGTTGCCGCTAGGGTAACGTTCCTTATACTGCGTCTGGCAGTTGTTCGTATCCTCGCACACTAGGGGAGCGAACAGAGGTAGGAGCTTTGTGCGGCTAATGCTGCTGTCTGTCTCTTTTGCACCACTAGAAGAGCGGACCTAGGCAGGTGCCATATCTAGTGGTTCGTGTCCTCGCAAACTAGTGGAGCGAACGCAGGTAGGAGCTTTGTGCAGCTTACGCTGCTGTTCGTCTCTTTTGCACCACTAGAAGAGCGGACCTAGGCAGGTGCCATATATAGTGGTTCGTGTCCTCGCACACTAGTGGAGTGAACGCAGGTAGGAGCTTTGTGTGGCTTACGCTGCTGTCCGTCTCCTGGCACCACTAGAGGAATGGACCTAGGTAGGTGCCATTTCACACTCACTGCCTTTGTCTCTATGATTATTAACAGAGACCATTCCAAACACCCTCCAAGTAGGGAGGAATTGCCTTATTTACTAATTATATTCCTCTGTGAGTTTAACAGGGGTATTGCACTCTGCTATAGTCTGCAGCAGAGTCTTTGCACGGTGGACCCTGACTGTCTGATACTCCCTTAGGTTTTATTATCAGACAGCCCCCTGTAACATTAGGACTGAGCCAAGGGTCTGGCAGTTATGGCAGAATATCAGCAGTTACATCGTTACATACAAGTACTTGAGTCACGGCTCAAGAGTATAGAGGATAAACCTCAGACCATGGTGACATCTGCACATGATCCTCGACTTGCTCTGCCAAACAGATATTCTGGCAATGCCAGATCATGTCGTGGTTTCATTAGTCAGTGTCAGATACACCTAGAGGTCAACTCTTCTCGCTTCTCTACGGAGAGGTCCAGAGTAGACTTTATCATCTCCTTACTTCAGGACAAAGCCTTAGAATGGGCGACTCCCCTATGGGAGCGCTAGGATGTGGTTACTCTGAGACATCAAGACTTTCTTGATGCTCTTAAGGCGGTATTCATGGGTCTGCAGGTTACCCATGATGCGGCCCTGAGACTGTTAGATCTATCTCAGGGTTCGTTATCCACTAGTTCTTATGCCATTGCTTTTAGAACTCTGGTGGCAGAACTAGATTGGCCAGAGAAGGTGTTGATTCCTATCTTCTGGAGAGGGTTGGCAGGCTATGTCAAGGATGCTCTTGCTACTCGTGAGGTCCCTGCTTCTCTGGAAGACTTGATCCCAGTAGCAACGAGGATCGACGTACACCATAGGGAACGTAGACTCGAGGTCTCTTCCTCACGCCCTAAGCATCGGGCTATTCCAGTTGTTGAGGGTCCACTACCATCTTCCTCAGTATCTGAAACATCTCCCACTCCTATGGAGTTAGGTCATACGTCCTCCAGACTACGCAAGTCTGGTCCTCCTATATGTTACGTATGTCGTCAGGCTGGGCACTATGCCAAAAAGTGTCCTAGCCGTCAGGGAAACTCCCAGGCCTAGTAACCATTAGAGGGGGGTTACTAGAGACGTCTTCTGCACCCTCTAAGTGTACTATCCCAGGTCAGCTCTCATTCTCTGAGAATACATGGCCTATTATGGCTTTTGTGGATTCCGGAGCTGACGGGACTTTTGTGTCCCCAGGATTTGTAAAGAGACACAATATTCCCTCTATCATGTTAGAGGCGCCTATTCCTGTCCGTGTTGTTAATGGAACTATGTTGTCTGACTCCATTACATTGAGGACAGTTCCCTTGCGCCTTTCCCTGTCTCAGGGTCACATAGAGGAGATTTCTTTTCTTGTTTTGCCTGAGAGTATAGACGACGTCCTTCTGGGTCTCCCATGGCTTCGGACTCATGCTCCTCACATTGACTGGGAGTCCGACAGCATTATTAGTTGGGGTTCGAAATGTCAGTCTCGATGTCTTCCCTTACCACCTAAGGTCATTGCGGTTGCATCAACTGATCTCTCTCCCATACCTACACCCTATTTGGATTTCACTGACGTGTTCTCCAAACAGGGTGCTGAGGTTCTTCCACCCCATAGGCCATATGACTGTGCCATAGACCTTATTCCAGGTTCGGTTCCACCTAAGGGCAGGGTTTACCCCTTGTCGATACCTGAGTCGGAGGCCATGTCGACCTATATAAGAGAGAGTTTAGAGAAGGGGTTCATTCGTAAGTCTCTCTCTCCCGCGGGAGCTGGGTTTTTCTTTGTTCGGAAGAAAGAGGGTGATTTGCGTCCCTGCATAGATTACAGGGGTCTCAACGCAATCACAATAAAGAACAAATACCCGTTACCTTTAATTTCGGAGCTCTTTGACAGACTGAGGGGAGCTCAAGTTTTTATGAAGTTGGATCTGCTGGGTGCGTATAACTTGGTACGAATTCGAGAGGGTGACGAATGGAAGACCGCTTTTAACACCCGAGACGGTCAGTATGAATACCTCGTCATGCCTTTTGGTTTATGTAATGCACCCGCAGTATTTCAGGACTTCGTAAACGATGTGTTCAGGGATTTACTGTTATCCTCTGTAGTGGTGTATCTGGACGACATCCTGATTTTTTCTCCTGATCTGGAGACTCATTGTCAGGATGTTGTTCGTGTCCTTTCCCGTTTAAGGGAGCACTCATTGTTTGCTAAACTCGAAAAATGTGTATTCGAGCAGTCATCCTTGCCTTTTTTGGGCTACATTATCTCACAAGAGGGTCTGGCTATGGATCCTGCGAAGCTCTCTGCTGTCCTGGAATGGTCCGAACCTCATTCCTTGAAGGCGGTGCAACGCTTCTTAGGATTTATAAATTATTACAGGCAGTTCATACCCCATTTTTCTACTTTGGTGGCCCCTTTGGTGGCCTTGACTAAGAAAGGTGCTAATCCCAAAGTCTGGTCTACTGAGACATCTCAGGCTTTTGAGGCAGTAAAAAGACACTTTTCAACTGCTCCCGTTCTTCAAAGACCCGATGAGAATAAGCCCTTCCTCTTGGAGGTTGATACCTCTTCAGTGGGTGCTGGTGCGGTCTTGTATCAAAAGAACGGTGCAGGTAGAAAAAGGCCATGTTTATTCTTTGCTAAAACCCTTTCACCGGCAGAGAGAAACTATACCATTGGGGATAGGGAACTGCTCGCCCGGAGATTAGCCTTGGAGGAGTGGCGTCACTTGCTGGAAGGAGCGAAACATCCTTTCCAGGTCTATACAGACCATAAGAATCTGACATACGTACAAACCGCTGGTCCTTGTTTTTCTCCCGCTTTCACTTCTCTATCAACTATCTGTCTTGGAGTAAGAATAACAAGGCAGACGCCCTGTCTCGCTCTATGGTTTCTACCCAGGAAGAGATTGACGAACCTCGTCTTATCCTTCCCTCCAGGGTTTTTCATATGCTCTCCCCTGTGACGTTAGACCAAATCCCACCGGGCAAGACCTTTGTTCCGCCTGATCAACAGAATGATATACTGTCGTGGGCCCACACCTCAAAGGTGGGTGGGCATTTTGGTATTAGGCGGACACGAGAGTTACTGGAGAGATGGTATTGGTGGCCACACTTAGCCAGCCACGTCAAGAGATATGTCGGTTCCTGCTACTCGTGTGCTCGCAACCGTCCATTACGGCAGAGACCGGCTGGGCTCTTGCATCCTTTACCAGTGCCAGATAGACCATGGGAGGTGGTAGGCATGGACTTTGTGGGTGATCTTCCGTGTTCACAGGGACATAGATTTGTGTGGGTCATTACGGACCATTTCTCCCGGATGGTTCATCTCGTACCGTTATCGAGAATCCCATCTTCCAGGGTACTAGCCAAACTATTCCTCAAGCATGTCTTTAGGCTTCACGGGATGCCAGATCGTATCATTTGTGATAGAGGCCCGCAATTTGCTTCCCGTTTCTGGCGAGATCTTTGTAGCCTTCTGCAAATTGAGTTGAATCTCTCTTCGGCATACCATCCAGAGACCAATGGTTTGGTTCAGCGTACCAATCAATCCATGATTATATACCTTCGACACTTTGTTGCTGAGAACCACGATAACTGGTCCTCCCTCCTACCCTGGGCAGAATTTGCCCTTAACAATTCGCTGGCTGAGGCCACTGGGCAGACACCGTTCGTACTCAATAATGGGCAACACCCTAGGGTACCGGTACCGTTTCCCGCTGCTGCACCTCCTCCTCTTGTGGCCGACTGGGCAACTAATGCCAGAGAGGTTTGGGATCGGACTCAAGAGTCGATCCAAGCAGCTAAGGACCGTATGAAGACGGTGTCCGATCGGTTTCGTCGCCCGGCTCCTGTTTTTTCTCCGGGGGACTTTGTGTGGCTCTCTGCAAAACACGTGAGACTTAGAGTGAGCTCTGTCAAATTTGCTCCTCGCTTCCTGGATCCTTATGAGGTTCTTCGACAGGTAAATCCTGTAGTCTACCAATTGAAGTTACCCGTCCATCTTAGGATCCATGACAAATTCCATGTCTCACTGCTAAAGCCGGCTATTTTACCTCACGCTCGTGAAGTGCACTCTCCTGCCTCTGATTCCTCTCGCTCTAGTTATGAGGTACGAGCCATAGTTGGTTCTAAGATGGTTATAGGGCGCAGGTTCTTCTTGATAGATTGGGAGGGATACGGCCCGGAACATGGCTCTTGGGAGCCTGAGGAGGCTGTCCATGCTCCCGACTTAGTTGCCGATTACCTGCGTCGCCGGGAGGGGGGCCCTTGAGGGGGAGGTACTGTTACGGTTTCTGTGGCACTGGAGTCTATGTCCAGATTTCTTGCTACTGCACATGTGCGAGCACTGGAGACTATGTCCAGATTTCTTGCTACTGCACATGTGCAAGCGCTGGAGACTAAGTCCTATCTTGGAGCCATTGCACATGTGCTGGTGACATCATCGCTGACATGAGGTCACATGTCTGTGACTCCTTCTATGCCGATTGGCCGCTGGTCATGTGCTTGTGACACGTGGTCACATATCTCTGACACCTTCTATGCCGATTGGTCGCTGGTCATGTGCTTGTGACGCTTTGCTCGGTGATAGGCCAGCGTGATGTCATTCCTGTCGTTCTGGCAGCGGATTGGCTCTGATGTCCTCCATCTTGGATGAGGCACAGAGTCTATATAAGACCCTGACGCACGCCGCACGGCGCTCAGTCCACTTGGTTCATGCATGAGAGTAGACGCTCTGTGCACGTTCCTCTAGGCATCTCTCTGTCTATGCTAGGTGAGCGCTACCGGCAGGGTAGCGATCTTATACCTTACAGCTTTGGCTGCAGTCCGTATCCTTACCTCTTAGGGGAGCGGACATAGGCAGGTGCCTGAGGCACATGGTCCGGCTGGGCCTTGTGATTCTACTCGTAGGTGGACGTTGCCGCTAGGGTAACGTTCCTTATACTGCGTCTGGCAGTTGTTCGTATCCTCGCACACTAGGGGAGCGAACAGAGGTAGGAGCTTTGTGCGGCTTATGCTGCTGTCTGACTCTTTTGCACCACTAGAAGAGCGGACCTAGGCAGGTGCCATATCTAGTGGTTCGTGTCCTCGCACACTAGTGGAGCGAACGCAGGTAGGAGCTTTGTGCGGCTTACGCTGCTGTTCGTCTCTTTTGCACCACTAGAAGAGTGGACCTAGGCAGGTGCCATATATAGTGGTTCGTGTCCTCGCACACTAGTGGAGCGAACGCAGGTAGGAGCTTTGTGCGGCTTACGCTGCTGTCCGTCTCCTGGCACCACTAGAGGAACGGACCTAGGTAGGTGCCATTTCACACTCACTGCCTTTGTCTCTGTGATTATTAACAGAGACCATTCCACACACCCTCCAAGTAAGGGAGGAATTGCCTTATTTACTAATTATATTCCTCTGTGAGTTTAACAGAGGTATTGCACTCTGCCATAGTCTGCAGCAGAGTCTTTGCACGGTGGACCCTGACTGTCTGATACTCCTTTAGGTTTTATTATCAGACAGCCCCCTGTAACAACATCACTGAGAATTGGATCATCAGACGCCAAAGAGAAGGCCCAGTCCTGAGGGTCACCACGCAGTTAGGAGATGACAATCTTGACCTGCTGTAAGGGATTCTCTGAGGACTTAGGGCGCAGGTCAAAAAATAATTTACAATTAGTTTTGAAGCTGAAAAATCTTGACCTATCTCCCGAAAAAAAATTTAGGAACGGGAATCTTAGGCTCTGCAAGGGGAATCTTTGCAAGATAAGACTCTATATGACGATCCTTAGTGTGACAACACAGACTTTTTCAATGTGTGTTGTGGGTTAAATTTCTTATATTAGCCAGACGTATTGTTCTTCTGTGTGGTAACTCATGTTTGCTAAACTATTGTTCTCCAGACCCTTCCGAGCAATCATTGTAATGTAGTTGTGTATTGCTAATCTAATGTAAATTACCTCAGTGGCCATTGTCTAGTCTGTGACTTGCAGACTTCATGTAGATATCCTCAGTCTTTCTATCCACATCATTTAAATGAACATTATCCATGCAGCTTGAAATTCATCCAATAAGAGAACCAATCTTGTACAACCAATCCGATAAGGACACAGTATATCCAAAGGGAAGGCTATGGCTATAATAAGGGACGTTTTTAAGTCACCAGAGGTTGATGGATTTTGCATGATCCAGTCTAAGCTCTTAGGAGCTGACTAGAGGATCAGAACCAGGATACCTTGTGGAGTCGGTCTAAGGACTTCGGCTCCGACTAGAGGATCACTTAGCTACATGACTTCAAACCAGAGACTACTTAAGGAGGAAACCCAGGTTGGGACAATTCCGTCACTTGGTACAGACTTTGCAGACCTCAGCCCGCTTCCTAAATCTGGCGTTATTCCATTCTCGGTGGGTGCCCGCCGAAAGCGGGGTGCTGCTGGATTGGAGTAAATATCCCTGGAACCTCTGAGGCATGGACATTCTAAATTCTTGGTGAGCCATCGGAAGGGTGAGACTCTGTTGCCTGTTACATTTGTGTGCTTTGCATGTTATGGGCTATGTGCCGTTAATATTTTGGGGATCCAATAAAGTCTTAATATTGTGATTCCCTCACCCTGTGTTGTCTGAGTAGCGTTCCGCCCACGGTTAAGGAGGTCATGCATTCAGTTGGGATGAGCCCTGGGCCATGCTCTTTCTAAAGACGGCCGGGCCAGCGGACAAGAGAACCCACTGAGCCCCGTGTCTCCACACTTAGCATCAAGATGAGCAACACGCTCACTTAATTCATATATGCTAGAAAAAGATCTTTCACGGAACCCAGAAAAAAAGAGGAAAAAAATACTCAAAAAAAAAAATTTCAGCAGACTTTTTTTTTTCCTTCTTAAGAGTACCCTTTAAATTGTAGGCCGGTTATACTGTTATGATCCGGAACCATGGAATATCACAATAGATCATTGGCAAAAGGGTGACAAGAGCATTGGCAACTAATCTGGCCGCCATCCCCTTACTAACCATCAACACTAGAAGTAGCTGAGGGGTGAATTAACATCCTATACACCGCGAACCCAGCCGAAGAAATAGCTATCCTAAAGGAAGGAAGGATGAATAACTCTCTACCTTGGAAATAGACCGCCAAAGGTATAGCAAGCCCCCCACATTCAAAGACTACGGTGATATAGGAAAATAAAATACACAGATGGATGATAGGATTAGCAAAGGCCCAGTAATTAAATAGGAAAGGATAGGAAAGAGGTGGATGGTGGCCAGAAAAAACCCTACAAAAACCCAAATACCTGATAGTACAAAAAGGTCCTCAGATCGCACAATCTGCACTCCGTCCTATATCAGGCGCTCTTGTCAAACCAATGAACAGAAAAAAGGAACAATTACAAATTCAAGAAGCAACAAACACATGGACTTATAGGAGCAAAAACTCCAAACATAGCTGCAGGGAGCTTCCCAGCTAAGCAACAGAGAGGGAAGATTCCTGCATGCAAATAAACTTACAATAACCACAATAATTGACAACCCAGATAAGAACAAAAGAACAAAACAACTTAAGAAAGAACCAAGCACTTATCTGGGGTAGATGTGGTCTGGAGCAAGATGAAAAGGCTGGTGAACTACAGAACAAATAAATAACCGGCCCAGACAGCCATGAAGCAAAAGCTTAAAGAGGCAGAGAGTTAGCAATAGAAACGCCCATTGCTCCAGCACACCTGGTCTCTGTCCAAACCATTCCTGGCCACAAGAGGGAGCCTCACAGCAACTAAAGCATAACTCACATTCACAACAGACCCACATCTATAAGGTACCAGGAAATACCACAGTTTAATGAAGTCACATCAGATATTGATGATGATCTTTGGTTAATTTTAGAACCTCTGGCTGCTGCATGAGGTGTCAGTCGGTGACTGACTGAGATTTTTGAGCATTGGCCAGACTAGAGAAGCAAGAGAAGCTTTTAATAACTTTTCTTCCAGGGATTACAGATGTTACTCTTTCATTCACAACTCATTACTAGAGAAACCTCATGCCTGAAACCTACAAGAGGATATTTCGGGAGATCTAAGCTATATTGACAATGATAACGGCCATCAACCCTTCTCCTCTGTATCACCATTCCAGATGACCTTCGATTGTCACATGTTCACTATTAAAATACTAAAGAGGCCTGAAGTTATGTTTTGTTTTTATGGCAACATGTCATATCTATAGACTAGGCAAATATTCAAAGCTACCCTAACAATCCTCTGTTTTATACATATTTAAGACCATTTTGTGTTATGAGAAGTAATCCTTTCCTGTAATCTATTAGCACAGCTTCATATTCTACAATGCTGTGCAAATTAATAGGGACAAAGCATTTTTTAAGTAAAATCGTAAGTTTGTTACCAGTCAGTGATTCAAACCAGTTTAAACTGGTGTGAGTGTACAACCTAACGAGTAACAAAATGTGGTTTGACTGGTTTTAGTCAGAAAATAACAGCTAGCTGCCCCCTCAGCTTCAGTTGAGAGCTTGTTTCTGTGACAAGTGGTTTAGTGTAGTTTTTCTCTCAGTGTGATTCGTGCCTGTAAAAATGGATGTTACTCCACGGAAGAGGTCTAGAATTATTGCTCTTAATGAACATACAAGTCTGACTGTAAGAGAAATCGCTTCCACCGTTGGTATTGGAAAATCTACCGTTTCAAGAATAATTCACACACACAATGAAACTGGATCATTTTCTCCAAAATAAAAAGGAAATGTGGAAGAAAAAGGAAAACGACACCAAGAACTGATAAAACACTTATCAGACATAGTAAAATTAATGCAAGAAAAACAAGTAAAGATCTCCAAAGAGACTTGTTCGCTGCAGGTATTGATATTAGCGAGTCGACTGTATGGCGCAGGCTTCTGAAAGTTGGTCGGAGGGCAACAAAGCCAGTAAAGAAACAACTTCTGACATCTCCACTGAAAGCAAAACGACTTGCATGGGCAAAAATATAAATCTTGGACAATCCAGTGGAAAAGGTATTTTTCAGTGATGAAATCCATCTTTTTTTTCAAGGATACAGAGCAAGTGTTGTTAGAAGGAGCAAAAATGAACCATTGCGAGCTGATCATATTCAACAAACAGATATTTTGGGGCTTATTGACAGCTGATGGTACAGGGTGCTTATTTCCTGTTGATGGTATGATGAATTCATCCAAGTACATAGACATTTTAAAATGTTTTATTGTGCCTTTCATACGTAAATTTGAAGGGACATTCCCACAAGATATGGCTCCATGCGACAATTCCAAGTGTGTAAAGAAATTCCTGGTAGAAAATAAAGTAAAAGTGCTGGACTGGCCGGGCAATTCCCCAGACTTAAATCCTAAAGAAAATTTGTGGAGCATTGTGAAGAGACGTCTTGGCAAAAATGGACTGTACAACTAAAGAATGCATGATAAACCATGCCATACAAGTGTGGTTCCAGGATGAAGAATTGAAGAATTTATGCAACAACTTGGTAGAATCAATGCCAAAATGCATTGAAAATCTCCTATCTGCTAAAGGAGGACATATTGCTTACTAAAATTGGTATTTAACAGTGTATCATAACATTTTATTATTAAACATTCAAAAACATGTGTTTTATTTCTTTGTCCCAATTAATTTGCACAGCACTGTATATGTTGTATAAATCTACATAATACTGCTCCACTGGTTTGTGTAACAGAGTAGTATCATGCAGAATTATACCACAGATTTAAAGCAAAATCAGCTCTGCTAGTTCTCTCAATGATAAGCAAGTGCTGTGTAGTCATTGATATTCATGAGTAGAGATGAGCTAACCGGTCCCGGTTCGGCTCGAGTTCGGTTCGCCGAACGGAGGTCTCGTTCGAGTTCGGTTCGTCGAACGTTCGACGAACCGAACTCGAACTTCATAGGAAACAATGGAAGGCAATCACAAACACATAAAAACACCTAGAAAACACCCTCAAAGGTGTCCAAAAGGTGACAAACAACTCACAACACAACACAAACACATGGGAAAGTGACAAGGACATATACTCATGCGAAAACAAAGGAGCTGGACAAGGAAAAAGAGGAGGACACACAGATATCAGATATATGAGTATATGCAAGGAAACGTCGATGCCATTACTGTGCAACATAAGCCCTGCTCATTTTAGGCTTCCAATCTGGATAAATTGCCTGAGCTTGCCACGTACGCCTTGGGGATCTTGTCGTGTCCTGCAGCCAGCGTTCTCTCGGAACCTGCCTTCAGTGCTGCTGGGGGTCTGCTGGCAGATAAGCACACATGTCTGTCCACTGACAATGTGGACATTTTCTTCCCCTGGGTCAGCCAGGGGAGGCGAAAGGCACGCATATTTTTGAGAGTGCTTCATGCAAAGCATCTTTTTCATTTTGAAAAGGGGGGTCAACTGATGACAGTCAAGTGGGGTGTGTGTGGCCCAATTAGTGGAAACGAGGGAGACTGTGGTTGGAGTCCCCTCGCTGTGTTTGTAAAAGAACCAAGATGAACAAGTCATGGCTCTCAGAGGACTTTTCTTCCCCTGGGTCAGCCAGGGGAGGTGAAAGGCACGCGTATTTTTGAGAGTGCTTCATGCAAAGCATCTTTTTCTATTTCAAAAGGGGGGTCAACTGATGCCAGTCAAGTGGGGTGTGTGTGGCCCAATTAGTGGAAATGAGGGAGACTGTGGTTGGAGTCCCCTCGCTGTGTTTTACATGATTTTCGAAGGGCATGACATGCCTAAGAGGTTGAGTTTCATCATCTGCAACTTGTTGGCAACAGAAAGGCTGCCTTTAAACCCTTTTGAGACCGAGGATTTTCGAGACCTTATGCTAATTGCAGTGCCCCAAGAGCCGATGGCCAGTCGTCACTCCTTCTCCAAGAAAGGCGTGCGCGCGCTACCACAGCAGGTCGCACACAACCTCACCGATTCCTTGAGAAACTCTGTGTGTGACAGGGTGCATTTCACCACAGATACTTGGACCAGTAAGCATGGACAGGGGAGTTAAATGTTGCTGAATGGGCACTGGGTAACTATGGTGAGAGATGGAGAAGGGTTTGCTGTACAAGTCTTGCCATCCCCACGACTTGTGTGTCAATCCTTCCTCTGTATGTACAAGTTCCTCCACTGCTTCTGCCTCCACCCTTCAACCTCGTGTGGGTCCTCCACCTCAGCCCAAACCCTGTGTGGTCAGGCCACCCTTCCTTGTAACTGCGCCCAAGGAATCCCACACACCTCCTTACTATGCTGGCAGCACAGCTCAACAGCATGATGCGGTCGACTCTTTACTTAGAAATGTCTGGGAAATGTGAGTCACACCGCTGAGTAGTTGTGGACGGTAAGCTCTGGAGAGTGAGACCGAGTTTCATCAATGGTTGTCTCCACTCAACCAGCAGCCAGGGAAGGTCGGGTGCGACAATGATGCAAACCAGTCTGCGACCCTTCCTCAGGGCAATGTGGCACACGTGCCTTGTATGGCTCACGTGTTGAACCTGGTTGTCCAGCAATTTTTAACCCCTTAACGACCGCGGGCCGTAAAATTACGTCCTAAATGACATAATCTTACTGCCCGCGGTCCTCCGGCGGCAGCATGATTTTCACAGCTGAGATGTGTGCCTGCTAGGCACGAGCAGAATCGTTATCTGCTCGTGCCGATTAACCCCTTATATGGCGCTGTCAATACATGACAGCGCCATTATAAGCGCGATCGCGGTAAAGTTTTACTTACCGCCGAAACCGCGATCACAGCAAAAGAGAAAGACAGCGTATCTGCTGTTTACAGCCTTCCAGCTGTGATCAGCAGATACTGCAGAGCGATCGGAATGCTGATCGCAATAGCCCCCTAGGGGGACTAGTAAAATTAAAAAAAAAAGTAAAAAAATAAGTTTTAAAAAATTAAAAAAAAACAAAAAAACCTAAAAGTTCAAATCACCCCCCATTCGCCCCATTGAAAATTAAAGGGTTAAAAAAATAAAAAATATACACACATTTGGTATCGCCGCGTTCAGAAACGCCCGATCTATCAAAATATAAAATCAATTAATCTGATCAGTAAACGGCGTAGCGGCAAAAAAATTCCAAACGCCAAAACGACGTTTTTTTGTCGCCACAACTTTTGCGCAAAATGCAATAAGAGGCGAACAAAACGTAGCATCTGCGCAAAAATGGTACCGTTAAAAACGTCAGCTCGAGACGCAAAAAATAAGCCGTCATTGAGCCTAAGATCCCGAAAAATGAGAACGCTACGGGTCACGGAATATGGCGTAAAACGTGCACCACTTTTTTCGGACAAACTTCCGATTTTTTTTTAACCCCTTATATAAAAGTAAACCTATACATGTTTGGTGTCTACGAACTCGCACTGACCTGAGGCATCACACCCACACATCAGTTTTACCATATAGTGAACACAGTGAATAAAATATCTCAAAAACCATAGTGCTATCGCACTTTTTTTGCAATTTTTCAGCATTTGGAATTTTTTTGCCATTTTCTAGTACACAATATGGTAAAACTGATGGTTTCATTTAAAAGTACAGCTCGTTCCGCAAAAAATGAGCCCTCACATGACCATATTGACTGAAAAATAAAAAAGTTACGTCTCTCAGAAAAAGAATGGCGAAAAAAAAAAACGGAAAGCGAAAAATCGGCCGGTCGTGAAAGGGTTAAAACACTATCCCGGCCTACATGGCCTTCTGACCAGGGCACGGTGTAACGCCTGCCTGGATTGACACACTCAGACGGGCTGTAAAGTATAGGCTGAACAACCAGAACCCTGAAACCCTTTATCCCCTATACAGTGATTTGGAATTACACAGGGCCCAAGTTGATCAATACCTGTGGAAGGCTGCAGTTCCAAAGAATAGTAGTCATGCAGGGTCAAAAACATTAATTGAGGAAGAGGAACAGAATGGGATGGCCAGGACTTAATCAGAAAACAAGCAGAGGTGAAATGCGGATCGGCCAACGAGGTACATAAACAGCAAGCAGGAAAAGTAGTCAGGTAACAAGCATACGAAATCATAAAACTGAACTGGGGGTAACAGTAACAAGAGGTTCATAGCTTTGTCTGGCAGTGGTCTGCAGACAGGAGGGGCCTAAAAAAGGGTGTGGTGTCTTCCCATTGGTTGTAGCTGAATGATGGTACTTCATCTGTGAGATACCCACCACCTACATTCAGCCTGTGGTTCTGTATCTGTCAAGGTAACGCAACCCAGTGGGTGACCATAACCTGCGTCCACCTGCGCCGCTGGCATCGACTCCTTTCCCATCATCAGCACTATGCACGAAAGGAACATGTTGTCACCTGGCGACCGGAGTACAAATTGATTGAGTGGACTACGTTGGTGACTTAACAGCTGTGTGCGGCAATGATGCAAACCTGTCTGCGGCCCTTTGTCAGGGCAATGTGACACACGTGGCTTGTATGGCTCACGTGTTGAATCTGATTCTCCAGCAATTTTTAAAATACCATCCCGGCTTATATGGCCTTGTGCAGCGGGCACGCTGCTATGT
Source organism: Anomaloglossus baeobatrachus (assembly GCF_048569485.1). Classification (NCBI taxonomy): domain Eukaryota; kingdom Metazoa; phylum Chordata; class Amphibia; order Anura; family Aromobatidae; genus Anomaloglossus; species Anomaloglossus baeobatrachus. The sequence continues at coordinate 145,192,358 of NC_134362.1, read as the reverse complement.
GCTCACTTTCATCCTTCGCACCCAGCAGCTCAACAACTTTCATCGCTCCTGAAGTCTTAGGGTCTGGCGGTTAAACGCCGGAAATGCGATATTCCGACACGCAGGAATTGGAATCTGCACATGTTGCAGTGTGTGTGGCAGCACCGCAGAGCCCTGCTGAAATACGGTATGACGTATACCCTGGGCTAACTTGATCCAGAGGTGGTGCAGATCACACTGCTGGAGTGGTGTCAGATCAAGGACCTATGCACCCTTCTACACAGTTTACAAATGTCGACGAAGATGTTTAGCACTGGCGATGCCATTCTCAGCATGACAATTCTGGTCATCTACAAGATGGAGCACACTGTAAGCATTATTCAGAGTCAGGTGTTGGTCCAAGAGGAAGGGGAGGAAGTACAGGAGGAGTCATATGCCGAAGGGATAATAAGATCTACAAGGTCCAGACGGTGAGCGGCACCTAGCCGGCAGTCATGGTGGGGGAGAGGGATTAACAAGGGCGCATAGTATCAACAAAAATTGTTGAGGAAGGTGCAGGAGCCCATGAAGAAATGGAGGACGAACTGGCGATGGGCATGAAAGACTCAGAAGATGAGTGAGAGCTTGCTCACATTTCGGTTGTGCGAGGTTGGGGGGAGAGGGCAGAGGAAGGAGGCACGATTCTCACCTCTCTGCCACCAACACACCAAGGACTTGGTCCTCCTGAATGCACAAGACACATGAGTGCCTTCTTGCTGAACTACCTACAACATGACCCTCGGATTGTACGAATTCAAAGTAATGCTAACTACTGGGTTGCCACACTGTTAGATCCCTGGTACAAGACAAAATTTGGCGAAATATATCCTGCCATAGAAAGGGACGCACGTATACAGGAGTATCTGCAGAAGGTGGTACGGATTCTTAGATCTGCTTTTCCAGTAAACACCAGTGCTGCACAGAGTGAATCTCAACGCTTTGTCATAGATAGGAGGAAATGGTCTTTTACTTGTCCACATCTGAGGGACCGAGGGCTGGCTGCTGTGCTGAGATGGCATTGAGTACGGTGTCCATGCAGAGTTGCACTTTTGGTCATATACCAAATGAGTTGAAAAAGGACAGATGCTGGTGGAAAGGGGAACAGTTGTGTTGTAAAGGGTAAAAAAGTTTATGTCCGTGGGTTTGGTGGTTAAGCAAAAGTAACATTTGATGAAGAAACACCATCTGTTACGGTGGGACTGGCAGATTTGGATAAGGTGGTATATACTATGTTACCGCTATATAACGAAAATTAATAAGAAAAAAAAGAGGTATATATCCCCATCAGCAGTCAATGTCCACCGTGCTCCCAGATGGAAAAGGAGAGGTTGGCAACTGGAAAGTAAGGTGGAGGATACAGATCTGTGTGGCTATGAAACTAATAGTTGCCTGAACAGAGTTAGACGCCACTCGGATCTGGAGACTGTGAGCCCTAATAGCGTCACAGGGTCCACATGCCCACCCAGCCCAGGAACTCCCTGTTAACATCACAGGGGCCATTCAGTACACTGACCGTGTGCATTGGGGCCACAACTGTGGACAGCAGGCGCATCAGCAGCAGCAGGCCTGTTAATGCCACTGGGCTGCACAAGCAGGATTTGTAGTACAGGAGCTGGTCTTAACCATTCTGCGTTACCAACTGTGGTGGCGGCCTGCATCGACGCCCTATCCCTGCCTACCTCTGGCCTAAAGCCGCAATGGGTTCAACACATGGAGGTGTGCTCTTTCGGAGCATAATAAAAGACTGCGCACCTCCTTGTTGGCTCCAGCCCGTTTTATAACCTGGGTCCGCCCCAAACCAGGGTGGACCACAATGCACCTCCTGGAGACAAAAGCAGAGTGACACGTCATGAGTGGCATAACTAGCGTCCTATTTGGAACCGCAACTTCAATAATAACCTCATGGCTGCCACGAACACAAACACCTCACCAGTTATCATTTGACCATCAATAATGAGGTGACAAGTCATAGGGGCGGGCCTCTGCAAGCCATTTGGGAGTGGCCTGGCCACATCGTCAGGACACCTGATGCCCTGTGGTCTATATGGGCCCCCGACATCAGGGGCAGGGCCAAAGAGTTCATTACCGGACCTAGTCTCTGATGCAGTAAGTGCCTGAGCATGCTCAGTAGCATGAAATACAGTCTCTGAAAAAAGACTATCAGCTTTAGCATGGTGTATAGGCACAAAACAGGACTTAGACCCGTCACGGAATGCAAATACCTGTGCAAAGAGGCTTTTCGCACTAAGTGTGGGAGCATGCGCTGTATCCCGAAATGAAAACTTAGCCTCAGGAATGGCACAGTAAGGCTGAGCATACTCACTAGGCGAAACACTGTAGTTAGGCTGCGGCTGGGGTAAATCGGCACACGCATGCGCACTAGCTGCCTCTCCACACTTAGACGTGGAGGAAAAATTGCTCTTCGGGTGTGGACTTGGAGATGCTGTCTATGAACAGAAGGAAAAGCTAAAGGAAGCCTCACTTTTTAAACCTCCGAATGATCAAATGCAGCAAGGAATTCCCTGAGTTTGCTATAAAATTAGCGTAGCAAAATGTGCATGAGGGTGTCATGCAGAGGTGCTGCAAATAGATTTGCACCAGTGGGACACTAATGGAAGTCAAACAGTCACTTCTTGTATGCCACTAAATGGCAGCATTTTTTGCTATAATTATAGCTTATTAAAAACAGAGCAGTTGGGTGTCCTGCATAGGTGCTAGAAATAGCTTGGCACCAGTGGGACAATAATGAAATACAACAGCCAGTTCTTGTATGCCACTAAATGGCAGCATTTTTTGCTATCATTATAGCTTATTAAAAACAGAGCAGGAGGGTGTCCTGCACAGGTGCTAGAAATAGCTTGGCACCAGTGGGACACTAATGGAAGTCCAACAGCCACTTTTAGGATGCCACTAAATTCACTCAGTGTTTGCTAGCATAATGGCTTAGTAACAATGAGTTTGAGTGTGCAATGCAAGCAGACGTGCTGCAAATATCTTTGCACTAGTGTGCCAATACAGAAGTCCAACAGCCACGTTTAGGATGCCACTAAGTTCACTCAGTGTTTGCTAGTATAATGGCTTAGTAACAATGAGTTTGAGTGTGCAATGCAGACAGACGTGCTGCAAATATCTTTGCACTAGTGGGACAATACAGAAGTCTAACATCCACGTTTATGATGCCATTAAGTTCACTCAGTGTTTGCTAGTATAATGGCTTAGTAACAATGAGTTTGAGTGTGCAATGCAGGCAGACGTGCTGCAAATATCTTTGCACTAGTGTGACAATACAGAAGTCCAACAGCCACGTTTAGGATGCCACTAAGTTCATTCAGTGTTTGCTAGTATAATGGCTTAGTAACAATGAGTTTGAGTGTGCAATGCATAGGTGATGCACATAGATTTGCACCAGTGGGACACTAATGGAAGTCCAACAGCCACGTTTAGGATGCCAGTAAGTTCACTCAGTGTTTGCTAGTATAATGGCTTAGTAACAATGAGTTTGAGTGTGCAATGCAGGCAGACGTGCTGCAAATATCTTTGCACTAGTGGGACAATACATAAGTCCAACAGCCACTTTTAGGATGCCACTAAGTTCACTCAGTGTTTGCTACTATAATGGCTTTGTAACAATGAGTTTGAGTGTGCAATGCATAGGTGATGCACATAGATTTGCACCAGTGGGACACTAATGGAAGTACAACAGCCACTTTTAGGATGCCACTAAGTTCACTCAGTGTTTGCTACTATAATGGTTTTGTAACAATGAGTTTGAGTGTGCAATGCAGGCAGATGTGCTGCAAATATCTTTGCACTAGTGTGACAATACAGAAGTCCAACAGCCACGTTTAGGATGCCACTAAGTTCAATCAGTGTTTGCTAGTATAATGGCTTAGTAACAATGAGTTTGAGTGTGTAATGCAGAGGTGATGCACATAGATTTGCACCAGTGGGACACTAATGGAAGTCCAACAGCCACTTTTAGGATGCCACTAAGTTCACTCAGTGTTTGCTACTATAATGGCTTTGTAACAATGAGTTTGAGTGTGCAATGCAGGCAGACGTGCTGCAAATATCTTTGCACTAGTGTGACAATACAGAAGTCCAACAGCCACGTTTAGGATGCCACTAAGTTCACTCAGTGTTTGCTAGTATCATGGCTTAGTAACAATGAGTTTGAGTGTGCAATGCAGAGGTGATGCACATAGATTTGCACCAGTGGGACACTAATGGAAGTCTAACAGCCACTTTTAGGATGCCACTAAGTTCACTCAGTGTTTGCTAGTACAATGGCTTAGTAACAATGAGTTTGAGTGTGCAATGCAGGCAGACGTGCTGCAAATATCTTTGCACTAGTGGGACAATACAGAAGTCCAACATCCACTTTTAGGATGCCACTAAGTTCACTCAGTGTTTGCTACTATAATGGCTTTGTAACAATGAGTTTGAATGTGCAATGCAGGCAGACGTGCTGCAAATATCTTTGCACTAGTGTGACAATACAGAAGTCCAACAGCCACGTTTAGGATGCCACTAAGTTCACTCAGTGTTTGCTAGTATAATGGCTTAGTAACAATGAGTTTGAGTGTGCAATGCAGGCAGACGTGCTGCAAATATCTTTGCACTAGTGGGACAATACAGAAGTCCAACAGCCACTTTTAGGATGCCACAAAGTTTACTCAGTGTTTGCTACTATAATGGCTTTGTAACAATAAGTTTGAGTGTGCAATGCAGGCAGACGTGCTGCAAATAGCTTTGCACTAGTGGGACAATACAGAAGTCCAACAGCCACTTTTAGGATGCCACTAAGTTTACTCAGTGTTTGCTACTATAATGGCTTTGTAACAATGAGTTTGAGTGTGCAATGCAGGCAGATGTGCTGCAAATATCTTTGCACTAGTGGGACAATACATAAGTCCAACAGCCACGTTTAGGATGCCACTAAGTTCACTCAATGTTTGCTAGTATAATGGCTTAGTAACAATGAGTTTGAGTGTGCAATGCAGAGGTGATGCACATAGATTTGCACCAGTGGGACACTAATGGAAGTCCAACAGCCACTTTTAGGATGCCACTAAGTTCACTCAGTGTTTGCTAGTATAATGGCTTAGTAACAATGAGTTTCACTGTGCAATGCAGGCAGACGTGCTGCAAATATCTTTGCACTAGTGGGACAATACAGAAGTCCAACAGCCACTTTTAGGATGCCACTAAGTTCACTCAGTGTTTGCTACTATAATGGCTTTGTAACAATGAGTTTGAGTGTGCAATTCAGGCAGATGTGCTGCAAATATGTTTGCACTAGTGTGACAATACAGAAGTCCAACAGCCACGTTTAGGATGCCACTAAGTACAATCAGTGTTTGCTAGTATAATGGCTTAGTAACAATGAGTTTGAGTGTGCAATGCAGAGGTGAAGCACATAAATTTGCACCAGTGGGACACTAATGGAAGTCCATTAGCCACTTTTAGGATGCCACTAAGTTCACTCAGTGTTTGCTACTATAATGGCTTTGTAACATTGAGTTTGAGTGTGCAATGCAGGCAGACATGCTGCAAATATCTTTGCATTAGTGTGACAATACAGAAGTACAACAGCCACGTTTAGGATGCCACTAAGTTCACTCAGTGTTTGCTAGTATAATGGCTTAGTAACAATGAGTTTGAGTGTGCAATGCAGGCAGACATGCTGCAAATATCTTTGCACTAGTGGGACAATACAGAAGTCCAACAGCCACGTTTAGGATGCCACTAAGTTCACTCAGTGTTTGCTAGTATATTGGCTTAGTAACAATGAGTTGGAGTGTGCAATGCAGGCAGACGTGCTGCAAATATCTTTGCACTAGTGGGACAATACAGAAGTCCAACAGCCATGTTTAGGATGCCACTAAGTTCACTCAGTGTTTGCTCGTATAATGGCTTAGTAGCAATGAGTTTGATTGTGCAAAGGGCAGGAGGGTACAGTGGCAGGGTTGTGGGTCTCTTTGTAGAGGAAAGGAAGCCTGCCTTTCTATCCCTCCTAATGGGGAAATGCAGCGAGGAAATCCCTGACCTTAGCTGCACAGACGCTGTCATCTTGTGTACCTGTTAAACTCTGTTTTCACGGACCTGTCACCTATGGCTCTGACCCTTCTGGTATTAGCCCTTAAAAGGACTGATAGAAACTGCTATCCCTATTCTGTACAGCGCTGTGTATAGAGCGTACACAGCAGTATCGGAGATAGGAGCTGCGCCAGCGGTGACTGACACCAAGGACGCAGAAGGCAGATAATGGCGTCCTGGAGGAAAATGTCCGTTTTTATAATGCAGGGACATGTGACATGGACATCCTATCACACATGCCGTTGCTTCTCTGGCTAAAAGTCCACTTAGCTGTGTGTGTGTGTCTGAGATTGGCTGACATGCTGGCCCGCCCCACTACACGCGCGCGCTTAGGGAAGGAAGACAAGGAAAAAAAAAAAAAAAAGGCGAATAATAATCCATAATCCATAATCCATACAGCAGTGATCTGAATGCGCTGTTCCCGCACACTATACACTGAAATTTCATAATAGTGTGAGTCACAGAGTGACTTACACTATTACAGCGGAAAGCCAGTTAGTAATTAGCTTGTCTTTTTGCTGCTAGAACCATTCTCGAGCGTATCTAGAACTATCGAGCTTTAGCAAAAAGCTCGAGTTCTAGTTCGATCTAGAACAGCCCCCAAAATCACTCGAGCCGCGAACTGGAGAACCTCGAACCGCGAACCGCGCTCAACTCTATTCATGAGCACTGTCTATCCCCACTCCCCATACCATTGAGTGACATCTTTCTCTATATGCAGAGTGTGGCGCCCCTGTGGTTAGGCACTACAGGGGAATACAGCACCTTAACAGCAAGGTGCAGTGCTCTTTGGTCAGAGGTGAAAGAGAGAAGAAATGCAGAGTCTTATATTAGATTGAGTAACATTGACTCAGCAGCCCCTACCTTCATATTCCTTGGACTGTTTATATAGTAGGTCCATAGGGGGGTGGAGCCTAGCTGAGCGTGAGACGCGACATGGTTGCCAGGATGACTGGGTGACAGTTGGTCAGTTAACAGTCAGTCAGTAAAGAGTGACAAGCAGAGACGAGAGTAAATAGATAACTGAAAGAAGGGCTAGAAATAAGATAGGCCAGACGTCCTGAGCGAGGGTGCCCCGAAAGAAAAGAAAGACACAGAAAAAGGGGTAACCCAGATGGAAAGGGGACACTTTAGGTCTGGCGAGAGCCGGCTGAAGAGTTCAGGTCGACACCGGTATAATGGAACCGAGGAGGTTTGTCAGGTTTATCCCCAAACCATTGACCATTAACCTGGGATCTTAAATAAGAGGAGTCCGGGTACCCATCAAGAGTCTGACTACTAACCCCAAGCCGAGTTCACGACGCTGTTGCAGGATAGATAAAGAAACCATGCAGCATCAGACCCCTGGGAAAACCAGTGACGAGACTAACAAGGGGGTTAAAGAGGGAGTCACAGAGCCCTCAGAGCAGAGACCGAGAAAGAGACATAGAAAGGTTACCTCAGAGAAAAAACTCTGTCATTAAATCTCCTCCGAAATTTGTGACCATTGGCCTTCTGGTAACCGAACTGTTTCTGAGTACTGTGCAAAACAAACCAGATGTTAGTAAAAAGGACTTGTTTAAGCTGATGTGGACTCGGTGTGTCATTTCTCCGCCATTCGACAGGATCCTGCGACGTCAGAGAAGAAGGCAGCCATCACCGCTCGGTCGCTTCCCTCCTGGTCATCGACCCGCCTCCCTGAGGTAAAATAGCTCCACCTGTGGGGAACTGAGAGATCTTAAGCTGCCGTCACCATCGCCTCAGAGGTCGGCCGTGGGCAGCGCTGGTATATCCACTTACCAGACACCACAGGTGGCGTCACGTAAATCCCCAAAATCATCGCCTGTACACCATTCCCCAGCCGCAGAGTGAGCACCCAGGGCACGAAGCCGGGACCGACCACCTGTGATAACCCCATCGAGAGTAAAGTAGCCGTAGTCCCGGCGCCAGAGTACACCTACCGAAAACCCTGATGGTCGACTCACAGAGTATAGGCAAAAGGCTTTTAATCAATAACTTGACAGAATAAGACAGAGCTCAGGATTGTGAGGACTAGAAAAGCTGCGGTGGATAAAACGGTGATTGATTTTATTAAAACTACAGCAAGGAGTCTAATAAAGGACACACCTCTGACATTAGGGTCTCTATTAATATTTAATGCTATGTTCAGATTAGGAAGCATAAACTTGGAAAGATAGACCCTTTGAACCTTAGGACCCCAATATGTGTATGATAGCGATATTTCTCCAATTTTTCCCACTGAGTTCACATAATGCTTCCCAGTATTCATTGACTGACTTGAGTTATTGCCACTATGGGCTGTTGCGCTTGTTCACAACTTACCTAGCTGAAAAGACCCTGTTATACCCAAGCTGGCAACCTCGCATTCTACTGTTCCTCCTCACCTGTCCAGGCGTCCTCCTGCTGTGGTCCTTTCTCCGTCCCATGCTACAGCGACAGAGAGCATCTGTACTCCTAGCAGCCCTGCAACCAGACCCCTTTCTTAAAGGGCTAGCATCATCATAACCCAGAAGTACCTCCAAGGTCAGCTGGGAAGCCATAGGTATTTAAGCAAACTCTGGCATTTGAGAAGCTGCCTGGGCAATGAGTTTCACCTAGACTCATTGCTGTAGTCAGATTCACTAGCACTGTGCTGCTGCTATTTAAGTTGTGCTAGTTCTGTTGCTTATACCTGTCTGTATTACAGAGTGCTGCTGCCATTATATCTAATTACTGCTGCTGTGAGCTACCATCTCGGCTGCCTTCCATTACACCTGCTGCCACTAGTATTGTCTCCGGCTGCTGACGTCCATCCATCCATTCATCCATCCCAAACAGAGCCTTTATACCTTCTGCCATTTTTATTTACCAACAGTAACTGTTGCTCTCATACTCCTGAGTCCATCCTACAAAACAATAGTCTCCCGAGTAGCACCCAAACCAATCCCTGCAGTGCAACACCTCCACCATTAGGGGCTCTGGAGAAAACTAGGCTGAAGTCCATAGTCAAGCCCTTCTTGTTTTTTGGTTTGGTTTTGGTTTCTGTGTTTTGCGTCCCAGTGAGTTTACTAAAATCACTGCTTGCCCGGCAAGCATAACCAGCTTGCCCAGACCATGAACCCCCGCTGCCCCTGCGTTCTCGGCTCAGCAAGAACTTTCTCATGTGCGGGAGGTGCAATTTCAACTCATGATGACCATTCAATAGGCAGTGGACACCCAACTGAGCTTTCTGCAGCTGGTAGATCCTGCAACACTCAATGCTCAGCTTACCAGCCTCCAATAAGAGATCTCTCGCCAGGAAAGCACACAAGGTCAGGTGTTGGAGTGATAAGGATGATTCCACAGTTTTGGGAAATCTCTTTACAGTGAGGGTCTCCTGAATCTCAAATCGAAAGTAAAGTAACTGAGAGCAAGGCAGAGGAATTCAGACCACAAAAAGATTGCTGGTAAAAACTCCTCACTCAGTAGGAGGAGGTGCACTTCCAGATGTGCTTTATTGTTATACACAAGCCTTTTATAGAGCAATAGTGGGTTGATCCCTTAAAAGAATTCCTAACAATGTGGCATTGGGTACATTAGAAGCACACACAGGAAGCATATGATGTTTATGTCCATATTTGAAATTTACTCTTCAAGCCTCCATTACGTGGGGGGCCATTATCTTCAACCCACCATAGCTTGCAGGGTCCTTGTCACGTAGCACCCCAGTCATGGATCCAAACTTGTACAGATATAGCCAGTCATTATTATCAATATATTCATTCTGTTCCCTTGTATTAGACATCACCTACTGCAGGCTTCAGTCTACACATGCTTGCTTTCCTGATACACACCAATAATCAGGAGACAGGCTCTATCTTGTTACTTATATACAAAAGAAAGCTTAGCTAAAGAAAAGCATATCTAAAAATATATTGTATTCTCACGTTAGAAAAACATATAGAAAAATATATTGTATTCTCACAGGAGCATCTTACCTCAATGGATGAACGAATGACATCTCTGCAGAATGCTGCCAGTCAAGCAACTACATCCCCAGTATTGCCTCCTTCGGGTCCAGCTTCTCTTTCTTCTAGGAGTCCACCCCCTTGTCTCAGCAGACCTCCATGGAACTGAGGGGATCTGAAGCTTTGTTGGGGTTCTCAACCACTGCAAGTTCCACTTCTGTCTCCTACCATAGCAGTACCCCACAGATGCTGCCAAAGTGGCCTTCCTGGCTTCTCACCTAGATGGCAGAGCTCTTGACTGGATTACTCTGTTTCCGGAGAGAATGGATCCTATAGTCTCCAACCTGCCTCTCTTCCTGGAGACTTTTCGGAAGGTTTTTTATGAACCCGGTCACATTGCATTCACCACTGAATCGCTGTTCGACCTTCAACAAGAGGATCTCACCATGGGTCAGTACGCCATAAAGTTCCGCACCCTGTCCTCTGAGCTACACTGGAGCAATGAGCCATTGGTCGGATCTTTCTGGCGAGGCCTATCTGGTAAAATCAAGGACAAGTTAGCTGGTCATGCTTCATCCTCCTCTCTGGATGACCTGATTAGCTTGGCCATTCAGATTGAGCTGCATTTTCAGTAATGGGCTTGTGAGAAGGCACATGAGAGGAAGGTGTCACACCCAGTACCCTCTGTCCTGAAGATCTCGGTATCTCTTGCCAATGAGTCTTCTGTACCTGAGGTTCCAGAACCCATGGAGATTGATCACGTACATCCAGCACGCCGCCACCCAGAGATTCGTCTCACCAATGAGGGGTGCTACTGCTGTGGAAGCTCCCTGCATATAATCCGCTTTTGACCCAAGAAGCCGGGAAACTTCCTTGGCTAGAGTCAGCAGGAGAGTCTAGTCTACCCTAGGTCACTGCAAGTCCACTTCACCTTTATACAGTTAGGGCCAGAAATATTTGGACAGTGACACAAGTTTTGTTATTTTAGCTGTTTACAAAAACATGTTCAGAAATACAATTATATATATAATATGGGCTGAAAGTGCACACTCCCAGCTGCAATATGAGAGTTTTCACAGCCAAATCGGAGAAAGGGTTTAGGAATCATAGCTCTGTAATGCATAGCCTCCTCTTTTTGAAGGGACCAAAAGTAATTGGACAAGGGACTCTAAGGGCTGCAATTAACTCTGAAGGCGTCTCCCGCGTTAACCTGTAATCAATGAAGTAGTTAAAAGGTCTGGGGTTGATTACAGGTGTGTGGTTTTGCATTTGGAAGCTGTTGCTGTGACCAGACAACATGCGGTCTAAGGAACTCTCAATTGAGGTGAAGCAGAACATCCTGAGGCTGAAAAAAAAGAAAAAATCCATCAGAGAGATAGCAGACATGCTTGGAGTAGCAAAATCAACAGTCGGGTACATTTTGAGAAAAAAGGAATTGACTGGTGAGCTTGGGAACTCAAAAAGGCCTGGGCGTCCACGGATGACAACAGTGGTGGATGATCGCCGCATACTTTCTTTGGTGAAGACAAACCCGTTCACAACATCAACTGAAGTCCAGAACACTCTCAGTGAAGTAGGTGTATCTGTCTCTAAGTCAACAGTAAAGAGAAGACTCCATGAAAGTAAATACAAAGGGTTCACATCTAGATACAAACCATTCATCAATTCCAAAAATAGACAGGCCAGAGTTAAATTTGCTGAAAAACACCTCATGAAGCCAGCTCAGTTCTGGAAAAGTATTCTATGGACAGATGAGACAAAGATCAACCTGTACCAGAATGATGGGAAGAAAAAAGTTTGGAGAAGAAAGGGAACGGCACATGATCCAAGGCACACCACATCCTCTGTAAAACATGGTGGAGGCAACGTGATGGCATGGGCATGCATGGCTTTCAATGGCACTGGGTCACTTGTGTTTATTGATGACATAACAGCAGACAAGAGTAGCCGAATGAATTCTGAAGTGTACCGGGATATACTTTCAGCCCAGATTCAGACAAATGCCGCAAAGTTGATCGGACGGCGCTTCATAGTACAGATGGACAATGACCCCAAGCATACAGCCAAAGCTACCCAGGAGTTCGTGAGTGCAAAAAAGTGGAACATTCTGCAATGGCCAAGTCAATCACCAGATCTTAACCCAATTGAGCATGCATTTCACTTGCTCAAATCCAGACTTAAGACGGAAAGACCCACAAACAAGCAAGACCCGAAGGCTGCAGCTGTAAAGGCCTGGCAAAGCATTAAGAAGGAGGAAACCCAGCGTTTGGTGATGTCCATGGGTTCCAGACTTAAGGCAGTGATTGCCTCCAAAGGATTCGCAACAAAATATTGAAAATAAAAATATTTTGTTTGGGTTTGGTTTATTTGTCCAATTACTTTTGACCTCCTAAAATGTGGAGTGTTTGTAAAGAAATGTGTACAATTCCTACAATTTCTATCAGATATTTTTGTTCAAACCTTCAAATTAAACGTTACTATCTGCACTTGAATTCTGTTGTAGAGGTTTCATTTCAAATCCAATGTGGTGGCATGCAGAACCCAACTCGCGAAAATTGTGTCACTGTCCAAATATTTCTGGACCTAACTGTATATGACTGTGTGCCTTACCAGTGGTGACTCCAGGTTCTCTGAAGTAGCTCTTCTGGACTCTGGTGCTGACAGGAATTCCATACAACAAGCTAAAGTGGATGAGTACTGGATCCCTGTGCGTCAGCTGCAACTTCCTATCCCAGTGCTGTCGGTGGACAAGAAGCCTCTGCCTGGGGTCATCTAATTTGTCACTGAGGAAGTTGTTCTACGCATAGGAATGTTACAAACAGAGAAGATTGCCTTCCATGTCCTTCCAGTAATGTCGCACCCAATGTTGCTGGGTTTACCGTGGCTAAGGAAGCTTAACCAGTTATGGACTGCAGATCTGGAGACATGCTCAGGTGGGGTCATGCCTGTCAGGAAAACTATCTTGTCTCTCTGCAGTCTCCCCAACCACCTGTCAGACCCTCTATTCTTCCAGGCCTACCGTCCGTCTACTGGACTTATGCGGACGTCTTTGACAAGAAAGAGGCCAAGAATCTGCCATCAGAAATACATAATGCCAAATATGAAAAGTGTCTGTTAAAGCAGTCGTCCCTACATATGCTAGGCTACATCATCTCGAATACTGGCCTGAGGATGGATCCAGACAAGTTGTCAGCAGTACTGAAGTGGCCACTGTGACGGGGTATGCGACAAGAGCAGGCAGGGTCACCAGGCCGAGGAACAATCCAACTAGATTTATTGAGTCAGGGAGCATAGAACATCTAATATCAAAATGGTTCTTTAGAGTCCATAATGAGTCCACACAAAGGAAACAGATTCGGGGGTTCCACCCAGCAATCCGATGCCAAGGAAAATGCAACAACAGTCCTTAGATGAGTTCCTTAAATCCAGCAGCGTAGCTGAGACAACACATAGCAGCTGATCTTCAATGTCCCATAGTCCAGACACAGGTACCAGGACCTGGCCTCAGCAACAGATCCTAGCCCTTCACCCAACAAAGCATCGACTAACACAAAAAATGTGGCTGATTCTTCCACCTCTCCTTAAATCTACCCCCTGGATAGGAAAGAGTTCACACACCCCTTTGAGTATGTGACTTTATATGGAGAAGTTTCCAGACTACAGGCTGGTATTGGATGAGTGATATGCAGAGAAGAACAAAGACACAGTCATCCACTAGATGTTGACCTAAACCTGATTACATTAAAATCCAGACACATAGGTCAGGGAGGGACATGCTGTTACAATACTGCTGGAGGTTTGATTATATTATGGTGCAGGCTGGGGGGACAAACTGTTACAACCTCTTCCCCCCTCAAGTTGTGTACGGACTAGTGACCTCTACAGCTCGCTTGTCAAGTACACGAGTCATGGCTGACATGACTCAGAGTTCTTCTTGCCTGGACAATCCGTCTGCATTTTGGTGTTGGCTGCCACTTCTATATTGTATGGTAAAGTTATAGGGTTGAAGAGCCAGGCTCCATCATATTAAGCATCCATTGTCACTAAAGACTCTATTCAGCCAAGTGAGTGGATTGTGATCAGTAACCACAGTGACTTCTCATCCATACAGACATGGCCTTAGTTTCCTAAGGGCCCATACTACACCCAGGCATTCCTTCTCAATAGTTGCATAAGCCACTTCTCGGTCCAGCAGTTTCCTGCTGAGGTAGGCAATGGGGTGCTCCTCCCCATCTGCATTCACCTGGCTGAGTACAGCTCCCAGTCCATAAGAAGAAGCATCCGTCTGCACAATGAATCTCCTCTTGTAGTCTGGAGCAGCCAGAATAGGGTCAGAAGACCAAGGCGTCCTTCAGCAGGTTAAAAGCCTCATCACAAGCTGGAGTCCAGATCACCACTCAGGGCATCGTTTTCTTGGTGAGGTTTGTAAGGGGCTTGGCCACAGTGTTGAAATGAGAAACAAGTTTTCGGTAATTACTGGCAGTGCCCCAAAAAGCAATAACTTGTTTCTTGGTTTGGGGTACAGGCCAAATTTTAATAGCCTGGATTTTGCCAAGTTCAGGACGTAGCTTCCCTCCTCCTACTCTATACCCTAGGTACCGTACTTCACCCATTCCCAACTGACATTTATCAAGTAAAATGGTTAGGCCTGATGCGAGAATCCGGTCAAGAATAACAGCTACTTGATTCAGATGTTCCTCCCACGTGTGGCTGAAGATGGCGATATCATCCAAGTAGGCACAAGCAAAGTCACCGCATCCCTTGAGGATCTGGTCCACCATTCTCTGAAAGGTTGCAGGGGCATTCTTCATTCCAAAGGGCATTTTATAAATTCACACAGACCAAATGGGGTTATAAAAGCCGACCTTTCTCTCCCTCCCTCCATTAGAGGGATTTGCCAGTATTCCTTACTGAGATCCAAGGTAGTGACATATTGGGCCCCAGCTAGTCGGTCTAGGAGTTCATCAATACGTGGCATTGGGTAAGGATTACTGATAGTATGGTCATTTAGTCATCTGTAGTCCAAAATCGAGCACTCCCATCTTTCTTGGGTACTAACACCACATGAGAGGCCCAAGGGCTATGTGAGACCTGAATTATCCCAAGCTGTAACATCTCCTCAATTTCATGCTACATGGTGTTTCAAACAGATTCTGGTACCCGGTAAGGAGCCTGTTGTATGGGATGGATGTCCTGAGTAGAGTTGAGCGCGGTTCGCGGTTCGTGGTTCTCCAGTTCTAGGCTCGAGTGATTTTTGGGCTGTTCGAGATCGAACTAGAACTCGAGCTTTTTGCTAAAAGCTCGATAGTTCTAGAAACGTTCGAGAACGGTTCTAGCAGCAAAAAGCAGGGCTTTTTACAGCTACAGTGTGCAGGAGCCATCGCTGGCAGCCTGCCACAAGCTGGTAACCAAGATAAACATCGGGTATCCAAGCAAAGCGCTTTGGTTAGTAACCCGATGTTTATCTTAGTTACGTGCAGGAAGCCCACACTTCCCGCTCAGCTCGCTCCGTTCCCTCCTGCCCGTGGGATGTATACATACATATACACACACACACACACTCTCACTCACGCACACCCCCCCCCCCTCCCAGCTACAGTGTGCAGGAGCCATCGCTGGCAGCCTGCCACAAGCTGGTAACCAAGATAAACATCGGGTATCCAAGCAAAGCGCTTTGGTTAGTAACCCGATGTTTATCTTAGTTACGTGCAGGAAGCCCACACTTCCCGCTCAGCTCACTCCGCCCCCTCCTGCCCGCGGCATGTACACATACATACACACACACACACACACATGCACCCCCCCTTCCCCGCTCGGCTTACCTGCGGTGATGAAGTCCCGCCATCCCGACCTCAGCGCTGTCATTGTCCTCCATGGCCGCCGCTTGTCACATCACCTATCGCTTCCGACCCGAGACTGACACTGGCGGTGACGTCACGGACCTCTCGCGATACTTGATGTGAAGGCGCCGGTCATTGACCTCAGTGACAGGGGCTGTCGGCAGTGCTGGAGATCAGCGCAGGTAATGTACCTCGCTGACAGCAGCACTTGTCACCCCCCTGCAGTGACCTGGGCTGACCCATTGATGTTAGCTCAGGTCACTGCATTGCTCTCCCAGCCAATGGGGAACATCCTGCTCTTCATTGACTGGGACAGTGTGGATCGTCATGGCAACCCCTTGGATTACACCAGACCTGGATTTGTTTTTCAATCTAATAAATTGGTTAAATAGGGAATGTTTTGGGGAGTGTTTTTTCAAATAAAAATGTGTTTGTCGTCTATTTTTTTTTATTACTGACTGGGTTGGTGATGTCGGGTATCTGATAGACGCCTGACCTCACCAACCCCAGGGCTTGATGCCAGGTGACATTACACATCTGGTATTAACCCCATATATTACCCCGTTTGCCACCGCACCAGGGCGCGGGATGAGCTGGGGCGAAGCACCAGGATTGGCGCATCTAATGGATGCGCCACGTCTGGGGCGGCTGCGGCCTGCTATTTTTAGGCTGGGGAGATTCCAATAACCATGGACCTCCCTAGTCTGAGAATATCAGGCCCCAGCTGTCTGCTTTACCTTGGCTGGTGATCCAATTTTGGGGGACCCCTACGTGTTTTTTTTTTTTAATTATTTATTTAATTTAAAATAACAGCGTGGGGTGCCCTCAGTTTTGGATTACCAGCCAAGGTGAGGTTGCCAGCTGTGGTCTGCAGGCTGCTGCCGTCTGCTTTACCCTAGCTGGCTACAAAACTAGGGGGAACCCTACGTCATTTTTTTTTCATTTTTTTGGCTAAATACAAAGCTAAGCACCCCTTAGTGCCACATGAAAGGTACCAAAGGGTGCTCCACTTTTTCTCCATTTTTTTCTCCACTTTTTCTCCACTTTTTTCTCCACTTTTTTCTCCACTTTTTTCTCCACTTTTTCTCCTCTTAATCTCCACTTTTTCTCCACTTTTTCTCAACTTTTTCTCCACTTTTTTCTCCACTTTTTCTCCTCTTATGCTCCACTTTTTCTCCACTTTTTCTCCACTTTTTCTCCTCTTATGCTCCACTTTTTCTCCACTTTTTCTCCACTTTTTCTCCTCTTATGCTCCACTTTTTCTCCACTTTTTCTCCTCTTAATCTCCACTTTTTCTCCACTTTTTCTCCACTTTTTCTCCACTTTTTTCTCCACTTTTTCTCCACTTTTTTCTCCACTTTTTCTCCTCTTATGCTCCACTTTTTCTCCACTTTTTCTCCATTTTTTTCTCCACTTTTTCTCCACTTTTTCTCCACTTTTTCTCCACTTTTTTCTCCACTTTTTCTCCTCTTATGCTCCACTTTTTCTCCACTTTTTCTCCACTTTTTCTCCTCTTATGCTCCACTTTTTCTCCACTTTTTCTCCGTTCTTTTTCTATGGTCGGTCTACCCATTAGCTCTGCCATGCATACTGTAGCTCTACACCTACTGCACATGTTACTTTATGATTGACATCTCTTTCGTACCAGAGCTGTCTAAGTCTACTCTGACCCCATATTTGTCATTACTATATTGTCCTTGTACTGTATTATGACATTTGTATCATGTGTTTCATTTCTTGCTGTGTTGCAATTTTTTTGCTGCATCCCAATTGTACCTCTACATTGTTCGAGTTTATGTTATTGTTCTCTCACTCTTATGTGATACTGATTATTGTCATTTTTCATGATTACATGCAGATAAGTCCAATCTGACGAAGGCTCAGGCCGAAATGTCATTTGTAACTTGTTTTGGACAAAAACATATATGCTTATGAAAAATTTTTTTTTCTTAATATGGACCAATAAAGAGTGATTTTGCATTACTATCCATTGTGACTTACTAACTTAGTCTGGGAGATTTAGAGTGCCGAGGTTACTCACTAATTTTATCTATTATTACCTCTGAGCACCTATATACCAGTGAGCAGAGTTTCCTCTACAGTAGTTCTCCTGATTAGGCATGCCCTTACCTCATGAGCAGGGCATTGCAGCTTTGGTAGCAACCATTACGACATGGACTCTGCTGCTGTGGACCCGGGGAGAGTGAGTGCAGATTCATTGCACCCACACTCCTCACATGAAGGGTCTGCACTCCTAGAAAATGGGGGATACGTTCCCTGAGTGTCTCCCCCCCATATTCTAGACGGTCCAGAGTCGTCGTGGGACACCTTTATTTTTTTTCTTACAATAAATTGGTGAAAGAGGAAATGTTTTGGGGACTGTTTTTTCAAATAAATTTCTTTTGTCGATTTTTTGTTTTTGTTAGTACTGACAGTTTATGATGTTGGGTATCTAATAGACGCCATGACATCACAAACTGCTGGGCTTGATCTCAGGTGACTTTACAGCTAGTATCAACCCGATTTATTACCCCGTTTGCCACTGCACCAGGGCACGGGATGAGCTGGGGTGAAGCGCCAGGATTGGCGCATCTAGTGGATGCGCCACGTCTGGGGTGCCTGCGGCCTGCTATTTTTAGGCTGTGAAGGCCCAATAACTATGGACCTTCCCACCCTGAGAATACCAGACCACAGCTGTCCGCTTTACCTTGGCTGGTGATCCAATTTGGGGGGGACCCTACTTTTATTGTGTAATTATTAATATTTATAAAATAATTATAAAAAAGAGCCTGAGGGGACCTCCACATTGGATCCCCAACCACGGTAAAGCTGCCAGCTGTGGTTTTCAGGCTACAGCCGTCTGCTTTACCCTAGCTGGCTATCAAAAATGGGGGGACCCAACGTCATTTTTTTTTTTTAACTATTTTTTAAATAGAAAAAATTAATGGGCTTCCCTGTATTTTGATTGCCA
Source organism: Anomaloglossus baeobatrachus (assembly GCF_048569485.1). NCBI lineage: Eukaryota > Metazoa > Chordata > Amphibia > Anura > Aromobatidae > Anomaloglossus > Anomaloglossus baeobatrachus. Next base: position 145,173,504 of record NC_134362.1, on the reverse strand, counting down.
ACCAAGGTAACGGCAGGCAGATGGGGGTGGCAACCCATAGCTGTCTGCTTTATCTGCGCTGAGAATCAAAAATACCGCGGAGCGCTACGTCATTTTTTTAAAGATTTATTTTTACAGCACTGTGATGTCCAGCAATCAAAATACAGGGAAGCCCATTTTATTTTTAGTTATTTAAATAAATAATTAAAAAAAATATATATGGGCTCCCGCTGCATTTTTTGTATTGCTAGCTAAGGGTAATCCAAGCAGCTACTGGCTGCTAACCCCCACTGCTTGGTGTTACCTTCACTGGCAATGGAAAATCCAGGGAAGCATTTTTTATTTTTTTTGCCAAAAAACTACAAAAAAAGGACGTGAGCTTCGCCATATTTTTGTATGCTAGCCAGGTATAGCAGGCAGGTGCTGGAAGAGTTGGATACAGCGCCAGAAGATGGCGCTTCTATGAAAATGCCATTTTCTGAGGTGGCTGCAGACTGCAATTCGCAGCAGTGGGGCCCAGAAAGCTCAGGCCAACCTGTGGTGCGGATTCCAATCCCCAGCTGCCTAGTTGTACCTGGCTTTACACAAAAATGGGGCAAAGCCTACGTCATTTGTTTTCTAATTATTTCATGAAATTCATGAAATAATAAAAAAAGGGCTTCCCTTTATTTTTGGTTCCCAGCCGGGTACAAATAGGCAACTGGGGGTTGGGGGCAGCCGTACCTGCCTGCTGTACCTGGCTAGCATACAAAAATATGGCGAAGCCCACATAATTTTTTCAGGGGGCAAAAAACTTCTGCATACAGTCCTGGATGGAGTATGCTGAGCCTTGTAGTTCTGCAGCTGCTGTCTGTCTGTATGGAGAAGAGCAGACAGCAGCTGCAGAACTACAAGGCTCAGCATACTCCATCCAGGACTGTATGCAGAAGTTTTTTGCCCACCAAAAAAATGACGTGGGCTTCGCCATATTTTTGTATGCTAGCCAGGTACAGCTGACAGCCACGGGCTGCCTCCAACCCCCAGTTGCCTATTTGTACCCGGCTGGGAACCAAAAATATAGGGAAGCCCGTTTTTTTTAATTATTTCACTTATTTCATGAAATAATTAAAAAACAAATGACGTGGGCTTCGCCCCATTTTTGTGTCCAGCCGGGTACAACTAGGCAGCTGGGGATTGGAATCCGCAGCACAGGTTAGCCCGAGGTTTGTGGGCGCCTCTGCTGCGGATTTCAGTCCGCAGCCGTCCCAGAAAATGGCGCTCTCATAGAAGCGCCATCATCTGGCGCTGTATCCAACTCTTCCAACAGCCCTGGAGCCGGGTGGCTTGTTGGGTAATCATGAGTTAATACTGGCTTTGTTTTACCAGCCAGTATTAAGCCAGAGATTCTTAATGTCAGGCACGTTTGACCCGGCCATTAAGAATCTCCAATAAAGGGTTAAAAAAAAGACACCACACAGAGAAAAAATACTTTAATAGAAATAAATACACAGACACATTAGAGACTCCATCTTTATTACCCCCTGTCAGCCCTCCACGATCCTGCTCTTCTGTCTTCTTTCTTTCTAGTGTAGTAGTAGTGACGATTGTAGTGAGGATGAGATTCACCAGCTCATCACTTGGGGCTGGGGAACCTCCATCCTCACTACAATGCTCACTACAATCGGGAAGCAGCGTGCAGCCTTCATTCCGTGAGTGATCACTGCTGGCTGCTAGCGGTAACGCTGACAGACGCGTTACCATAGCAACGGTGCTCTCGGAGCCGCGGTTAGCGGCGACGTCACCGCTAACTGCGTTGCTATGGCAACGGTGATCTCCGTTAATGACCGGCTGTGTCAGCCGGTCCCTAACGGAACGGGGAGTCGACCGTGTGCTAGAGCATGTCGCCGGTACACGGCGATACACATATGTGCACCGTGTACCGGAGAGATGCACTCGCAGGTCCTACATGACGTGTCATAGTCATGTGACCAGTCTGTAGCCAATGAGATAATAGCCACGTGACTGGTCACATGGCTATTTTGACGTCACGATAGGTCCTGCTTCTCTGCTGGCAGTGCAGGTCACCGGGAGGATTCAGCGATCATCGGATGGAATAGCGGCAGGAGACAGAGTGCAGAAGGGATCGCGAGGACCGGTAAGTGTTATGGCAATGTTTATTAACTGTTTGTGTACATTTATAATGCATTTTTATGTGTTTGTGATTGCCTCCCATTCTAGCCTATACGTTCGAGTTCGGTTCGTCGAACGTTCGACGAACCGAACTCGAACGAGACCTCCGTTCGGCGAACCACCTCGAGCCGAACCGCGACCGGTTCGCTCATCTCTAGTCCTGAGTGTCCACATGATGTTGGATTACTGTGGTTCGACCTGGTTGGGATGAGAAAGCAGCCTGTCTCTGATGGATCACACCTAGCATTTGGTTTTTCTGTGAGGAATCCAGGTGATCTCTCAGAGGAACATATTCCACAGTGGATGGGGCTCTCGCGGCTTCCACAAGATCAGGTGTCGCGGGCGGAGAGGGGTTTTTGGAGAACGCCGCTCGCCTGAGGAAACTCTGGCGCTCGGGTATGGTGCTCCTCGGTGGCTCGAGCACGGGGCTGGACCCGGAGGCTCGAGCAGCGCCTCCTTGCCCACGAGTGAAAAGGGGGAGGTTTGGAGGTGGGATGTCGGTTGTGACGCCACCCACGGGGTTGTGGTGATGGTGGCCACCACCGCTGCTGGTGACGGGGGTTCCCGGGAGCGATGGCGGGGAGCAGTCGAGGCGTTGGCCCCTCCGTGGGTAGGCCCGGTAGGAGGGAGCGTGCTGCAGGGCGCAGTGCTGCGGTGCCGTGCCTGATGGCACTGTTGTACTCACAATTGAACCACACAGAGTCACTAGTAAACTAGAAACTGCCGGAGTCCACAGCCTTCGGTATGGAGGGTGTTTAAGTCCCACACATGGTGCAGCAGACCCCTGTTCTTTCCCTGCAGTCAGGTGCCTCTTTCTCCACTCTTTCTCTTTCTATCCTCCTCGGCCGGGAACGGGGAGTCCACTCCCCTGCAGTGATCCGGGATCTCTTTCGATACCGGCGGGTCACTACCCTGCCCCGGTCACCTCAAGTCCCTTCCTCACTAACAGCCTGTCCCGGCCCTTTTGGAGCACGCTTCTGTAGCAGCTCAGGAGCTACAACTCTGGACTCCTCTCCCCACACACACTCTGCTCCAGCCCCTCCCCTGCTGCTCTGTTTTGCTCTTACCCTGTAGGGGGGTGTGTCTGTCCTGCTGCACTGGTGTGGGATCAGGTTACCAAGGAAGAGAATGGCCTGCCCTTTGCTGGATTTCTGCAGGCTCTGTGACACCCTGGTTTTGCCAGGGCATCACACACCCCCTTGGAAAAACACAGCCCGTTCTCGGGCTGTCTGGGCACCGACATTTATTGTAACGGGAAAAAGAAAGTGCACACATTACAACTATACATCTTCCCATATCAGGAGGTACGTTTACTAAAACTTTAAACTGTTCTGCTACCCCACACCTGCGGTGCAGATGGCCTCCTCCTGAACTTGAGGACGTTCAACAGGTGTGACAGTCCATAAAACAGTCAACTATTTTTTTTTAACTTGCAGGTAGCCGTCCATGTTCCGCTACCGTCGCTGCTGCCGCCTCCTGCGTAAGAGCCAGGCCTACTCGGATGTCCTCGGAACCGGCTACAACCGGCCTCGCTAACTGCCAAGGGCTCCATCTCTCACTGGCCTGCTCCCCTCTGCAGGTGCACTCCGGCTGCTCCACAGCCGGGACGGGGTACCTGGGAGTGGCTGGCACCGCATCTGGGGCAGACTTCCAATCGGGTGTCGCCTCTGCTGAGGCCGGGCGGACTGCCGGAGCCGACATCATCACTAGAGTTGAGCGCGGTTCTCCAGTTCGCGGTTCGAGTAATTTTGGGGGGTGTTCTAGATCGAACTAGAACTCGAGCTTTTTGCTAAAGTTTGATAGTTCTAGTTACGTTCGAGAACGGTTCTAGCAGCAAAAAGCAGGGCTTTTTAGAGCTACAGTGTGCAGGGAGCAATCCTGGCAGCCTGCCAGAAGCTGGTAACCAAGATAAACATCGGGTATCCAAGCAAAGCACTTTGGTTAGTAACCCGATATTTATCCTAGTTACTGTGCAGGAAGCCGACACTTCCCCGCTCAGCTCACTCCGCCCCCTCCTGCACGCGGCATGTACACATACATACACACACACACACTCACCTGTCCCCAGCCATGCAGTCCACGACACTGACGTCCTCAGCACCACATGACCCAGCTAGGCTCCACCCACTTCACACTCTGCCGCCAGCACACATGGCTCCGCCCACCTGGCACTCTGCACACATGCTCCCGCTAGGCTCCGCCCACCTGACACTCTGCACACATCGTCCCGCTAGGCTCCGCCCACCTGTCACTCTGCACACATTGCCCCGCTAGGCTCTGCCCACCTGTCACTCTGCACACATTACCTCGCTAGGCTCCGCCCACCTGGCACTCTACACTGTGCTGACCCATTGATGTTAGCTCAGGTCACTGCACTGCTCTCCCAGCCAATGGGGAACATCCTGCTCTTCATTGACTGGGACAGTGTGGATCGTCATGGCAACCCCTTGGATTACAGCAGATCTGGATTTGTTTTTCTTTCTAATAAATTGGTTAAAGAGGGAATGTTTTGGGGAGTGTTTTTTCAAATAAAAATGTGTTTGTCGCCTATTTTTTTTTATTACTGACTGGGTTGGTGATGTCGGGTATCTGATAGATGCCTGACCTCACAAACCCCAGGGCTTGATGCCAGGTGACGTTACACATCTGGTATTAACCCCATATATTACCCCGTTTGCCACCGCACCAGGGCACGGGATGAGCTGGGGCGAAGCACCAGGATTGGCGCATCCAATGGATGCGCCACTTCTGGGGCGGCTGCGGCCTGCTATTTTTAGGCTGGGGAGAGTCCAATAACCATGAACCTCCCTAGTCTGAGAATATCAGACCACAGCTGTCTGCTTTACCTTGGCTGGTGATCCAATTTTGGGGGGACCCCTACGTGTTTTTTTTTTTATTTATTTAATTTAAAATAACAGTGTGGGGGTGCCTCAGTTTTGGATTACCAGCCAAGGTGAAGCTGCCAGCTGTGGTCTGCAGGCTGAAGCCGTCTGCTTTACCCTAGCTGGCTACAAAAATAGGGGGAACCTTACGTCATTTTTTTTTTTTCATTTTTTTGGCTAAATACAAAGCTAAGCACCCCTTAGTGCCACATGAAAGGCACCAAAGCGTGCAAAATTACAAAATGCAGGAGAGTGGGACATTATGCATCTTTCTGCCATTATAATGACAGAAAAGACTGATATGAAGTGTTCAAGCACTGTAAAATCACCAGAGCGCTCTACGCTGTGAAAAGCAGTAGAAAATGGCACTGGAGTGAACATGTGACCGCCTCATGTAGGTGGAAGCTATGGATCCTGGGTTAATTTTTGTATTTTCCCTCCTTCAGTTTCTTTGCAGTACGCAAAAAAAACAGAAGGCACACGGATGACAAACAGATGACATACGGACCGTCTACGGAACGGAAACTGATGCCACACGGATGCACCCGTGAAAAAAAACGGAATGTATTTTCCAGACCGCAAAAATGGATCGGTCGTGTTAATGTAGCCTTATTCTGATCTGCCGTTTATAATCAGCAGGCAGAAATAAGTGAATAGCGCCCCCCAGCATCAGAAAATCTCCAGGGTTTCAGGGGTAGCTGAGACCCTGGAGATCCTGATTCAGGATGGTTTTTCCGGTCCCCGCTCACATGATCACAGGTATACACCGTACACCGATGATCACGTTACAGTAAATGACAGTGTCGGTAAAAAATTATTTATCTCCCATATGGCATGAACAAACATGATAAATCTCCTACCCGGTCCCCTCCGGTCCCCCGGTGTCGCCAAAGTGCCCCCCCCTGAGGCCCTCCCAGAAATCCAAGATGGCCGCGCACACAGCAGCGCGCCGGCCACATTCACCCTACTCCTCTGATTTCTGTCGCATGTGCCATGACACATGCGACAGAAAACTCCTCCCCAGGCCCTGCCAGGTCACCCCCTATAACCCCACCGGTGTTCCCCGGTGTCCCACGGTACCTGTGCAGCGTTGATCCCCTGCAGCCCTCTCCATCACAATAGACGCTGCCGCATGCACAGAGCGGCTGTCAGCTCAAGTTCCTGTGTTCAGACACAGTGAGTGGTGGTAACGATGCATCTGTAAAATAAATGGGAGGCACGGTGGCTCAGTGGTTAGCACTGCAGTCTTGCAGCGCTGAAGTCCTGGGTTCAAATCCCACCAAGGACACCATCTGCAAGGAGTTTGTATGTTCTCCCTGTGTTTGTGTGGGTTTCCTCCGGGTACTCTGGCTTCCTCCGATACTCCAAAGACATACAGATAGGGAATTTAGATTGTGAGCCCCAATGGGGACAGTGTTCCCAATGTATGTAAAGCGCTGTGGAATTAATAGCGCTATATAAATGAATAAATTATTATTATTACTGCAATGCCCTGCTCATGAGGTGAGGAACATAGTTGATCAGGAGAGCTATATACTACATTTCCAAATGGAGGCATTTGATTTTATAGTTGCCCTGCTGAACGACTACCAAACATGAGAATCCGTTATACGCCACAAGAAAACACATCTAAATAGCGAGCTCTGTTGTTTAGTATTCATTCAGCTGGATAACTGGACTTAAAGGGGTATTCCATCTCCAAGATCCTATCCCCAATATATAGTAGGTGGAATAGCAATAATATCAGCAAATACCAATATTTGGAAATGTAGAATAGTTCTCCTGATTAGGCATGCCCTTACCTCATGAGCAGGGCATTGCAGCTTTGGTAGCAACCGTTACGACATGGACTATGCTGCTGTGGACTTGGGGAGAGTGGGTGCAGATTCGTTGCACCCACACTCCTCACATGGAGGGTCTGCACTCCTAGAAAATGGGGGATACGTTCCCATTTTTTCCTTACAATAAATTTGTGAAAGAGGGAATGTTTTGGGGAGTTTTCTTTCAAATACATTTTTTTTGTCGATTTTTTTTGTTAGTACTGACAGTTTGTGATGTCAGGTATCTGATAGACACCATCACATCACAAACTGCTGGACTTGATGTCAGGTCACTTTACAACTAGTATCAACCCCATTTATTACCCCATTTGCCACTGCACCAGGGCACAGGATGAGCTGGGGTGAAGCGCCAGGATTGGCGCATTTAGTGGATGCGCCACTTCTGGGGCGCCTGTGGCCTGCTATTTTTAGGCTGTGAAGGCCCAATAACTATGACCCTTCCCACCCTGAGAATACCAGACCACAGCTGTCCGCTTTACCTTGGCTGGTGATCCAATTTGGGGGGGACCCTACTTTCTTTTTATAATTATTATTATTTATAAAATAATTATAAAAAAAGAGCCTAGGGTGACCTCCACATTGGATCCCCAACCACGGTAAAGCTGCCAGCTGTGGTTTTCAGGCTACAGCCGTCTGCTTTACCCTAGCTGGCTATCAAAAATGGGGGGACCCAACATCATTTTTTTTTAACTATTTTTGAAATAAAAAAAAAATGAATGGGATTCCCTGTATTTTGATTGCCAGCCAAGGTAACGCCAGGCAGATGGGGGTGGCAACCCATAGCTGTCTGCTTTATCTGCACTGAGAATCAAAAATACCGCTGAGCGCTACGTCATTTTTTTTAAAGATTTATTTTTACAGCACTGTCATGTCAGGCAATCAAAATACAGGGAAGCCCTTTTTGTTTTTAGTTATTTAAATAAATAATTAAAAAAAATATATATGGGCTCCCGCTGCATTTTTTGCATTGCTAGCTAAGGGTAATCCAAGCAGCTACTGGCTGCTAACCCCCACTGCTTGGTGTTACCTTCACTGGCAATGGAAAATCCAGGGAAGCATTTTTTATTTTTTTTGCCAAAAAACTACAAATAAAATGACGTGGGCTTCGCCATCTTTTTGTATGCTAGCCAGGTACAGCAGGCAGGTACGGCTGCCCCCAACCCCCAGCTGCCTATTTGTACCCGGCTGGGAACTAAAAATATAGGGAAGCCCTTTTTTTAATTAATTCATGAATTTTATGAAATAACTAAAAAAAAAGAAAAACGACGTAGGCTTCGCCCCATTTTTGTGTCCAGCCAGGTACAACTAGGCAGCTGGGGATTGGAATCCACAGCACAGGTTAGGCCGAGGTTTCTGGGCCCCTCTGCTGTGAATTGCAGTCCGCAGCCGCCCCAGAAAATGGCGCTCTCATAGAAGTGCCATCATCTGGCGCTGTATCCAACTCTTCCAACAGCCCTGGAGCCGGGTGGCTTGTTGGGTAATCATGAGTTAATACTGGCTTTGTTTTATAAGCCAGTATTAAGCCAGAGATTCTTGACGTATCTATAGGGATAAGCGGGTCTCCAGTGACAAACTTCCCCTTAATTTAAATATAGTAGTAACGACACAGACTACGACTTTATTGCCGAATGGCCACAGCTTTATTAAACAGTATATATGTACCAAACTTGTGGCTCAACATGCCACCCCATAAACACCTTAAACTGTACATATATACATATTCTCCACAAAATGACACCTGATAGGTCCATCCGAGAGGGCAACCATCATTCCTATCCCCCGGCCGTAACCTCCAACCGGCCCAGGGGTCCACCTCGGCCGTGACCAACCGACCCGAGGTGTAGGGTAATTAACGTTCCATCGTTAATTACCCCTCCCCAGAACCTGCAGGACCTCCTCCTACAAGTTCCCATCCAACTCGAAGCCACTCCCCCTGAGTGGCTTCATACCAACAAACCTACTGTCGGTACACCAAACCTCTCTGAACGGACCTATCACCCCGCTGTGACAACAAACTCAAAAGAAAACAACATCCTTTTTTTTTTTTTTATATTTCCTGTTTATTTATTTTTTTTTTTTTACTATATACTTTTTTTTTTTTTTTTTTTTTTACATTATTGCAGGGCGGGTGGGCAGGACACGCTGTCTGTAGGTTAAAAGTGGCAGTGACCTCTGCACATCCCCCTTTATACCCACCACACCAACCCTCCCATATCTTGTCCCTCACCCAATCCCTTTTCCCAACTCTCCCACCAATCAGTCAGCCCCTATGTACCTCCAACCTTAGAACTTAACTCTTTCCTACCCTAACCCTCCCGATCGTCATGGGCCTGTTCACCCCTATGGGGCTCACTGCCCATCTTAATGTCAGGCACGTTTGACCCAGCCATTAAGAATCTCCAATAAAGGGTTAAAAAAAACACTACACAGAGAAAAAATACTTTAATAGAAATAAATACACAGACACATTAGAGACTCCATCTTTATTACCCCCTGTCACCCCTCCACGATCCTGCTCTTCTGTCTTCTTTCCCCTTCAACACATGCAGCTCTGCTCCATCAGACAGCACAGCTGCATGGGGGAAGACGCTGTGCTCCGTTCAGAAATCACTCTGTGAGAGTGACCACAGGCTCCTGGCTGCAAGCGGTGGCACGGGTTGCCATACCAACGCTGCTCCGATTACGTGATTCCGGTGCCGCTGCGTGCTGGTAGCGGGACGTCCCCGTCACCGCTACCAAGCGCGTTGCTATGGCAATGGTGATCTCCGTGATTGACCGGCTGTGTCAGCCGGTCAGGAGCCGGCTTCTCCGGACGCTGGTAACTACGGTAAAGATCAGGTAACCAAGAAGCCCTTTCCTTGGTTACCCGATGTTTACCATAGTTACCAACGTCCGCCGCTCTCACGCAGCCAGTGCCAGCCCCCTGCACACATAGCCAGACTATACATCGGGTTAAATTAACCCGATGTGTACTCTGGCTAGGAGTGCAGGGAGCCAGCGCTAAGCGGTGTGCGCTGGTAACCAAGGTAAATATCGGGTTGGTTACCCGATATTTACCTTAGTTACCAAGTGCAGCATCGCTTCCACGCGTGCTTCTGGCTGGGGGCTGTGGTCACTGGTTGCTGGTGAGATCTGCCTCTGTGACAGCTCACCAGAAACCCGTGTAGCGACGCTCCAGCGATCCCTGCCAGGTCAGGTTGCTGGTGGGATTGCTGGAGCGTAACAGAGAGATGCAATGACAGGTCCTACATGACGCGTCATAGTCATGTGACCAGTCTGTAGCCAATGAGATAACAGACACGTGACTGGTAACATGGCTATTTTGATGTCACGATAGGTCCTGCATCACTGCTGGCACTGCTGGTTACCAGGAGGATTCAGCGATCATCGGATGGAATAGCGGCAGGAGACAGAGTGCAGGAGGGATCACGGGGACCGGTAAGTGTTATGGCAATGTTTATTAACTGTATGTGTACATTTATAATGTGTTTTTATGTGTTTGTGATTGCCTCCTATTGTTTCCTATGCGGTTCGAGTTCGGTTCGTCGAACGTTCGACGAACCGAACTCGAACGAGATGGCCGTTCGGCAAACCGAACTCGAGCCGAACCACGGCCGGTTCGCTCATCTCTAATTATTACCGCTGCGGCCGGGCGGACTGCTGGGGCCAACGTCATCACCGTTGCGGCCGGGCGGACTGCCGGAGCCGGGTGAGATGTCATCGGGGTTGCGGCTACTGCTTCCAGGAACCAGACGGGTGCAGAGTCCTAGCGTCCCTGCTCTTTATCCCCGTGGTCACATGGGGCACGATCTTCCCCCACCTCCCTTGGTTTTCTCCGTCACCTCCTTCTTCAGGGGGCATGGCTTCACTTTCACGCCTTCCCTGCTCGGGGAAGACGGCTCGAGCGGGAACTTTTCGTGCCCAAGATGGCGTATTTTCAAAATTTTCAGCTGGATACCGCCAGCGGGGACTGCAAGGCACACTTCTACTGGTAAGTAGAGGGGTAGGATCCTGTTCGTGACACCAAGTTGTCGCGGGCGGAGAGGGGTTTTTGGGGAACGCCACTCGCCTGGGGAATCTCTGGCGCTCGGGTCCGGTGCTTCTGCTCCTTGGTGGCTCGAGCACAGGGCCGGACCCGGGGGCTCGAGCAGCGCCTCCTCACCTACGAGTGAAAAGGGGGAGGTTTGGTGGTGGAATGTCAGTTGTGACGCCACCCAAGATTGTGGTGATGGTGCACCACCGCTGCTGGTGACGGGGGTTCCCAGGAGCGATGGCGGGGAGCAGCTGAGGTGTTGGCCCCTCCGTGGGTAGGGGCTGGTGTCCCGGGGCCCGGTAGGATGGAGCAGCTGCAGGGCGCAGTGCTGCAGTGCCGTGCCTGATGGCACTGTTGTACTCACAATTGAACCACACAGAGTCACTGGTAAACTAGAAACTGCCGGAGTCCACAGCCTTTGGTAGGGAGGGTGTTTAAGTCCCACACACGGTGCAGCAGACCCCTGTTCTTTCCCTGCAGTCAGGTGCCTCTTTCTCCACTCTTTGTTTTTCTTTCCTCCTCGGCCGGGAACGGGGAGTCCACTCCCCTGCAGTGATCCGGGATCTCTTTCGATACTGGCGGGCCACTACCCTGCCCCGGTCACCTCAAGTCCCTTCCTCACTAACAGCCTGTCCCAGCCCTTTTGGAGCACGCTTCTGTAGCAGCCCGGGAGCTACAACTCCGGACTCCTCTCCTCTCCCTCTCCCCACACACTCTGCTCCAGCCCCTCCCCTGCTGCTCTGTTTTGCTCTTACCCTGGGGGGGGTTTCTGTCCTGCTGCACTGGTGTGGGATCAGGTTACCAAGGAGGAGAATGGCCTGCCCTTTGGTGGATTTCTGCAGGCTCTGTGACACCCTGGTTTTGCCAGGGCGTCACACAGGTAGTGAGTCGTCCTTCTCCTGACTGTCCTCTGAAGCTAGCCGACAGCTTGCTATCATTGGTAGTGTCCGGTCATGGTACTCCTTAATCATATTAACATGGACAGTCTTTTGTCTTTTACCTTGATCATCTAAAGCAAGAAGGTAATTAGTGTCATTAAGTTTTCTGAGAAGGGACACTCCCATGGTGTCTGCAGATTATTTTGCCAATGGGGAACAATCATTAAGACCTCTTGTCCTTCTGCAAACTCCCAGTAACGTGCTCTGCAGTCACACCATGTCTTCTGTCTGGTTTGAGCCATCCGCAGATGATCCTGAGCAAAACTAGCAAGTTGAGCCAGATTTTCCCAAAGCTTTAGGACATATGAGATGACAGGGGTTCCTGTATCCTCATCCTCTGACCTTTCTTCCATTGCGTAGCTCAAAGGGAGAAACACAGAGTGGACTTCTGGGGAACTTCAACTAGGAGATGGGGTAGGTACTTCTCCCAGTTTGAATCCCTGTCAGTGAAGGCCCTTAGCATATTCTTCAGAGTGCCATTGAATCGTTCACAAAGTCCATTTGTTTGAGGATGATAGAGTGTCGTTCGGATCCTCGTATTCCACAAGTGCGCCACAGACACTGTACCAACTCCGACATGAACTGTGAGTTTTGGTCTGACACGATCTCACTTGGGAATCCTACTCTGGTGAAAATGGTAACCAGGGATTCAGCCACCTTGGCTGCAGAAATACTTGACAAGGCCACGGTTTCTGGATATCGTGTGGCATAGTCCACAACAGTGAGAATATACTGCTTTCCAGATTTACTTGGTTTAGCCAGGAGTCCAATCATATCAACAGCTACTCTTTGAAACTGTTCTTCTATTAGGGGGAGCGGTTGCAAGGATGCCTTTGGGTGATCTCCTGGCCGCCCTCTAGTTCGGCAGAAATGTGCCACTGCTTGAGAAATCCCAGGCCAATAGAAAATGTGAGTCAATCGTCTCGTGGTGCGGGTTTTCCCTTGATGGTCATCAGTAGGGATTAGAGTTAAGCGCGGTTCGCAGTTCGAGGTTCTCCAGTTCGCGGCTCGAGTGATTTTGGGGGCTGTTCTAGATCGAACTAGAACTCGAGCTTTTTTGCTAAAGCTCGATAGTTCTAGATACGTTCGAGAACGGTTCTAGCAGCAAAAAAAACAGCTAATTCCTAGCTGGCTTTCCGCTGTAATAGTGTAAGTCACTCTGTGACTCACACTATTATGACATTTCAGTGTATAGTGTGCGGGAACAGCGCATTCAGATCACTGCTGTATGTATTGCCATTTTTTTTTTCCTTGTATTCCTTCCCTAAGCGCGCGCGTGTAGTAGGGCGGGCCAGCATGTCAGCCAATCCCAGACACACACACACAAAGCTAAGTGGACTTTTAGCCAGAGAAGCAATGGCATGTGTGATAGGATGTCCATGTCACATGTCCCTGCATTATAAAACCGGACATTTTCCTCCAGCACGCCATTATCTGCCTTCTGCGTCCTTGGTGTCAGACATCACTGGCGCAGCTCCTATCGCCAATACTGCTGTATACGCTCCATACACAGCGCTGGACAGCTTACGGATAGCACTTTCTATCAGTCCTTTTAAGGGCTCATACCGGCAGGGTCAGAGCCATAGGTGACAGAGTTTAAAACAGAGTTTAACAGCTACACAAGAAGACAGCGTCTGTGTAGCTAAGGTCAGGGATTTCTTCGCTGCATTTCCCCATTAGGAGGGAGAGAAAGGCAGGCTTCCTTTCCTCTTCCCAGAGACCCGCAACCCTGCCACTGTACCCTCCTGCCCTTTGCACTCTCAAACTCATTGTTACTAAGCCATTATACTAGCAAACAATGAGTGAACTTAGTGGCATCCTAAACGTGGCTGTTGGACTGCTGTATTGCCCCACTAGTGCAAAGATATTTGCAGCACGTCTGCCTGCATTGCACACTAAAACTCATTGTTACTAAGCCATTATACTAGCAAACACTGAGTGAACTTAGTGGCATCCTAAACGTGGCTGTTGGACTTCTGTATCGTCCCACAAGTGCAAAGATATTTGCAGCACCTCTGCCTGCATTGCACATTCAAACTCATTGTTACTAAGCCATTATACTAGCAAACACTGAGTGAAATTAGTGGCATCCTAAACGTGGCTGTTGGACTTCTGTATTGTCCCACTAGTGCAAAGATATTTGCAGCACGTCTGCCTGCATTGCACACTCAAACTCATTGTTACTAAGCCATTATACTAGCAAACAATGAGTGAACTTAGTGGCATCCTAAACGTGGCTGTTGGACTGCTGTATTGCCCCACAAGTGCAAAGATATTTGTAGCACGTCTGCCTTCATTGCACACTCAAACTCATTGTTACTAAGCCATTATATTAGCAAACACTCAGTGAACTTAGTGGCATCCTAAAAGTGGCTGTTGGACTTCTGTATCATCCCACAAGTGCAAAGATATTTGCAGCACCTCTGCCTGCATTGCACACTCAAACTCATTGTTACTAAGCCATTATACTAGCAAATACTGAGTGAACTTAGTGGCATCCTAAACGTGGCTGTTGGACTTCTGTATCGTCCCACAAGTGCAAAGATATTTTCAGCACCTCTGCCTGCATTGCACACTCAAACTCATTGTTACTAAGCCATTATACTAGCAAACACTGAGTGAACTTAGTGGCATCCTAAACGTGGCTGTTGGACTTCTGTATTGTCCCACTAGTGCAAAGATATTTGCAGCACATCTGCCTGCATTGCACACTCAAACTCATTGTTACTAAGCCATTATACTAGCAAACACTGAGTGAACTTAGTGGCATCCTAAACGTGGCTGTTGGACTTCTGTATTGTCCCACTAGTGCAAAGATATTTGCAGCACGTCTGCCTGCATTGCACACTCAAACTCATTGTTACTAAGCCATTATACTAGCAAACACTGAGTGAACTTAGTGGCATCCTAAACGTGGCTGTTGGACTTCTGTATCGTCCCACAAGTGCAAAGATATTTGCAGCACCTCTGCCTGCATTGCACACTCAAACTCATTGTTACTAAGCCATTATGCTAGCAAACACTGAGTGAACTAAGTGGCATCCTAAACGTAGCTGTTGGACTTCTGTATCGTCCCACAAGTGCAAAGATATTTGCAGCACGTCTGCCTGCATTGCACACTCAAACTCATTGTTACTTACTAAGACATTATAATACCAAAAATTGAGTAAACTTAGTGGCATACAAGAAGTGGCTGTTTTACTCCATTAGTGCCCCACTGGTGCAAATCTATGTGCAGCACCTGTGCAGGACACCCTCCTGCTCTGTTTTTAATAAGCTATAATGATAGCAAAAAATACTGCCATTTAGTGGCATCATAGAACTGGCTGTTGTATTTCATTATTGTCCCACTGGTGCCAAGCTATTTCTAGCACCTGTGCAGGACACCCTCCTGCTCTGTTTTTACTAAGCTATAATGATAGCAAAAAATACTGCCATTTAGTGGCATCATAGAACTGGCTGTTGTATTCCATTATTGTCCCACTGGTGCCAAGCTATTTCTAGCACCTGTGCAGGACACCCTCCTGCTCTGTTTTTAATAAGCTATAATGATAGCAAAAAATACTGCCATTTAGTGGCATCATAGAACTGGATGTTGTATTTCATTATTGTCCCACTGGTGCCAAGCTATTTCTAGCACCTCTGCATGACACCCTCATGCACATTTTGCTACGCTAATGTTATAGCAAACTCAGAGAATTTATTGCTGCATTTGATAATTCGGAGGGATAGAAAGTGAGGCTTCCTTTAGCTTTTCCTTCTGTTCATAGACAGCATCTCCAAGTCCACACCCGAAGAGCAATTTCTCCTCCACGTGTAAGTGTGGAGAGGCAGCTAGTGTGCATGCGTGTGCCGATTTACCCCAGCTGCAGCCTAACTACAGTGTTTCGCCTAGTGAGTATGCTCAGCCTGACTGTGCCATTCCTGAGGCTAAGTCTTCATTTCGGGATACAGCGCATGCTCCCACACTTAGTGCGAAAAGCCTCTTTGCACAGGTACTTGCACTCCGTGCCGGGTCTAAGTCCTGTGTTGTGCCTAGACACCATGCTAAAGCTGATAGTCTTTTTTCAGAGACTGTATTTCATGCTACTGAGCATGCTCAGGCACTTACTGCATCAGAGACTAGGTCCGGTAATGAACTCTCTGGCCCTGCCCCTGATGTGGGGGGCCCATATAGACCACAGGGCATCAGGCTAGGCCACTCCCAAATGGCTTGCAGATGCCCGCCCCTATGACTTGTCACCTCATTATTGATGGTCAGACGATGACTGGTGAGGTGTTTGTGTCGTGGCAGCCATGAGGTCATTATTGAAGTTTCGGTTCCAAATAGGATGCTAGTTATGCCACTCATGTCGTGTCACTCTGCTTTTGTCTCCAGGAGGTGCATTGTGGTCCACCCTGGTTTGGGGCGGACCAAGGTTATAAAACGGGCTGGAGCCAACAAGGAGGTGCGCAGTCTTCTACTATGCTCCGAAAGAGCACACCTCCATGTGTTGAACCCATTGCGGCTTTAGGCCAGAGGTAGGCAGGGATAGGGCGTCGATGCAGGCCGCCACCACAGTTGGTAACGCAGAACGGTTAAGACCAGCTCCTGTCCTACAAGTCCTGCTTGTGCAGCCCAGTGGCATTAATAGGCCTGCTGCTGCTGATGCGCCTGCTGTCCACAGGTGTGGCCCCAATGCACACGGTCAGCGTACTCAATGGCCCCTGTGATGTTAACAGGGAGTTCCGGGGCTGGGTGGGCGTGTGGACCGTGTGACGCTAACAGGGCTCCCACTCTCAAGATCCGAGTGGCGTCTAACTCGGTTCAGGCAACTATTAGTTTCATAGCCACACAGCTCTGTATCCTCCACCTAACCTTCCAGTTGCCAACCTCTCCTTTTCCATCTGGGAGCACGGTGGACATTGACTGCTGATGGGGATATATACCTTTCTCTTTCTTTTCTTATTATTTTCGTTATATAGCGGTAACATAGTATATACCACCTTATACAAATCTGCCAGTCCCACCGTAACAGATGGTGTTTCTTCATCAAATGTTACTTTTGCTTAACCAACAAACCTACGGACAAAAACTTTTTTCCCCTTTCCAACACACCTGTTCCCCTTTCCACCAGCATTTGTCCTTTTTCAACTCATTTGGTATATGACCAAAAGTGCAACTCTGCAGGGACACCGTACTCAATGCCGTCTCAGCATAGCAGCCAACCCTCGGTCCCTCAGATGTGGACAAGTAAAAGACCATTTCCTCCTATCCATGACAAAGCGTTGAGATTCACTCTGTGCAGCACTGGTGTTTACTGATAAAAGCAGATCTAAGAATCCGTACCACCTTCTGCAGATACTCCTGTATACGTGCGTCCCATTCTATGACAGGAATTATTTAGCCAAATTTGGTCTTGTACCGAGGATCTAAAAGTGTGGCAACCCAGTAGTCAGCATTACTTCGAATTCGTACAATCCGAGGGTCATGTTGTAGGTAATGCAGCAAGAAGGCGCTCATGTGTCTTGTGCATCCAGGAGGACCAAGTCCTTGGTTTGTTGGTGGCAGAGAGGTGAGAATCGTGCCTCCTTCCTCTGCCCTCTCCCCCCAACCTCGCACAACCGAAATGTGAGCAAGCTCTCACTCATCTGCTGAGTCTTCCATGCCCATCGCAAGTTCGTGCTTCATTTCTTCATGGGCTCCTGCACCTTCCTCATTAATTTTTGCTGATACTATGCGCCCTTGTTAATCCCTATCCCCCACCATGACTGCCGCCTAGGTGCCGCTCACCGTATGGACCTTGTACATCTTATTATCCCTTCTGCATATGACTCCTCCTGTACTTCCTCCCCTTCCTCTTGGACCAACACCTGACTCCGAATAATGATTACAGTGTGCTCCATCTTGTAGATGACCAGAATTGTCACGCTGAGAATGGCATCGCTAGTGCTAAACATCTTCGTCGACATTTGTAAACTGTGTAGAAGGGTGCATAGGTCCTTGATCTGACACCACTCCAGCAGCGTGATCTGCACCACCTCTGGATCAAGTTAGCCCAGGGTATACGTCATACCATATTTCAGCAGGGCTCTGCGGTGCTGCCACAGATGCTGCAACATGTGCAGATTCAAATTCCTGCGTGTCAGAACATCGCATTTCCGGCGTTTAACCGCCAGACCCTAAGACTTCAGGAGCGATGAAAGTTGTTGAGCTGCTGGGTGCGAAGGATGAAAGTGAGCACATAGCAGCGTGCCCGCTGCACAAGGCCATGTAGGCTGGGATGGTATTTTAAAAATTGCTGGAGAATCAGATTCAACACGTGAGCCATACAAGGCACGTGTGTCACACAGCCCTGACGAAGGGCCGCAGACAGGTTTGCATCATTGCCGCACACGGCTGTTAAGTCACCAACGTAGTTCGCTCAATCAATTTGTACTCCGGTCGCCAGGTGACAACGTGTTCCTTTCGTGCATAGTGCTGATGATGGGAAAGGAGTTGATGCCTGCGGCGCAGGTGGACGCAGGTTATGGTCACCCACTGAGTTGCGTTGCCTTGACAGATACAGAACCACAGGCTGAATGTAGGTGGCGGGTATCTCACAGATGAAGTACCATCATTCAGCTACAACCAATGGGAAGACACCACACTCTTTTTTAGGCCCCTCCTGTCTGCAGACCACTGCCAGACAAAGCTATGAACCTCTTGTTACTGTTACCCCCAGTTCAGTTTTATGAGTTTGTGTGCTTGTTACCTCACTACTTTTCCTGCTTGCTGTTTATGTACCTCGTTGGCCGATCCGCATTTCACCTCTGCTTCTTTTCTGATTAAGTCCTGGCCGTCCCATTCTGTTCCTGTTCCTCAATTAATGTTTTTGACCCTGCATGACTACTATTCTCTGGAACTGCAGCCTTCCACAGGTATTGATCAACTTGGGCCCTGTGTAATTCCAAATCACTGTATAGGGGTTAAAGGGTTTCAGGGTTCTGGGTGTCCAGCTTGGTGAGTGGCTTGCCTCCAGCCTATCCTTTACAGCCCATCTGAGTGTGTCGATCCAGGCAGGCGTTATACCGTGCCCTCTGCAGAAGGCCATGTAGGCCGGGATAGTGTTTTAAAAATTGCTGGAAAACCAGGTTCAACACGTGAGTCATACAAGGCACGTGTGTCACATTTCCCTGAAGAAGGGTCGCAGACTAGTTTGCATCATTGGCGCACCCGACCTTCCCTGATTTCTGGTTGAGTGTAGACAGCCATTGATGAAACTCGGTCTCACTCTCCAGAGCTAACCGTCCACAATTCCTCAGCGGTGTCTCACATTTCCCCTACATTTGAAAGTAAACATTTGACCGCCTGATGGCCTTGAGCTCTGCTGCCAGCATAGTAAGGAGGTGTGTGCGATTCCTTGGGCGCAGTTACAAGGAAAGGTGGCCTGACCACACAGGGTTTGGGCCGAGGTGGAGGACCCACACGAGGTTAAGGAGGCAGAAGCAGTGGAGGGACTTATACATACAGAGGAAGGATTGACACACAAGTCGTGGGGACGGCAAGACTTGTACAGCAAACCCTTCTCCATCTCTCACCATAGTTACCCAGTGCCCAGTCAGCAACATGTAACTCTCCTGTCCATGCTTACTGGTCCAAGTATCTGTGGTGAAATGCACCCTGTCACACACAGAGTTTCTCAAGGAATCGGTGAGGTTGTGTGCGACCTGCTGTGGTAGCGCGGGCACGCCTTTCTTGGAGAAGGAGTGACGACTGGCCATCGGCTCTTGGGGCACTGCAATGGGCATAAGGTCTCGAAAATCCTCGGTCTCAAAAGGGTGTAAAGGCAGCCTTTCTGTTGCCAACAAGTTGCAGATGATGAAACTCAACCTCTAGGCATGTCATGCCCTTCGAAAATCATGTAAAACACAGCGAGGGGACTCCAACCACAGTCTCCCTCGTTTCCACTAATTGGGCCACACACACCCCACTTGACTGGCATCACTTGATCCCCCTTTTCAAAATGAAACAGATGCTTTGCATGAAGCACTCTCAAAAATGCGCGTGTCTTTCCCGTCCCCTGGATGACCCAGGGGAAGAAAAGTCCTCTGAGAGCCATGACTTGTTCATCTTGGTTCTTTTAGAAACACAGCGAGGGGACTCCAACCACAGTCTCCCTCGTTGCCACTAATTGGGCCACACACACCCCACTTGACTGGCATCAGTTGACCCCCCTTTTGAAAAAGAAAAAGATGCTTTGCATGAAGCACTCTCAAAAATACGCGTGTCTTTCCCGTCCCCTGGATGACCCAGGGGAAGAAAAGTCCTCTGAGAGCCATGACTTGTTCATCTTGGTTCTTTTAGAAACACAGCGAGGGGACTTTAACCACAGTCTTCCTCATTGCTACTAATTGGGCCACACACACCCCACTTGACTGGCATCACTTGACCCCCCTTTTCAAAATGAAAAAGATGCTTTGCATGAAGCACTCTCAAAAATACGCTTGCCTTTCCCGTCCCCTGGATGACCCAGGGGAAGAAAAGTCCTCTGAGAGCCATGACTTGTTCATCTTGGTTCTTTTAGAAACACAGCGAGGGGACTCCAACCACAGTCTCCCTCGTTTCCACTAATTGGGCCACACACACCCCACTTGACTGGCATCACTTGATCCCCCTTTTCAAAATGAAACAGATGCTTTGCATGAAGCACTCTCAAAAATACGCGTGCCTTTCGCCTCCCCTGGATGACCCAGGGGAAGAAAAGTCCTCTGAGAGCCATGACTTGTTCATCTTGGTTCTTTTACAAACACAGCGAGGGGACTCAAACCACAGTCTCCCTCGTTTCCACTAATTGGGCCACACACACCCCACTTGACTGGCATCACTTGATCCCCATTTTCAAAATGAAACAGATGCTTTGCATGAAGCACTCTCAAAAATACGCGTGCCTTTCGCCTCCCCTGGCTGACCCAGGGGCAGAAAAATCCTCTGAGAGCCATGTCCACATTGTCAGTGGACAGACACGTGTGCTTATCTGCCAGCAGACCCCCAGCAGCACTGAAGACAGGTTCCGAGAGAACGCTGGCTGCAGGACACGACAAGATCCCCAAGGCGTACGTGGCAAGCTCAGGCAATTTATCCAGATTGGAAGCCTAAATTGAGCTGGGCTCAAGTTGCACAGTAATGGCATCGATGTTTCCTTGCATATACTCATATATCTGTGTCTCCTCCTCTTTTTCCTTGTTCAGCTCTTTTGTTTTCGCATGGGTATATGTCCTTGTCACTTTCCCATGTGTTTGTGTTGTGTTGTGAGTTGTTTATCACCTTTTGGACACCTTTGAGGGTGTTTTCTAGGTGTTTTTATGTGTTTGTGATTGCCTGCCATTGTTTCCTATGCAGTTCGAGTTTGGTTCGTCGAACGTTCGACGAACCGAACTCGAACGGGACCTCCTTTCGGCTAACCGACCTCGAGCCGAACCGCGACCGGTTCGCTCATCTCTAGTAGGGATGTCATTTGCAAGATGTAATAGGGAAACTCTTTCTGGGGTATTTCTGGGGAACAATCAGCTGTTTGCTATAAGTCCAGGGTTTATCTAGGGAGTCAGCATTGGGAACTTGATATAGAAGTCCATTTTCTCTAATTATTTTTACCCGTTTTCCCCTAACTGCCCTATTTCAGCCCGAGTTCTAAAATTAGGTAGGGTGGGGTCAGTCAATACCTCTCGTCTAAACTGAACTTTATCCCAAGTGACATTCATATGATCCCCACAGAAAGAATCACTCACTGGCTGTGACGGCGGTTCTAATGGCCTTATTTCCATTGATGGGCTGAACGCGTCCACATCTGCTGCTCTCTTGGCTTGACTTCGGGTTATCGCACCGACAAAGTGGCATTGAAGATTCCCCACATCGTTTCCTAAAAGAACGTCTGCAGGAAGGCCGCTATTACACTGATTATGCATTGTTTGACCCCAAAGCCATAGTCCAGGGTTACACTCGCTCTTGGAATATATCTCTAAGTACCTCCAGCCAATTCAATGGCAATTCCTGGTCCCTTTTGAATTGCTTCTGGTTCAATTACTCGGGGATCGGCTATGGTGAGAAAAGCCCCAGTGTCACGAAATCCAATAACTTTTTGGCCATGCAGCACGACCTCCTGAGATGTTTATGCTGAAGATCAGACAAACAGGAGGCTGTGGCTCGCACCCCATTCATTCCTGGTAGGGAACTCAACATATTAGAGTCACTTGGTATATCATCAGGGAGTGAATCCAGCTCTTCTCCTGTTGAGAGTGTCTGTAGATAATGGACAGGCAAAGAGGGTCTGTAACTGTTCTGCCTCCGAACACCTGGACAGTGATCTTGCAGATGACTAGGTTGCCCACATCCATAACATCTGCATTCTATGATTTTTTTCTCCCCGTCTTACTCACAAAGAGGAGGCAGGAGTAATGGGAGTCAAATTCACACGAGGTCCGCCATGCATTGCTAGTCTAGTGGGACGGTGGACATTGGAGGCCGAAGGAGAAGAGGTCATCAGTGTTGGGGGCCTCGTAGCTTTTTTTCTCACTGACTAGTAGTTTTTTCCTCTGGGGTTTGATGGTCAGAACCTCATCAGCTATACCAGCCGCTTGTTCAACTGTCTCTGGTCTCCTCTCACGCACCCGGATCTCAGTAAAGCACTTGGCATAGAACTGTTCTTTTAGGATGACCTGGAAGAAAGTCTCCCAAGTTAAGGCCCCCTCTCCCTCCAGTGATGGTATACTTGTTTGAGTCTGTGGGCATACATTTTGTCATTCCCCATCACAGGTTAAAGTATGGAACTGAGCCCTGTATGTATCTGGGGTCACGGTTTAGAATAGGGACCCACTCAAGAGGTTCGCCGTGACGTGGCAGTGGGCTTAATACAATCTGATCAGAATGGTAACAAAGAACCTCATGTTCTATTTAATTTTTTGCCTAGCGCCTTTAGATCATTGTATTTTTTGGGATGTGCGATCCATGTCTTTTTCTTCATAGTATGTTACATGGCATAATGTTGCAATATGGTTTCTTTAATGGTTCCATAATCGCAGTTCCACCGAGGGTCTATAGCTCTATAAGCTTCAGCAGCTCCACCGTCTAAGAACCCCACCAGATGTCGGACTCTCTCCCTCTCTGGGACTTCCATCAACTGGCACTGATGCTCGAAGTCCTGGAAGAAGTCCAAAAGTGTAACTGTAGCGCCCCATGGGGCAGGTGTTTTTAACCTACTCATTGCCAGGCTGGGGGTGCAGATCCTCTGCATTGTCACGGGGTGGCCTGGCCAGGTTCTGTTACCCCGAAGCGTACAGGAAGGAGGATTGGAGGGTGGTAGGGAGGATGGAGGTAGTAGTAGAAGGTTAGGAAAGTCTATTAGGATCATGACACCACCTGTGGTATGCAGCCAGGGATGGGGGCCGCCGCTGCAGGGTCTCTCACCGGGGCAGATGTCAGGTGCAGCCGAAATGGTGTCGCTCCCCACAGGCAGAGCGGGAATATCCTGGGGAGGATGGTCAAGGGTGGTTGTAGTCCCCGTTGGCTCCACAGCGCTAGGCGCCGGCGCCGGTAAAAGGACAGGCATAGACAGAGGCTGCGGTTCCAGGTGTTTTTACTCACAAGTCTTTCAGACGCTGCTCGAGGTACTGTTCTCTGCCATGAAGTGCTCCAGCCAATCCCAGATCTGTGAAAGGTCAAGTCCGGTGTGTGTGTCAGCCTGTGAGCTCTCTCCTCCTTTTATGCGCTAAGTATTGGACCCCTGTAGCATGAAGCACTTGAGAGTCCCGGTATCAGTAAAGTGTTTCCCGTTCTGTATGCTGATAGCGCGGTTCCGTTATGGGGCCGGTCATCAACCCCGGATCTTATGTGCTATTTGCTGCAGACTCGTGGGATGGGTTTGGTAACTTTTCGTAGCCGTTCCCCGCGACCTTTGCAGAGTTAGTAGACAACATGAAGTATGCCTGCCATAGGATTCTGTATCCTGACAGCGCCAGTCCTGTCGAAACAGCTGCCCTGATTCTCCCCAGCGACTGTACTGAATGCCTTGGCCCACAGAGCTGCTCGCGGCATGTCTGCTCTGCTCTGTGTCTGAAGCTGAACTCTCTGCTCTGGTGTGTTGTGTGTTCTGGGCTGTTGCCCCCAGTCGCTGCCACCGGCTGGTTCACTACTCTCACTAGATCAACCTGCCCTTCCCACTGTGTGCTCCTGATTCCCCCTGGTGGTTGCTTCTCCCTGTCCCTGAGTCCCTGGTTCCATTGGATCTGGGGAGCCCCTGGTGCTGTGGCATCCTGTAAACC
Organism: Anomaloglossus baeobatrachus; assembly: GCF_048569485.1. Lineage (NCBI taxonomy): Eukaryota > Metazoa > Chordata > Amphibia > Anura > Aromobatidae > Anomaloglossus > Anomaloglossus baeobatrachus. Next base: position 145,149,386 of record NC_134362.1, on the reverse strand, counting down.
CATTAGAGAGGGCAACCCAGTAACTGTATATTTGTGTATGTGTAAACTGGCCTCGACCTTCCTTGGACCCAGGATGAGTACTACACCCTAATGGGGGTGCAGCACCCTGTGGCACCTGAAGCCACAGGGGCGCCACACAACGAGCTCTTCATTAGCATATATGGATAAAGTATGATATTGGGCAAATGCAATGGGTTGGTTGCCAAAGTCACAATTTTTATTATGGCTATGACCCGTACAAGGCGCTGTGTTTGGTTTGAATAGTCATTATTTTTGGCTGACAAAGTTGAAAGGCTGAAAACTAAGTCAATCTAAATTTTATATTGATAAGTTAACTTGGCAGGATTTTACATACCAAGGTACATTACAAAGGTATAAATACTTTTCTTCATGAGCAATAGTGGAAAATCAATAATTTATACTGCTATAATTTCCATGACTTATTTTTTGCTTGTGAATATCTTTTAGATAACATTTAGAGTGTATTTCATTGATGTAGACACTACTGTATGTGGTACTTGAAGAGGTTGTTCACTAATCGGGCATCCACCCCTTATAGAATAACAACAGTCTTTGTTCATCTCCAGTGGCAGCACCATTCCACTGATTATGGCACTGGCTCTCCTGGGACTCGTGTGACGTTATTATATCATGTGAGTCCTGCAGCCACCGCTTCACTATTACTTTAGACGAAACTGACAACCGCAGCTGCGCATGTGTGGAGAAAGGCCAAAGAGCACAGTCGCATGCGCCCTAAAATACTATGCACTGGTCTCCGCAATGGAAGACACTATGTGGACGACGTAGGATGCGTCAAACACACAAAGCAAGAAGAAACAAATTAGGTCAAGAACAACAAACCATACATGCAACTATTGCATGAAGAGAGTAGGCATTGGATCAAGACCAGTGATACCCATTGGACTGAACCACGCCATAGGTGAGTAGAATAAAAAGGTCTTTTTTCTGCCTTGCAGAGTGGCTTGGGGACATACAGTGGCATACAAAAGTTTGGGCACACGTTGGAAAAATATTGTTATTGTAAATAGTTAAGCAAGTTGAAAATTACATGATCTATAAAAGGCATGAAATTAAAGATGACACATTTCCTTTGTATTTTTGGAAAAAAATAACATTTTTCATCTTTCACATTTTAAGCATTACATAAAATGAAAATGGGCTGATGCAAAAGTTTGAACGTCCTTGGAGATTTGTGTGCTCGGATAATTTTGACTAAGATTTCAGACCATTATTAGTCTGTTAGGCTTATGACTTGTTCACTATCATTGTTAGGGAAGGCCAGGTGATGCAAATTTCACAGATTTATAATAGCTCAGCCAACTCTAAGGCCTAAAACACACTTACGCAAAAAAAACGTCCATGTGACACGGTCCGTTTTTCGGGTCCGTGTTCCGTATTTTTGGGGCGTTTCTCCAGTACGTATGGCATCCGTGTGATGGCGTATGCGAGCCGTGTGTACGTGTGGAATGTCCTTATTGACATAAAATACGTACGTGTGCAGTCCGTTTTTTCAGATCCGTATTCTTACCCAATTAACGATTTCAATCATTCATCATGAGATACTGGTGTTGTTGTTTGCCTTCAATTGACCTGATAGATTGGAAACAAGTGTTTCCAATTTTGTGATGAAATACGGACACGGACGATACGTGCTGAACACGGACATACTCCGTGCGCGGTCCGTGCAGGCACGGACCCATAGACTAAAGCGGGTCCGTGCCTGCGTGCTGCCGGCCAAAAACGGACATGTCGTCCATGTAGAAAAGCGCACACACGTACTTACCACATGGACACACGTTCCGTGTGATTTTACGTAAGTGTGCCATCTTCCATTGAATAACATGTGTCTCCGTGTGTACGTGTCTCCGGTACGTGCAAATACGTACCGCACACGTACAAATTACACGGATGTGTGTTGCGGGTCTAACCTAGTGCCAAAAACAGCAGTTACCTTTTCCTCAGTTTGAAAGGTATTTAAGAAATGGCAGTCAAGAGGAACAATGGAGGTCAAGAGAAGGTCTGAAAGACAAGGCAAGTGCTGTTAGTAGGATTATTAGAGAGAAGTGAAGAGCGGACTCACAGATAACCAGGACCATTAAGTTTTTAAAATCACTATCCGGGCCAGATTCCAGTCCCCATATAAGTCTAGGGGGACCAGATTATTTAAATTAAAATTGTTGGTAGAAGTGATAGGGGGATAGGAGAAGGCACACTGTACTTACTGAGGCTCCAAGGCAGCTGTGCACTGCTTTCTGGCCGTGCATTCACTTCAGGGGCCGCTAATTACTTTTATTGCATAACCACTGTTTTCCTTGCTTTCCCCACCCACTGGCAGTCCTAGCATCTGTGATTGGTTGCAGTCAGAGGCACCCCTCAGCCTGGCCTGCGAGTCTCTATCATACAGTAAAAATAAGTAAATAACTAACATATTTGGCGTAGGATCCCCCATATTATGATTCAAAGCACAGATAAAGCATATGGTTATTGGCTGCTGCCCTCAGCCGTGTGCTTATATTGGCTGTGTATCAAACAGGAGAAATCGCATGCGGCTTTTTTTTTTTTTATTTAGATAAATAATTTTAAATCACAGCATGCGGTCCCCACCAATGATACCCAGCCATGATAAAGCCCAACAGTTGGGGGCTAGTATTCTCAGGTTTTGAAGATCCATGGTAATTGGGAGCCCCTAGCCTAAAAATAATAGCCTGAAACCGCCCCAAAACTGTCGCATCCATTAGATGTGACAATCCTAGCGCCTTACCCTGCTCTTCCCAATTGCCCTGTGGTGGGGGCAATAAGGGTAATAACAGAGGTTAAATGACAGCACACGACTGTAATCAGTCCCAAAATTAGTGATGGGTAGAGGTCTATGACACCTTACTATCACTAATCTTAGAAATAAAAATAAATAAACACAAACACAGAGAAAAATCCTTTATTTGAAATAAAATGCAGCACCCTCTTTCCCCTCTTTATCAACGCCAAAAAAACTCTTGACATTCCACCTTAATTCACATGACGTCCCACGACGGTCCTGACTCTGCTACATCCGAGCCTGGAGAGACCAAAAACATGTCAGATCTCTCCAGGCTCCCGGAAACACTAACAAGAAGGACCCGGCTGCCTGCAGTGATGTCACTCAGTTCACCGGAGGTCAAATTCAAGTTCCCACGATATGACCTGTGGTGACCTAAAGCACTTTGGCTTATAATGAGGGGCCATGCCTCGCACCCTGCCAGCCCTTTAACACTGACAGTCCCAGCCAGTGATTGGGGAGTGCGGGGCTTTGGCACTTTCGTTTTTTCCTCCCTTGATTCCAAGAACCATAACTTTTTATTTTCCCTCAATAGGGCAGTCTTATTAAGGGACGAGATATATTTTTGATGGCCACTATTTTATCATATGATATAATGGAAAGCTAAGAAGAAACTCCAAGTGTGTCAAAATAGTGAAAAAAATGCAATTTTGTTTACACTTTTCATTTTACCATAAAACTAACCTGGCAATATGATTCTATAGGTTAAAACAATTACGCAGGTACCAAACCCAAACATGTATAAATATTTTATTTAAGTGGTGAAAAAAATTCTGAAATTTGTAAAAAAAAAAAAAAAAGTTATATGTGACGTGACTTTCTGACAACTGTAATGTTTTCAATTTTTGGGCTATGAAACTGTATGAAGCCTTGTTTTTTGTACCCCAGCCAATGTTTTTATTGATATTTTTGGGCATATGAAATGTTTTGTCTAATACATTTTTTTCTGTTGTTGCGGCAGACAAAAAAAACGCAATTCTGGCAATTTATTTTTTTCTCATTACGATGCTTATCGATCAGATTAATTTATTTTATATTTATTTACACAGCAGTACCAAATATATGTATTTTTTTATATGGTTACTTTTGACTCTTAGGTGACTTGAACCTGTGATCATCTAATCACTTCTACTGTATACAGCAATGCAAAAATCACAGTTTATTATGAACACTGGCCACTGGATGTTTTTGTTCAGCAGTACTGTGAAGACAGAAACAGTAGATGTCAAAGATATGATTTTGATCATGTCCTTAGTACACCTTACCTACAAAATTCAGCGTTACTTCAAATAACTCAGCTTAAAGGAAGCTACCATGAAAAAAATGACCTAATGTTTAATTAGGTATTTAGGTTTAATATATTTAAATATTTTTGACCATTTTTTTTTACAAATCACAATCTGAATTACAAATATAAATCTTGCAATCTTCACACTGGCCACTGGGGTTTTTTATACTCTAATTTCCTGTTGTTTCAGGAAACACCACATTAACATTAAGACACACATACATTACATCTCATTTGTTTTTTTCAGTTCCTTTTCCTGCCTCTTTGAGCTGTAAGAAACAATTGTGTGTGTGTGTGTGTGTGTGTGTGTGTGTGTGTGCGTGTGTGTGTGTGTATATATATATATATATAGATAGGTGGATATATAATATATATACTACAGTTCAAAGGTTTGGGGTCACCCAGACAATTTTGTCTTTTCCAGAAAAATCATTCTTTTATTTATCAAATGAGTTGTGTAATGAATAAAAAATATAGTCCGGACATTAATGAGGTTAGAAATAATGATTTTTACTTGAAATAATAATTTTCACCTTCAAACTTTGCTTTCATCACAGAATGCTCTTTTGCAGCGATTAAAGCTTTGCAGACCTTTGGCATTCTAGCTGTTAATTTGCGGAGGTAAGCTGGAGATATTTCACCCATGCTTCCTCCTCTCCCACAAGTTGGATTCCTTTGATGGGCACTTTTTGTGTACCATATACTCAAGCTGCTCCCACAACAGCACAATAGGGTTGAGATCTGGTGAGTGGGCTGGCCACACCATAACAGATAGAATACCAGCTGCCTGTTTCTTCCCTAAATAGTTCATGCATAATTTGGAGATGTGCTTTGGGTCATTGTCCTGTTGTAGGATGAAATTGGCTCCAATCAAGCGCTATCCACAGGGTATGGCATGGCATTTCAAAATGGAGTGATGGTCTTTCTTATTCAAAATCCCTTTTACGTTGTACAAATCTCCCACTTGACCAGCACCAAAGCAACCCCAGACTATCACATTACCTCCACCATGCTTGACAGATGGCGTCAGGCACTCTTCCGGCATCTTTCAGTTGTTTAGCGTGTCACAAATGTTCTTCTGTGTGATCCAAACACCTCCATCTTTGATTCGTCTGACCATAACACTTTTTTCCAATCTTCCTCTGTCCAATGTCTGTGTTCTTTTGCCCCTATTAATCTTTTCCTTTTTTTAGCCAGTCTCAGATATGGCTTTTTCTTTGCCACTCTGTCCTGAAGGCTAGCATCCCGGAGTGGCCTCTTCACTGTAGACATTGACACTGGCATTTTGCAGGTACTATTTAATGAAGCTGCCAGTTGAGGACCTGTGAGGCATCGATTTCTCAAACTAGAGACTCTAATGTACTTGTCTTGTTGCTCAGTTGTGTAGCGGGCCACCCACTTCTCTTTCTACTCTGGTTAGAGCCTGTTTGTGCTATCCTCTGAAGGGAGTAGTACACACTGTTGTAGGAAATCTTCAGTTTCTTGGCAATTTCTCGCATGAAATAGACTTAATTTCTAAGAACAAGAATAGACTGTTGAATTTCACATGAAAGTTCTCTTTTCCTGGCCATTTTGAGAGTTGAATGGAACCAACAATTGTAATGCTCCAGATACTCAACTAGCTCAAAGGAAGGTCAGCTTTAGGGTATGTGCGCACGTTGCTTTTTACCTGCTTTTTAACTGCTTTTTTGCTGCTTTTTCTTCTGCGCTGTTTAATGCCAAAATGGATGTGTTCTTCTATTCAAGCAAAGTCTATGGGAATTTGGGTTTCTTGTTCACACTATGTTGTTCAAAATGCTGCCTTTTTGTGGCAGAACTTTGGTCAAAAACTCAGCTTTTCAAAGAAGCAACATGTCAATTGTTTTTGCCATTTGGGTTTTGCACTGCAAAGCTGAGTTTTTGACCAAAGTTCTGCCACAAAAAGGCAGCATTTTGAACAACATAGTGTGAACAAGAAACCCAAATTCCCATAGACTTTGCTTGAATAGAAGAACACATCCATTTTGGCATTAAACAGCGCAGAAGAAAAAGCAGCAAAAAAGCAGGTAAAAAGCAGGTAAAAAGCAACGTGCGCACATACCCTTATAGCTTCTCTAATCAGCAAAACTGTTTTCAGCTGTGCTATCATACTTTCACAAGGGTTTTCAAGGGATTTCTAAACATCCGTTAGCCTTCTGACACAGTTAGCAAACACAATGTACCATAGCACACTGGAGTGGGGGTTGTTAGAAATGGCCCTCTATACACCTATGTAGATATTGCATTAAAAAGCAGATGTTTGAGGCTAGAAAAGTCATGTACCACATTAACAATGTATAGAGTGTATTTCTGTATAATTTAATGTTAGCTTCATTGAAAAAAAAATGTGCTTTTCTTTCAAAAATAAGGAAATATCTAAGTGACCCTAAATTTTTTAACTGTAGTGTATATATATATAACTATATATTTATATATATATATACAGTACAGACCAAAAGTTTGGACACACCTTTTCATTCAAAATTCTTCGCATTGAAGGCATCAAAACTATGAATTAACACATGTGGAAAGAAATACTTAACAAAAAAGTGTGAAACAACTGAAAATATGTCTTATATTCTAGGTTCTTCAAAGTAGCCACCTTTTGTTTTGACTACTACTTTGCACACTCTTGGCATTCTCTAGATGAGCTTCAAGAGGTAGCCACCGGAAATGGTTTTCACTTCACAGGTGTGCCCTGTCAGGTTTAATAAGTGGGATTTCTTGCCTTAGAAACGGGGTTAGGACCATCAGTTGTGTTGTACAGAAGTCTGGTGGATACACAGCTGATAGTCCTACTGAATAGACTGTTGGAATTTTATTATGGCAAAAAAAAGCAGCTAAGTAAAGAAAAACGAGTGGCCATCATTACTTTAAGAAATGAAGGTCAGTCAGTCCGAAAAAATTGGGAAAACTTTGAAAGTGTCCCCAAGTGCAGTGGCAAAAACCATCAAAGGGTATGTGCGCACGTTGCGTTCTCTGCAGTGCAGAAAAGAACGCACGCTCTGGCAGACTGGACACTGCATTTGTAAAAAAAACTGCATCGACAACGCATGCATTTTGGATTCTTTTTCCATGCATTTTGCATGCGTTTTGGATGCATTTTTGACAGTGCGTTCCCCCGGCAATTCAGCTCTGCTACATGCCGGCTGACAGCACACACAGACAGAGTCGCGCGATGAGAATGAACTCGGATGAACTTCACCCGACTTCATTGTCATACCGCGGCTCTGTCTGTGTGTGGCGTCCTGATTAGCGGTCAACCATGAAGGACTCACCGGTGACCACTAATCCCCTGAGTGACTGAAGTGAGCAGCGCGATTAGCGCTGCCGTCACTCAGGTTACCCGTGGCCAGCTGGAGTCCTCCACCCGAGACCGCAACTCACCTGTGACTTCATCGCTGATTGCGCTGCTCACTTCAGTTGCTGCGTGGAGCTGACAAAAAGTGGTTTGGTCTGTGACCGCTCTTGTCAGCTTCATATAGCAGAGCTGAGAGCGTCGCGGGACCTCGTGTGGATTACGTCGGACCTGGAGGGGTATTTGAGGATTTTAATAAAGTGGTGAAAGAGGGTGGGTTTTTTGCCTTTTATTCCCAATAAAGGATTTTTTGGATGTGTGTGTGTTTATTTTCTTTAACTTACAGGTTAATTATGGAAGGTATCTCGGGGAGACACCTGCCATGATTAACCTAGGACTTAGTGAATGCTATGGGCTGCTGCCATTAACTGCTTATTACCTCGATTGCCACCGCACCAGGGCAATTCGGAATGAGCCGGGTAGAGTCCCAGGACTGTGGCATCTAAAGTATGCGGCAATTCCGGGTGGCTGCTAGCTGATATTGTTAGGCTGGGGGGGTTCCCCATAACGTGGCGCTCCCCATCCTGAGAATACCAACCTTTAGCCATGTGGCTTTACCCTGGCTGGTATCAAAATTGGGAGAGACCGCACGTCGTTTTTTTTTAATTATTTATTTATTTATTTTACTGCACGATATAGACCCGCCCACCTGTGGCTGTGATTGGTTGCAATGAGACAGCTGTCACTCAGCGTGGGGGCGTGTCTGACTGCAACCAATCATAGACGCCGGTTGGCGGGGAAAGCAGGGAATACCAGATTGAATAATGAGTGGCTGGCATTTTCAAAAGAGGTTAAGCCGCCGGAGCTATGTGACAGCCGTGCAGCGCCACGCCGTTGATCGGTGAGTATGAGAGAGGGGGAGAGACTGACCGACGGACAGAGAGAGGGACAGACAGAGAGAGAGCGACCGACAGAGAGAGAGAGAGACAGACAGACCGGCCAACTGACAGAGAAAGAGACCGACTGACCGACAGACAGAGAAGATTCACCGACATCCACAGACAGAGATTGACCAACATTGACAAAGAGAGACTGAAAAGACCTGCATTTTGCTTGTCAAAAAAGCATGCGGAACACAACAAAAATGGAGTCCAAGTGCATTTTGGTTGCATTTTGACCCACATTATTGATTTCAATGGGTGGAGAACGCAGCTACAACGCACAAAAGAAGTGACATGCTGCTTTTTTTTCCGCAGCGATTTTCGGCATCCAAAACGCTGCGTTTACAAACGCACCGTGTGCATTGATTTTTCGGCTTTCTCATAGACTTTGCTAGGGAAACTGAACGCATGCAATTTGGCACTGAAAACGCTGCAGTTCAAAACGCAGCGTTTCCGCGGAAAAAAAAACTCAACGTGCGCACTTAGCCAAATGCTACAAAGAAACTGGCTCACATGAGGATCGCTCCAGGAAAGGAAGACCAAGAGTAACCTCTGCTGCGGAGAATAAGTTTATCCAAGTCACCAGCCTCAGAAATTGCAGGTTAACAGCAGCTCAGATTAGAGACTAGGTCAATGCCACACAGAGTTCTAGCAGGAAACACATCTCTAGAACAACTGTTAAGAGGAGTCTTTGTGCAGCAAGCTTTCATGGTAAAATAGCTGCTAGGAAACCACTGCTAAGGACAGGCAACAAGCAGAAGAGACTTGTTTGGGCTAAAGAACACAAAGAATAGACATTAGACCAGTGGAATGGAAATCTGTGCTTTGATCTGATGAGTCCAAATTTGAGATCTTTGGATCCAACCACCGTGTCTTTGTGCGACGCAGAAAAGGTGAACGGATGGACTCTAAATGCTTGGTTCCCACCGTGAAGCATGGAGGAGCAGGTGTGATGGTGTGGGGGTGCTTTGCTAGTTACACTGTTGGGGATTTATTAAAAATTGAAGGCATACTGAACCAGCATGGCTACCACAGCATCTTGCAGTGGCATGCTATTCTATCCGGTTTGCGTTTAGTTGGACCATCATTTATTTTTCAACAGGACAATGACCGCAAACACACCTCCAGGCTGTGTAAGGGCTATTTGACTAAGAAGGAGAGTGATGGGGTGCTACGCCAGATGACCTGGCCTCCACAGTCACCAGACCTGAACCCAATCGAGATGTTTTGGGGTGATCTGGACCGCAGAATAAAGGCAAAAGGACCAACAAGTGCTAAGCATCTCTGGGACCTCCTTCAAGACTGTTGGAAGACCATTTCCGGTGATTACCTCTTGAAGCTCATCAAGAGAATGCCAAGAGTGTGCAAAGCACTAATCAAAGCAAAAGGTGGCTACTTTGAAGAACCTAGAATATAAGACATATTTTTTAGCTTTTTCACACTTGTTTTGTTAAGTATTTCATTCCACGTGTGCTTATTCATAGTTTTGGTGCCTTCAATGCGAATCTACAATTTTCAGAGTCATGAAAATAAAGAACACTCTTTGAATGAGAAGGTGTGTCCAAACTTTTGGTCTGTACTATATATATATATATATTAGTGATGAGCGAGTACTAAAAAGCTCGGGTGCTCGAAGCTTGGGCCGAGCCTCCCAAGATACTCGTGTACTCGGCCCGAGCAACGAGCCCAATGTTATCCTATGGGAGACCCGAGTATTTTTGTGAAATGACCCCCCGGCAGCATGGAGAAACCCTAAAAATCTCACAAAAGTCTCAGAAGAGTGCTCAAATGACATGGCAACAGCATGGGGAAGACCCCTTGAAGCATTTATCACTGAAAAGTCACAGCTGTGAACAATTTTGTCCGCGTTTTACGCCATTTTTACGGACTCACCAGAAAACCTTCCAAAATGACCCCAAAATGATTTTTCATGGCGGAAATGTTAAGGGCACATACCCAATAGTGAGATAGAGCTGGTGTATGTTACTTTTTGAGATTAATACATAAAAGATTTTACGTGAAAACATTGTGTGGCACTCCGATGTCCCTGAGAAGAGACGTACATGAAGGCCTCTTGAGTCTAATGTGCCCATTTTGAGGAAGTGAGTCTTTGTAGTATTTTCCTTTGCCAGGGCAGTCCAAAATTGTGAGGTTCACCAATGCCCCTGCATACAGACGTGCATGAGGGCCTGTAAACCTGAAGTGCCCATTGTAAGGAAGTGGGTCTATTGTAGTATAGCCCTTAGGCAGGGCAGCCAAAAATTGGGAGGCTCCACGTTGTCCCTGGATAGAGACGTGCATGAGGGCCTGTAAACCTGAAGTGCCCATTGTAAGGAAGTGGGTCTATTGTAGTATAGCCCTTAGGCAGGGCAGCCAAAAATTGGGAGGCTCCACATTGTCCCTGGATAGAGACGTGCATGATGGCCTGTAAACCTGAAGTGCCCATTGTAAGGAAGTGGGTCTATTGTAGTATAGCCCTTAGGCAGGGCAGCCAAAAATTGGGAGGCTCCACGTTGTCCCTGGATAGAGACGTGCATGAGGGCCTGTAAACCTGAAGTGCCCATTGGAAGGAAGTGGGTCTATTGTAGTATAGCCCTTAGGCAGGGCAGCCAAAAATTGGGAGGCTCCACATTGTCCCTGGATAGAGACGTGCATGATGGCCTGTAAACCTGAAGTGCCCATTGTAAGGAAGTGGGTCTATTGTAGTATAGCCCTTAGGCAGGGCAGCCAAAAATTGGGAGGCTCCACGTTGTCCCTGGATAGAGACGTGCATGAGGGCCTGTAAACCTGAAGTGCCCATTGTAAGGAAGTGGGTCTATTGTAGTATAGCCCTTAGTCAGGGCAGCCAAAAATTGGGAGGCTCCACATTGTCCCTGGATAGAGACGTGCATGATGGCCTGTAAACCTGAAGTGCCCATTGTAAGGAAGTGGGTCTATTGTAGTATAGCCCTTAGGCAGGGCAGCCAAAAATTGGGAGGCTCCACGTTGTCCCTGGATAGAGACGTGCATGAGGGCCTGTAAGCCTGAAGTGCCCATTGGAAGGAAGTGGGTCTATTGTAGTATAGCCCTTAGGCAGGGCAGCCAAAAATTGGGAGGCTCCACGTTGTCCCTGGATAGAGACGTGCATGATGGCCTGTAAATCTGAAGTGCCCATTGTAAGGAAGTGGGTCTATTGTAGTATAGCCCTTAGGCAGGGCAGCCAAAAATTGGGAGGCTCCACGTTGTCCCTGGATAGAGACGTGCATGAGGGCCTGTAAACCTGAAGTGCCCATTGGAAGGAAGTGGGTCTATTGTAGTATAGCCCTTAGGCAGGGCAGCCAAAAATTGGGAGGCTCCACATTGTCCCTGGATAGAGACGTGCATGATGGCCTGTAAACCTGAAGTGCCCATTGTAAGGAAGTGGGTCTATTGTAGTATAGCCCTTAGGCAGGGCAGCCAAAAATTGGGAGGCTCCACGTTGTCCCTGGATAGAGACGTGCATGAGGGCCTGTAAACCTGAAGTGCCCATTGTAAGGAAGTGGGTCTATTGTAGTATAGCCCTTAGTCAGGGCAGCCAAAAATTGGGAGGCTCCACATTGTCCCTGGATAGAGACGTGCATGATGGCCTGTAAACCTGAAGTGCCCATTGTAAGGAAGTGGGTCTATTGTAGTATAGCCCTTAGGCAGGGCAGCCAAAAATTGGGAGGCTCCACGTTGTCCCTGGATAGAGACGTGCATGAGGGCCTGTAAGCCTGAAGTGCCCATTGGAAGGAAGTGGGTCTATTGTAGTATAGCCCTTAGGCAGGGCAGCCAAAAATTGGGAGGCTCCACGTTGTCCCTGGATAGAGACGTGCATGATGGCCTGTAAATCTGAAGTGCCCATTGTAAGGAAGTGGGTCTATTGTAGTATAGCCCTTAGGCAGGGCAGCCAAAAATTGGGAGGCTCCACGTTGTCCCTGGATAGAGACGTGCATGAGGGCCTGTAAACCTGAAGTGCCCATTGGAAGGAAGTGGGTCTATTGTAGTATAGCCCTTAGGCAGGGCAGCCAAAAATTGGGAGGCTCCACGTTGTCCCTGGATAGAGACCTGTTAGGTTCTTAGTGCCTCCGTGCTTGCATTTAAAAACCGCACGTGTGTGCCTGTTGGTGGCAGCTTTCCGCTGCATTTGTGTGAGTTTTGCAAAAACGTGGATATAACGCACAAGTCTAGTGAATACACATCAGCACAGCATTGCAAAATGCGCAAGGGCGTTGTCAACGAACAAGGAAGTGGACGTGATGGTGGTGCAAGCAGAGACCGAGGTTGTGTGCAAGCTCTAATTTCGCCACAACAAAGGGCCACATCTAGTCGCTCGCACGTTCTGTCCCAAATTCTTGGGGACCGCTGCAGTACACCGCTCTTGAACCAAGACCAGTGTCAACAGGTTGTTAGTTGGATAGCGGATAATGCTTCCAGTCAGATTGGCACCACCACAAACACTCTGTCTTCCACACGGTCAAGTGTCAGTAGCCGTGATACTGCACCGCACATTTCAGAACCTGATCCTCCTTCCTACCACCAGGCCGAGTACACGTCCACGGACATTACTGATCCCACACTTGGACACTCGGAAGAGCTGTTCGTTCACGTTTCCATTCACAAATTCTGGCCTCTCGCCAGCTCCTGTTGAAGTGGGCCATGACGAGATTGTATGTACAGATGCCCAAATATTTGAGCAGCCACGTTCTCACGAAGTTGGCAACGTGTCTCAACAAGGGGTGGACGATGATGAGACACAATTGTCAGGAAGTCAGGAGGAGGAGCAGGGTGCGGAAGAGGAAGACGACGTGGTGGATGATCCAGTAACTGACCCAACCTGGCAGGAGGATATGCAGAGCGAGGACAGCAGTGCACAGGGGGAGGGAGGCGTAGCATCCCAACAGGCAGTAAGAAGCAGAGTGGTGGCCCCAGGCAGACGTCAGGCAACTGTTCCCCGGAACAACACGACACAAGGTGCCTGTACAAATGTTAGGTCTTCCCGAGTCTGGCTGTAATACTATTGTATGTATTGAGGATTTCGATTGCGTTAGGGCAATGACAACCAGAGACGAGTTCTTGGTGCAAGACGTTTATAATATGCAACCAGCAAATATGTACATAAACGGAACAAAAACACAGTAGAACATAAATACAGGAAATACCTTCCAGGGACGGAGCGAAAGGGAATTCCCGGGACCGCGCACCGGACTCCCCCAGGGAGACCACCAAGAGCGAACCCCTATACAGGGACTGTCTGGCAATCACCCCAGAAGCCCTAAATGCGCAGCAGCCGGGACACAAAAGGGCAATAGGTAAGTCCAAAAATGTCCGTACGTGATGTGAGTCCAGAGTGGTATTAAACGGAAGGAACCGGGCAGAAGTGCCGACCAAAGACGGCAAACGGAGTCCGGGCACAGCTAGATGATACCAGATGAAGTCCAGAGTCGGTGTCAGTTGTTTTCCAAGAGGATCCGAATAACAATCAGGAACCAAAAGCTGCAGGGCAGGAGCACACAGGAAGCAGTATACTCAGGCACTGGACTAAGCTTTAGGGGCGGCTTTTAAACAGATGGACAGGAAGTAGGGCAACAGAACAGAAAACTCCATGTTAACAAAGGGCAAGCTCTTTCAAAAGAAAACTGGAAAACCCGGAACTCTGACACTTGCAGTTTTTTAAGTTTGCTCCAGATGATTCTAAAAAGGCCATTTGCAACACCTGCCATGCCAGCATCAGCAGGGGTACCAAAACTAGCAGCCTGACCACCACCAGCATGATCAGGCACATGTCAGCCAAGCACCCGACTTTGTGGGAAGTACAACAGAGTCCAGGAGCAGTGCTTGCTGATGTCACTGCTACGTCTTCGCTGGTTGTGCATGCGAGCCAATCCCCTGTCCATGCTGCCTGCGAACAAGCCTCCTCCACTCCTGCACCTGCAGTTGCCTACGCAGAAAGAACACCATCATCAAGCACGTCCTTGTCCCAGCGCAGCGTTCAGTTATCCATTCAGCAAACCTTTGAACGCAGGCGCAAATACACTGCCAACACCCCACATGCCACAGTTCTAAATGCTAACATTTCGCGACTGCTTGCGCTGGAAATGTTGCCTTTTAGGCTGGTTGAGACAGAAGCATTCCGCGACCTGATGGTGGCAGCTGTCCCACGTTACTCGGTCCACAGCCGCCACTATTTCTCCCGGTGTGCCGTCCCCGCATTGCATAACCACGTGTCACAAAACATCACACGTGCCCTGAACAACGCTGTTTCAGCCAAAGTCCACCTAACCACAGACACGTGGACAAGTGCATGTGGGCAAGGCCGCTACATCTCGTTGACGTCACACTGGGTTAATATTGTGCAAGCTGGGACCCAGTCTGAGCGAGGGACGGAACACGTCCTTCACACACCAAGTTTTGCAGGCCCTACCTCAGTCAGGGTTTCACACACACTCTACAGCTCCGGAATGTCATGCTCCTCAGCCTCCTCCTCCTCCTGCGCATCCTGATCCACTTTACCCTCCACACCAGTCCCAAGCTGGAAGTGTCGCGGGCGGAGGAGGGGACGGTGCGCTCTCCCACTGCTCGGGTCTGGCTGACACTGCTCTACGGCTGCTGCTGCTCGTTGGCTCGAGCGATGGCCGGATCCCGGGGACTCGAGCGGCGCTACTCGCCCGTGAGTGAAAAGGGGTGGTTTGGGTTTTGGGGATATTGTCCGTGACGCCACCCACGGTTGTGGTGATTGTGTGGACACCACCGCTGCTCTGGACGGGGATCCCGGGAGCCTGTGACAGGGAGCAGCTTTGTTGTTATTTCTCCCGTCCATGGGTAGGGGGGTTGGTTGTCCCGGGGCCTGGTGATGGGGTAGAGATGGATGACAGGCGGGTTGCGGGGCCTGATGAGGTGCAGGGTCGCAGGGGCAGCGCTGTGCCGGACGGCACGGAGGTACTCACTCAGCCCAATGATGATGACACAGTTCACGGTAAAACAAGTGGCTGGATGGACGGGTCACTCGGACGGCTGCGGTTGTTCCTCCCTGCAGGTTAGTGATGACTGTCTCTCCCTGCACCTAAGTTAAGTGTTGGTAGTGATGGTTTCCCAACGGTAACCCGCTCCCCGACCTGGATATGTGCCGGAGGAGCCCCTTTTGCCCACAGGCGCTGGCCCTGGGAGACGGTTGCCCTTGGCGGTGGCGGTGTCTCCCCTTCACGGTTGGACGGTTGCCTTCTATCTGGACTTGGCTGTTTGGAAACCCTGAGGTCCCCTTCACTAACGGATTTGGCAAATTCACGGCGACACCAAGCCTTGCCGGGATCCGAAAGTCCTCTGCCAATGGTGCTGGCTTCTCTTTGTATACCGGTCCGGTACGGCCGGGTCACCACCCGTCCACGGTCCTTACGGCAGACTCCAATCGGCCTCCACTGCAGACGGTCACCACATCCTGCCAACCTTGCTGTCCTGTCCGGGCCACACACCCGGACCAACTTCAGGCTCTTTGCTGTCACTTTTCTCCTCTCTACTACTTTCCTCCTTCCACTTCCTTAGCTTAACTCTCACTGCCTGTGTTTTCCCTCCTTCTTGGTGGGTGGAGACCAACCGCCTGGCTCCACACCCATGTGTGGACAACAGCCCCTGGGGAAGGCAACAAGGATTTTGTGTTTTGACTATGATATGCCTGCAGGGAGTGTGGGGTGTTTAAGTGTTGTGCTCTGTGACCCCTGGCTTGTCCAGGGCGACACAGAAGCACTGCAGCACTGCCTCGGCGAAGCGGCAACAGGCAGTGCTGAAGCTAATCTGCATAGGTGACAACAAACCCCACAATGCAGAAGAGGTGTGGACAGCTCTGAAACAGAAGGCAGATCACTGGCTCACAACTCTGAACCTAAAGCCAGGAAAGGTCGTGTGTGACAATGGCCGGAACCTGGTGGCGGCTTTGAGGCGAGGCCAGCTGACACATGTTCCATGCATGGCCCATGTGCTCAACCTCGTGGTTCAGCGGTTTCTAAAGTCATACTCAGAGCTGTCTGATCTGCTGGTAAAAGTTCGCCGCCTGTCTGCACATTTTCGAAAGTCACCTACTGCTTCAGCCGGTCTTGCCGGCTTAAGACGCCGTTTGCATCTTCCGGCACACAGACTGGTGTGTGATGTCCCCACGCGTTGGAATTCAACTCTGCACAAGTTGGTCAGGATATGTGAGCAGAAGAGGGCAGTTGTTGAGTACCTGCATCACCTAAGCCGTCGGGAAATGGGTCAAACTCCACACATAACACCTGAGGAGTGGAGATGGATGTCCGACCTATGCACCATCCGCCAAAACTTTGAGGACTCCACCAAGATGGTGAGCGGCGATGACGACATTATTAGCGTCACCATACCGCTTCTCTGCCTTCTAAAATGGTCTCTGCTCAAAAAACAACCATGATGCATTGCAGGCGGAGCGCGATGAGTTTGAGCAAGAAACAGTAGTGGGTGTGGGTGATAACACACAGCCCAGCCTCGTCTCATCACAACGTACAGTGGAGGACTATGACGAGGAGGAGGATGAAGACATGGAGCAACTCTCTGGCCAAATTGAGGATATGACATGCAGTCATATCCTCGGTTCAGCGTGGCTGGCCAGAGGACAGGGTAGATGATGAGGAGGAGGAGGACAGCATGTTCAGTCATCGTGTTGGTCAGGATACTGAAGTGATGGCTGTTAAGAGTCTGGCACACATGGCTGACTTTATGGTAAGCTGCCTGTCTCGTGACCCTCGCGTTAAGAACATCTTGGCCGACAATCATTACTGGTTGGTAACACTGTTAGACCCACGCTAAAAGGAGAACTTTATGTCTCTTATTCCCGAGGCGGAGAGGTCAGGCAAAATGCAGCAGTTCCAGAAGGCCATAGTCACGGAAGTAGGCAAAGCATTCCCCTCACAAAACGCTAGCGGCATAGGTCAGGAATCAGTGGACAACCAAGGCGTACAGCCGAGAGGGGCACAAGTCCAATCCGCCAGAGGTAGGGGAACAGTCTTTAAGATGTGGGACAGTTTTCTCAGCCCCTCACATACCACAGCCCCTGAGGTGAGGGGTAGTGCCACAAGAAATCCTAAGTTTGGCCAGATGCTCAAGGAGTACCTTGCAGATCAAACAACTGTACTCCGACATTCCTCTGTGCCTTACAATTAATGTGTATCCAAGCTGGACACGTGGCATGAATTGGCTCTTAGTCTCTACGCCTTGGAAGTCCTGGCCTGCCCTGCCGCTAGCGTTTTGTCAGAGCGTGTTTTTAGTGCCGCAGGTGGAATCATTACAGATAAACGCACCCGCCTGTCAACTGTAAATGCTGACAGGCTGACTCTGATCAAGATGAACAAGGGTTGGATTTGGCCAGACTTCACCACACACCAACAGCAAATGACAGCGGAATTTAAAGTTTGTAACGGGAATTTGCCATGTACCTCCACTCACCCATGGTAACACACTTCTGGACTTTGGCTAATCGCTGGACTGCTCCTCCTTCTCCTCATGCGCCATCATGGTGACCGTTACAATAGTTAAGCCGTTGTTTCAGGTATACCCCCAGTGGTAAATTTTTTCGCCCATTCTTTCTGAATGGGCATTACAACGACAGGAGACCCGCTCCTTTGCAATGGGAACAATGTTTTGAGGCCCTCATGCACATCTCTATCCAGGGACAATGTGGAGCCTCCAAATTTTTGGCTGCCCTGCCTAAGGGCTATACTACAATAGACCCACTTCCTTACAATGGGCACTTCATGTTTACAGGCCCTCATGCACGTCTCTATCCAGGGACAATATGGAGCCTGACGCTGCCACCGACAGACACACACGTGCTGTTTTTAAATGCAAGCACGGACGCAATAAGAACCTAACTGGTTTTTAGGAGCGACAATTACTGAGAAGTCTGACACTATCAGACACTGCTGACTGACGTGTATTATACACTAGACTTGTGCGTTATATAATAGTTTGTGCAAAACGCGCACCTGTACGCTGCCACCGACAGACACACACGTGCTGTTTTTAAATGCAAGCACGGACGCAATAAGAACCTAACTGGTTTTTAGGAGCGACAATTACTGAGAAGTCTGACACTATCAGACACTGCTGACTGACGTGTATTATACACTAGACTTGTGCGTTATATAATAGTTTGTGCAAAACGCGCACCTGTACGCTGCCACCGACAGACACACACGTGCTGTTTTTAAATGCAAGCACGGACGCAATAAGAACCTAACTGGTTTTTAGGAGCGACAATTACTGAGAAGTCTGACACTATCAGACACTGCTGACTGACGTGTATTATACACTAGACTTGTGCGTTATATAATAGTTTGTGCAAAACGCGCACCTGTACGCTGCCACCGACAGACACACACGTGCTGTTTTTAAATGCAAGCACGGACGCAATAAGAACCTAACTGGTTTTTAGGAGCGACAATTACTGAGAAGTCTGACACTATCAGACACTGCTGACTGACGTGTATTATACACTAGACTTGTGCGTTATATAATAGTTTGTGCAAAACGCGCACCTGTACGCTGCCACCGACAGACACACACGTGCTGTTTTTAAATGCAAGCACGGACGCAATAAGAACCTAACTGGTTTTTAGGAGCGACAATTACTGAGAAGTCTGACACTATCAGACACTGCTGACTGACGTGTATTATACACTAGACTTGTGCGTTATATAATAGTTTGTGCAAAACGCGCACCTGTACGCTGCCACCGACAGACACACACGTGCTGTTTTTAAATGCAAGCACGGACGCAATAAGTACCTAACTGGTTTTTAGGAGCGACAATTACTGAGAAGTCTGACACTATCAGACACTGCTGACTGACGTGTATTATACACTAGACTTGTGCGTTATATAATAGTTTGTGCAAAACGCGCACCTGTACGCTGCCACCGACAGACACACACGTGCTGTTTTTAAATGCAAGCACGGACGCAATAAGAACCTAACTGGTTTTTAGGAGCGACAATTACTGAGAAGTCTGACACTATCAGACACTGCTGACTGACGTGTATTATACACTAGACTTGTGCGTTATATAATAGTTTGTGCAAAACGCGCACCTGTACGCTGCCACCGACAGACACACACGTGCTGTTTTTAAATGCAAGCACGGACGCAATAAGAACCTAACTGGTTTTTAGGAGCGACAATTACTGAGAAGTCTGACACTATCAGACACTGCTGACTGACGTGTATTATACACTAGACTTCTGCGTTATATAATAGTTTGTGCAAAACGCGCACCTGTACGCTGCCACCGACAGACACACACGTGCTGTTTTTAAATGCAAGCACGGACGCAATAAGAACCTAACTGGTTTTTAGGAGCGACAATTACTGAGAAGTCTGACACTATCAGACACTGCTGACTGACGTGTATTATACACTAGACTTGTGCGTTATATAATAGTTTGTGCAAAACGCGCACCTGTACGCTGCCACCGACAGACACACACGTGCTGTTTTTAAATGCAAGCACAGACGCAATAAGAACCTAACTGGTTTTTAGGAGCGACAATTACTGAGAAGTCTGACACTATCAGACACTGCTGACTGACGTGTATTATACACTAGACTTGTGCGTTATATAATAGTTTGTGCAAAACGCGCACCTGTACGCTGCCACCGACAGACACACACGTGCTGTTTTTAAATGCAAGCACGGACGCAATAAGAACCTAACTGGTTTTTAGGAGCGACAATTACTGAGAAGTCTGACACTATCTGGACTGTTTTAGACTGTGTACACCAGCCCCAGATATGATGAAGGCTGGTATACGGTCACCACTAGGAATGGCTATATACCCTGCCTGCCTGCCTGCCTGTATACTGCTACAATAGTCCTGACAAGGACTCTTCTGGTCACTAGCCTGTATTCCGACCTGGCTATACCCTGCCTGTATATAGCAACAATAGTCCTGAGAAGGACTCTGCTACTGTACTCCGACCTGGCTATACCCTGCCTGCCTGTATACAACTAGAATAGTCCTGAGAAGGACTTCTGGTCACACTGTTTGCAGCCCTGCTCCGGAACTAACTATAAAGGGCCGCAAAGCTTTCCCTGAATCAGCGACACTCTCCCTGCACTGACTGTCTGGACAGTTGTGAGCAGAGCACAGCGCGCCGGCCGGTATAAAGGCTCGGTCACGCTGTGCAGGCCGGCCAATCACTGCAATTCCACAACTAACAGGGCTGTGGCATTGCAGTGGTCTGCCAGCCAATCCCTGCATGAGGGCTGGCTCTCAAAAGAGCGCCAACATGCAGAAATGAAGACCACGAGTACAGCACGAGTATCGCGAGATTACTCGGTCCCCGCCGAGCAGCCCGAGTACAGCGATACTCGTGCGAGTACCGAGTAGTTACAAGCATGCTCGCTCATCACTAATATATATATATATATATATATATATATATATATATATATATATATATATATATATATATACACTCTCTGCACAATTGCTGTTTTAGAGGCTATTGCACTATTTAAATTTATTGAGGGCTACGGATCATGTATCATATCAGCCTTTGTGCTTTTGATTTGTTTTTAAAATGGTATGGTCCACTGTTTGTTCATGTTTGTAAATAAAAATTGGTATTTTTTATGGTGATCCCCTTTGCTGTGGAACATTCTTATTTCTTCATTTTCTGTCACATTACCCACCACAATGGTCAAATACTATCTTATGTATTGAAGAGGGAGCAGGGTCAGCTGTAAAGTAACCTCTTATGCCCGATGGAACCTATGTTATCAAGGTTCTTCCAGTCATTGTAACGGAGCTGAAAACTCTTCCTGAATGGAAGAAAAATATGGAAAAAATTGACATTTTATAAAAAATACATGTAACACAAAAATACGTATTTAAACTATAGGTCATTTTCTGATGATAGTTCCTCTTTAAGAAGGAATAATGAAATGTTAGAAGCTGACACTACTAAAAAAATACAAAGTCTAATTCAAGGAAATGCAAATAAAAGATGTGAAAGTTTTTCAAGAATATCAAAAGCAATTAACATAATTAGACTGAATTTGATGTAGTGTACAGATTAGAACGACTATTTTTATAGAAAACTGTCTTAAACCATGTTCTAGTACAAGGATAAAGAGCAGTAACTCCATAAGGCATGTAAGCTGCTTCAGGACATTGTGGTATCAGAGCAGTGATATTATTGAGGTCAGTTTGTGCTGTTTCAGTTATTCAGCCGTAAGGCTAAGGATTAGAGATAGGTGAATAGTCAAATATCTGGGTTTGGATTACTTGAACTGAATAATTTATAATATTTGTGTATTTGTACTGAATAACGAACCAAATCCACATCAAGGGGAAACTCAAATACGTTTCTGGAGGACTTTGGAAGTCAGTCTGGGAGGGTTGTAAAAATGCTGCAATGGATGGAAAAGTGCTGAAACTGAATGGGAACAGCATGAGGAAGATGCCTGGGTGCATTTCTGATTCATATTTGGTTATATTTGGATTTTAGGGCTCAGAAACTCTAAATAACCTTATTTTAAAAACTAAACATCTCAAAAAATTCAAAACAGCAAGTATGTTAACCCATTGGTGCTTTAAGGGACTTAGAGCAAAGTGGGTGTGAAATATAGCTAAATGTTTACATTTTTTTAATATATAATTTAGTATTTATTCTTTATTTTTATTAACAGGAGATTGGTGGGGTCGAGGTCCTGAGTCCCCAACAAATTGCTACAAAAAAACCCAAAAAAAACCTTACCTTTCAGGAGTGTGCAGCTCAGAAGATAGGAGCGCAAAAATACTGTAGCGTGAAAACAGAGAAGAGTATGGATTCACTATAAATCTACTTCTCAGGATTTGTTTGTGGGATCAGTGAGGATCTCAAGATTCAGATCAACTGATCTGTTACCAATTAAAGGGACAAAAAGATATTCAATTTTTGAGAGATGTTTAAACTTCAGCATTTAATTTTTTTTTGCAGTTTTTCAATCTATATTTTAATTATGCTCAGTTTAAAAGCTATATAACATGTGGCCTTAATATTTGAGATCACTCAAAACCAAGTGTGCAAATAAAATTATTGAATGTTCTCAGTGAGAGAAACAAAATTATAATCTTGTGATACCTTTTAATGGCTAACTAAAATAAAATAAAGTGATGTTACAAAGCAAGCTTTCGAGACATCTCAGGTCCCTTCATCAGGCATGGTATGACCAAATATCTAAAGAAACACAAATATATGCACAAACAGAGCAGAGGGATGGCATAATAAAAGACATTTAAATAAACAAACACTGAGCTTAGAAAGTGAATCCGTAATTAGCTTTGATTAGTGGTGTGAGAGTTTTATTGTCCCAATATCCATGAAGGATCAGAGGTCTGGTGAGTTTCTGGAGCAGACTCCTCAGATTTTGTAATGGGCCATAAATCCTTCTGACAGGTTGAGTCCTGTGTCCACAGAGTTAAACATTTTAATGAATTTGTATTCCCAGACCCTGTAATGACTCTGTGATCTGAAGTTGCCTTTTAATATGACAACTTTCATATATTAAAAGGCAACTACAGGAAAGATAGAATGAAAGAAACCAAAAAGAATAATGGAATACTGTACATGGAAACCCTTGAAAACTAAATGAAACAAAATAGGAGATAACTGGGAAGGGATTCAGACAAACAAACAGCAGAGATTAGTAATAGCAATTTCTCACTAAGAAAAGTTTAACTCAGGAGCTGGATCTCCAAACAACCATCCATCCAGAAATATAGCAAACACTGAGGTATGTGAGTATAAATAGCCCTCCCAAAATGTGATTGGGCAAACCAAGCGAGAAAGTGCACACACCAAAATAGAAGTGAAACCAGAAGGCAAAAAATAAATAAAACAAGAGATCCTTCAGCAGTTGGACCAACACATAACACACTGTGGTCCAACCAAGAGGGAAACTGACCAACAGCCAAAAATTAAAGGGGTTATCCGGCTTATTTTGAGTTTTTTTCATTATTACCCTATTGGGCTACATTGGGGCAGGTAAGTAGATAGTGACCACTTACCTGCCCTGCTGTCAGCCCCTCTCCCCCGGCTCAGAGTGGTCATGTGACCGCTCCTGCCGCAATTTTGCTGCTTCCGGTCATTTCAAGTCAACATGGGCAGGGCCACGTTGACATGCAAATCTGGAACAGCATGTTGCCGCCCTGATGGGCGGGTACAGTGTGTGGAGTCCCCGCCCCCTTCCCTGCACCCTCCCACACATTCCCCCGCACCCCGTACTCTGCCCACAACCTCCCCCTGCACTTCTGTGGGGTCCTTGACCTGGGGCAGGGCCTGGCGGCAGCTGCCGTGGTGTCAACGGCAGCACTGGGCCCCTGCTCAGGATCACACATTCAAATATACCGGCATCACAGATGCCGGTATATTTGAAAGCGCTGATGAGAAGGAGCGTTGCGCTTCTCATCACTGTCCCTCCCGCTGTCTGTGCTCTATTCAGCACAGCGGTGACGTCACTACTGTGCTGATATGGCCAGAGCACAGACAGCGTGCGAACGCGGAGGAGCGGCGGGGACAGAGGACGGGTGAGTATGTACTCCCTACATGTGTTCCCTATGGGGGGGTCGGTGCAGAGCGCCGTGTGTGTATGCAGTGCAGAGCCTGATGTGTGTATGAGGTGCAGAGCCCGATGTGTGTATGCGGTGCAAAGCCTGATGTGTGTATGCGGTGCAAAGCCTGATGTGTGTATGCGGTGCAGAGCCCGATGTGTGTATCCTGTGCAGAGCCTGATATGTGTATGCGGTGCAGAGTCTGATGTGTGTATGCGGTGCAGAGCCTGATGTGTGTATGCGGTGCAGAGACGGATGTGTGTATGCGGTGCAGAGCCCAATGTGTGTATGCGGGGCAGAGCCTGATGTGTGTATGCGGTGCAGAGCCCAATGTGTGTATGCGGTGCAGAACCTGATGTGTGTATGCAGTGCAGAGCCTGATGTGTGTATGCGGTGCAGAGCCTGATGTGTGTATGCGGTGAAGAGCCTGACGTGTGTATGCGGTGCAGAGCCCGATGTGTGTATGCGGTGAAGAGTCTGATGTGGTGTGGGGTGCAGAGCCATATGTGGGGCTGTTATTTGCAATGCTGTAGTGATAACAGGTCAGGTGCTGGGGCAGAATATACTGACAGGGAATGTGTGTGCAGGGGGCGGGCAGAGGGTGGGGCTGGACACTGGGGTGGGGCTGGACAGTGATGCCGGGCGGTGCCAGCTGTGACTGGGAGGTTTAGCACAGGAAGTGGTCAGTTTGCTTGTGCTGAATGTAAACAAAGAGCTGCAGAGAATAAAGGGGGAATTCAAGAGGAACAAAAGTTAGAAAACAAAAAATAACAATGTAGGGGTGTTTTATATGACAATACAGCACAGATTAGCTTAAACTCAAAAATTTTTGTTATGTCGGACAACTCCTTTAACAGTTTAAACCCTGGAATGATGCCATGACAACTCCTTGCTACAAATACTACATCGTGACATTGCAGATGTGATGCAAAAAGCAAGTATTTCCCAAAAATAGCATAATGTATGCTTTAATGCCTTTGTAAAGGGAAAATATAAGGTTCATAAAGCCTGTCAAACTGTCACTATAAAATTAAATTTGTTTATCCTTGCATTCCAACACAGCACTTGGTGCCAAACACAATTGTTTCTACAGTGCCTACAAGTAGTATTCAACCCCCTGCAGATTTAGCAGGTTTACACATTCGGAATTAACTTGGGATTGTGACTTTTGGACTGTAGATCAGCCTGGAAGTGTGAAATGCACTGCAGCAAAAAAGAATGTTATTTCTTTTTTTATTTTTTTTTTAAATTGTTAAAAGTTTATTCAGAGGGTCATTTATTATTCAACCCCTCAAACCACCAGAATTCTGTTTGGTTCCCCTAAAGTATTAAGAAGTATTTCAGGCACAAAGAACAATGAGCTTCACATGTTTGGATTAATTATCTCTTTTTCCAGCCTTTTCTGACTAATTAAGACCCTCCCCAAACTTGTGAACAGCACTCATACTTGGTCAACATGGGAAAGACAAAGGAGCATTCCAAGAAGGCCATCAGAGACAAGATCGTGGAGGGTCACAAGGCTGGCAAGGGGTACAAAATCCTTTCCAAGGAGTTGGGCCTACCTGTCTCCACTGTTGGGAGCATCATTCGGAAGTGGAAGGCTTATGGAACTAGTGTTAGCCTTCCACGGCCTAGACAGCCTTTGAAAGTTTCCACCCGTGCCGAGGCCAGGCTTGTCCGAAGAGTCAATGCTAACCCAAGGACAACAAGGAAGGAGCTCCGGGAAGATCTCATGGCAGTGGGGACATTGGTTTCAGTCAATACCATAAGAAACGTACTCCACCGCAATGGTCTCCGTTCCAGACGAGCCCGTAAGGTACCTTTACTTTCAAAGCGTCATGTCAAGGCTCGTCTACAGTTTGCTCATGATCACTTGGAGGACTCTGAGACAGACTGGTTCAAGGTTCTCTGGTCTGATGAGACCAAGATCGAGATCTTTGGTGCCAACCACACACGTGACGTTTGGAGACTGGATGGCACTGCATACGACCCCAAGAATACCATCCCTACAGTCAAGCATGGTGGTGGCAGCATCATGCTGTGGGGCTGTTCTCAGCCAAGGGGCCTGGCCATCTGGTCCGCATCCATGGGAAGATGGATAGCACGGCCTACCTGCAGATTTTGGCCAAGAACCTCCGCTCCTCCATCAAGGATCTTAAGATGGGTCGTCATTTCATCTTCCAACAAGACAACGACCCAAAGCACACAGCCAAAAAAACCAAGGCCTGGTTCAAGAGGGAAAAAATCAAGGTGTTGCAGTGGCCTAGTCAGTCTCCTGACCTTAACCCAATTGAAAACTTGTGGAAGGAGCTCAAGATTAAAGTCCACATGAGACACTCAAAGAACCTAGATAACTTGGAGAAGATCTGCATGGAGGAGTGGGCCAAGATAACTCCAGAGACCTGTGCCGGCCTGATCAGGTCTTATAAAAGACGATTATTAGCTGTAATTGCAAACAAGGGTTATTCCACAAAATATTAAACCTAGGGGTTGAATAATAATTGACCCACACTTTTATGTTGAAAATTTATTAAAATTTAACTGAGTAACATAACTTGTTGGTTTGTAAGATTTATGCATCTGTTAAAAAATCCTGCTCTTGTTTGAAGTTTGCAGGCTCTAACTTATTTGCATCTTATCAAACCTGCTAAATCTGCAGGGGGTTGAATACTACTTGTAGGCACTGTATATAGTAAAAGTCAACTTTTTTGTATCATATGACTCACCCACCCCAGGGCCTTAGGTGACTCGGTGTCGGGCCGGACTAGTCCGGGGTAGTCAGCGGTGGCAGGGCCCGACTCCGTGACCCTGGTGGAGTCAATTAAAATGGCTGCGATATTATGGAGACGGTAATAAAGTTTATATATGATTCATGACGCCACCTGCGGTAATTTGCAGCTATGGAGCCGCAGCTTCTGCAAGGGACCTCCGGGGCTGATGTTATGGCAGCTGAGGTGTTTCTTGCTCTCCACAGGTAGAGCGGGTACCCCGGGGCAACCTTTGGTGCTTGGTAAAGTCTATGGTGTTTGTTATTGATGAGGCACAGGATAAACCAGACGACACAGGGCTTGCAGTTAAGATGATTTTACTCACTGTTCAGTCACTGCAGTAGACCAGTTACCCACGGAATGCCAGGATCCGCTGTCAGGGGCCGCCGCTGATCCCGGATAGGTCAAGGGTCAGTCCCGGTGTACTCCTCTTGTGTGTGTCCTTTTCTGACTGACTTCCTAGCCTTCAACTGTTTTAGCTGGTCTTGGCCTCCACCACAGAGCCTGTACAAAGGGGGCTGACCACAGTCGTATCTTGCCATCTTCATTGGGGATCTGTGGCGGGAAGTGGCCCTGGGCGCTTGCTATGATCTCCCAGGCCTTCGGTTTTACTTTTGAGGAATTGTCTTTCTTCCCTCTGTCTAGGGACCGTCCCTGAATGCAGCCAGATCCCTCCACCCGATGTTGTCAGTGGAACAGGTCATGGGACAATTGCCCTTCCGTGGCAATGGAATCCCTTCTTCCTTTCTTTTGGTGTCACCTGGGCCTAGCAAGACCCCAGGATCTCCACCAGGAACCTCCTTCTGTTTCTGTCCTTTCTGCCGCTGTCCTCTCCTGACAGCCCACCTCCTCACTCCTCTACTCCTTCTGACAGACTGACTAAACTTGAACTTCCTAGTTCCCTTTGTCTACTCTCACCTTCTGACTCCTCCCACACACCCACTGACTAGGCCCCACCCACACCATTGGGACCAGAAATGGGACTTACGGCCCCATGACTAAATCTATGCGGGTTGCTGCCACTATCCCTGACCCAGTGTATGCCTAACAATTGGTGTGTGCAAGTTTTGTCTGTACACCGGCAGTTGACCCCATTCTTACCCGGGATGGGATACCACACCTCTGGCTGAGGTGCAATATCTTCTGTGGCGACGGAAGCCTCAGGGGCGCCACACATACTTACTATGTAAAGGCACAGCAATGCCGATTTCCACTCAGCCAGAAGCCATGGAGAAGTTCTCTAGTGGTTTTGGTGTAATTGTGTCTTTTTGGATAAGTGCAGTGCAGCAAACACGTCTAAAATGGTCACTTTAGGTCATTTTTTTGAAGCACTGACTCCTTGATGTTCTGATGTCCTAGCAAAATTGCAACTGTTGGCATGAATGAAAAGTCAGTCATACTTTCAGCACTTCCTTCCCCCACCCCTCTTTTTATATAAAACCTTCAGCAAAGGCAGTGACTCTCCATTGGTCAGCTCCAGAGACGAGAGAAAGAATTTGAGTGGAATTAAATTCTAGTCAAATATTACAAAAATCCAAATTCACTTAAATGTCAATTTTTTTAAATTCTCTTTTGCATGGATTCAACAAAATGGTATGGTAACCACTGGCGAATATTTTTCCATACTGTAAAGAGCCATCAAAAGGTTAAAAAATAAAAATAAATAAAACAATCCTCATGCTTGCTTTACTGCTCACCTCTCCACTCCTCACCATCATCTATCTGGTCCACATCACAGCTTCTGATTTGCATCATGCACAATGAAATCCACAGACCTTTCAAGCTGAGTCGAGACTTCATTTTCTTATGCACACAAGGTCACAGCGAACATCATGACGTCATGATGTTGTGACCGTTTGTGCACTTGTGAAAAACCTTCCCAGGTTTCAGAGTTTGAAGCCCGGGAAGGCTCTTTTCAAGCACACAAAAGTTCACAATGTCAGGTACAAAAAAAATGAAAACATTGGCCATATTTGTGGTCAAATATTGGAAACATAAGTAATAGTGATGAGCGAGTATGCTTGTCACTACTCGGTACTCGCACGAGTATCACTGTACTCGGGCTACTCGGCGGGTACCGAGTAATTTCGCGATACTCATGCTGTACTCGTGGTCTTCATCCCTGCATGTTGGCGCTCTTTTGAGAGCCAGCCCTCATGCAGGGATTGGCTGGCAGACCACTGCAATGCCACAGCCCTGTTAGTTGTGGAATTGCAGTGATTGGCCAGCCCGCACAGCATGACCGAGCCTTTATACCGGCGGGCGCGCTGTGCTCTGCACACAGCCATCTCATATTCCCTGCTTTCCCCGCCCACAGGCGCCTATGATTGGTTGCAGTGAGACACGCCCCCACGCTGAGTGACAGGTGTCTCACTGCACCCAATCACAGCAGCCGGTGGGCGTGTCTATACTGTGCAGTAAAATAAATAAATAATTTTAAAAAACCGGCGCGCGGTCTCCCCAATTTTAATACCAGCCAGATAAAGCCATACAGCTGAAGGCTGGTATTCTCAGGATGGGGAGCCCCACGTTATGGGGAGCCCCCCAGCCTAACAATATCAGTCAGCAGCCACCCAGTATTGCCGCATACATTAGATGCGAAAGTTCTGGGACTGTACTCGGCTCTTCCCGATTTACCCTAGTGCGTTGGCAAATCGGAGTAATAAGGAGTTAATGGCAGCCCATAGCTGCCAATAAGTCCTAGATTAATCATGTCAGGCGTCTCCCCGAGAAACCTTCCATGATTAATCTGTAAATTACAGTTAAAAAACACACACACACGAAAAATCCTTTATTAGAAATAAAAAACAATAACAAAGTCCCTCATCACCAATTTATTAACCCCGACAAAGCCCTCCATGTCCGTCGTAATCCACGGACCTCCAGCGTCGCGTCCAGCTCTGCTGCATGCATGTGACAGGAGCTGCAGAATACACCGCCGCTCCTGTCAGCTTCACACAGCAACTGAGGTGAGTAGCGCGATCAGCTGCTGTCAGTCAGGTAACTCACGGCCACCGCTGGATCCAGCGGTGGCCGCGATTAACCTCAGTGACAGCTCAGCTGATCGCTATACTCACCTCAGTTGCTGCGTGGAGCTGACCGGAGCGGCGGTGAGTAGCGCGATCAGCTGAGCTGTCACTGAGGTTACCCGCGGCCACCGCTGCATCCACCGCTGGATCCAGGTAACCTCAGTGACAGCTCAGCTGATCGCGATACTCACCTCAGTTGCTGCGTGGAGCTGACTGGTGCGGCGGTGAGTAGCGCGATCAGCTGAGCTGTCACTGAGGTTACCCGCGGCCACCGCTGCATCCACCGCTGGATCCAAGTAACCTCAGTGACAGCTCAGCTGATTGCGATACTCACCTCAGTTGCTGCGTGGAGCTGACCGGTGCGGCGGTGAGTAGCGCGATCAGCTGAGCTGTCACTGAGGATACCCGCGGCCACCGCTGCATCCACCGCTGGATCCAGGTAACCTCAGTGACAGCTCAGCTGATCGCGCGGCTGTCTTCAGTTGCTGTGTGAAGCTGACAGGAGCGGCGGTGTATTCTTTAGCTCCTGTCACCTTCACGCAGCACAGCTGGATGCGACGCTGGAGGACTGTGGATTACGCCGGACATGGAGGGTTTGTCGGGGTTAATAAATTGGTGATGAGGGACTTTGTTAGTGTTTTTTATTTCTAATAAAGGATTGTTTGGGTGTGTGTGTTTTTTAACTGTAATTTACAGATTAATCATGGAAGGAATCTCGGGGAGACGCCTGACATGATTAATCTAGGACTTATTGGCAGCTATGGGCTGCCATTAACTCCTTATTACCCCGATTTGCCAACGCACTAGGGTAAATCGGGAAGAGCCGGGTACTGTCCCAGAAATGTCGCATCTAATGTATGCGGCAATTCTGGGTGGCTGCTGACTGATATTGTTAGGCTGGGGGGCTCCCCATAACGTGGAGCTCCCCATCCTGAGAATACCAGCCTTCAGCCGTATGGCTTTATCTGGCTGGTATTAAAATTGGGGGGACCGCATGCCGTTTTTTTTAATTATTTAATTATTTATTTCACTGCACAGTATAGATACGCCCACCGGCTGCTGTGACTGGGTGCAGTGAGACACCTGTCACTCAGCGTGGGGGCGTGTCTCACTGCAACCAATCATAGGCGCCGAGAAGCAGGAAAGCAGGGAATATCAGATTGTTTAATGAGCGGCCGGCTTTTTCAAAAGAGGAAAAGCCGCCGGAGTTTAGTGAACAGCTGTGCAGCGCCGCGGCAGTGATCGGGGAACGGTAAGTAAGAGAGAGGGGGGAGAATGACCGACAGACTGTGAGAGGGGGACAGACAAGACAGAGAGAGACCGACAGAGTGAGACCGACCGACGGGAGATAGAATGAAAAAAAAATGACCGACATCGCTAGTAAAAAGCACAAAACGTGCGTTTTGGACATCAGAGTGCCACACAATGTTTTACGTAAAATCTTTCATGTAATAATCTCAAAAAGTAACATACACCAGCTCTATCTCACTATTGGGTATGTGCCCTTAACATTTCCGCCATGAAAATTCATTATGGTTTCATTTTGGAAGGTTTTCTGGTGAGTCCGTAAAAATGGCGTAAAACTCGGACAAAATTGTTCACAGCTGTGACTTTTGAGTGATAAATGCTTCAAGGGGTCTTCCCCATGCTGTTGCCATGTCATTTGAGCACTCTTCTGAGACTTTTGTGACATTTTTAGGGTTTCTACATGCTGCCGGGGGTCATTTCAGAAAAATACTCGGGTCTACCATAGGATAACATTGGGCTCGGTGCTCGGGCCGAGTACACAAGTATCTTGGGATGCTCGGCCCGAGCCTCGAGCACCCGAGCTTTTTGGTACTCGCTCATCACTAATAAGTAATAATCCACCTGCTTGCCTTTTAGGAGAGCCATCTTTTGGACACTTGGGTATTCGGTTGCTAGAATAAAACATAATTTAATAGCTCTCTGCATCATGGTGTGCATTTTATTGTTCTTCATTTTGCTCAGCTATTGGCATTGACGTTGCGAGCAGTACAGTTGCCAGCTGGATATGTAAAGTGCAAGAAATAAAAGTGTTAAACAAAACCTCTGATTGATACTAAATCTTCCAGGGTAACAAGGGATTTTTAAAGAGAATTAAACCATGTGGGTCATTTACAATGGAAATATTTTATAAGCTATAGAGTCTTGACTTTAAGCCTTACTGTTTGGGACCGAACGTCCATATACAATAAAATAAATACATTTACATTTCATTTTGGTATTAGCTGCCAGTCGACGTGTAGGAGGCAGAAGTGGTGCAGAAATGTAGCGCCTCACAGGGCAGGTGGTCAGCCTACTCATCGCCGGGCCGTTTCGGGTCGGGTCAGGCTTTGTCACGGGGTGGCCTTGTCCAGTTCCGTTGCCCCGAGGCGTTCAGTAAATGGTGGGGAAGCGGGGTAATTGGGAGAGTTTCTCATGACACCACCTGTGGTATGCAGCCAAGGATTAGCCATCGCTGCCAGGTTCCTCGCTGGAGCAGGTGTCATGTCAGCCGGGATGGTGTCGCTTCCCACAGGCAGAGCGAGTCCCGGGTGGATGATGAGGGTAGTAATGGCCGTTGGTGCCTAAGCGCTGGGCGGTGGTGTGACTCCTAACTCTCCCTGGTGGCCGCTTCTCCCCCTACCCAGGTCCTAAGCTAGTGGATTGGGGCCCCTGTTGTGATGGCATCCTGTAAATGCTACACTGTTGGAAACCCCTTTTATACCCAACCCTAGCCCATAGCCAGTCCCCAGTGGGGAAGGGGCAACTCATGTGTGTATGTGGTTGTGGATGATGAAACCGCTACCAACCTCCTTTTGGATCCATGATCAGCACCACACAGTTAGTGGGGGGCAGTACTCTGTGGTGACCTGAGGCTCAGGGGCGCTACAATCCCTCACGGGAAATAGCAGCACTTCCAGGCTGCAACAAAACACAATTAACACCGCATTTTTATATATGCATGCATGCAACAGATTAACAATAAGCATTCTTCCCTTTATGGGAGGCTGCATTGACTTCAAATGTTTCAAACATGTTCAATATTACCGGTCACAGGTTATCAAAGCACAGTTATTAGCAGCATGTGTCAGTATAAATCGTTAAACATTATAAAACTGTGCAAAGATAAAACAGGTAAACATTTTCACTTTAGCTTGATAGAACGGATGAAAAATATGGCGGAGACCCAATGTACACTTGTCAGTGTATCGCTCGCTGGTATTTAACACCTTCCATACTGAGCAGAGTTCATTGTCACCCTAATTCTAGTAGGGTGCACAACAAGTGCCAATATTTGCAATGAGATGTCCTGGCCACCCGCAGTCCTGTGGCACAAATGTTCATCAAAATATGTTCAGGTCAACTTAGAAAACGGAGAAAAAAAAACAACAAGTAACTGGGGAATGGTTGGCTCCTCCTGACCAGCTACCACTCTACGGGAGTCCTTCCCATCTGTCTGGGTAAACTGATCTTGTATGCGCAGTTCACGAGGTGCTGAGTGGGAAGTGGGGACTGGTTCTGGACACTCAACTGAAGCGGACCCTGCCTCAGTTTCAGCATCCTCCTGTCGACAAAGTTCCACATCCAGGGTATACCAACCCCACTCTTGTGCTGCCCTAGCAACAGTCAAACTGCTCGGATCCGAGGTTGCTCTAGTTTGAGGGTCTCCGGACACGGGGGCTTGCGGCTACTTCAAATGTAAGTATGTGTTTACAGGAGATAAATGTTCGTGACGCCACCTGTGGGTTGCGGTAAAGGGGAGTACCGCCGCTGCTGATGGGAGTACCGGGGCAGATGGTGTGGGGCAGCCAGGTGTCAGTCCCTCCGCAGGTAGGGAAGGCCCCGAATAGTGGGGGTTTGGTGAATGGGTGGCTTAAACTTGGGAAGCAAGGTGCAGGGGTCAGATTACTCACTGCGGTAGTCATGGTGCTGGATCAGGTGGATTACGCAGACACACACAGATGATAAACCAAAGTCTCTAGGCACCGCAGTCTCTACGGGGGGAGCTCGTCCAGATCCCGCTCCCACCAGTTTCATTTGGAAAATCCGGAGCCCTGCCTCTGTGCACAAATTGATTTACAGTTGTGGCCCCTTGGCTTGAAGCTTTCTGGGCCCCGCTACCCGTGTGTATGGTAGCTGTGCTCTTGGTGGCTGGCACTTGGGATTTTAGTGGGTTGTGTATTTTGGAGAACCCTATCCCTCGCGTTGTGCTGATGCCTCCAATCTTTGAGCTCTTAGGGAAAGTTCATGGAGAGACTATCCTCCACAGGTTAATTATCAGGTTGCTTGAAGCTACTCCCTGATCTACGGTCCAGTACCCCGCTGTGCTCGGTACCGGTAAGGTGGCTGGGCTTTCTGGTGCCAACAGTCCTCCTAGACTACATCTGTTCCACTCCTGTCCAGTGTTCCTAAAACCGGTCCCCAACTCCTGTGGTCCCGGACCACCGCCTGCGACCTAACCTGCCTCCTCCCTGGGAGCTCCAACTCCCCTGCTCCTGACTCTCTGAGGGCTAACTCCAAACTTCTCTCTCTCCCCTCCCACCAGTCTGCCTGACCCATAGGTGAACGGCCGTGATCCAACTTGACCAACCCACTGGTGTGTCTGTCCAGCCCTGGTGTGATGTGTTGTTGGGATTTGTAGTGCGGATGTCAGTGACACTGTTGATGGGAACCTGGAACCATGGGAGGGTAGGCTGGAGTACAGGATGCACCCTGGAGTACAGGATGCAGTTCCCTGTACCACCCTGATACGGTCAGGGGTGCTACACTCTCCCCTGTGACATGTATACACCACCCGGTCTCCTGAGTAAAGATCCCAGCCCGGATGACCCCACTGGAGGTTGGATTCAACATCACTCCCGGACACAAACACTTCCTTGCTCAGCCCCGGCTCCAAAATGAACCCCCACCCCCGCTTGAGTTCAAACCGGGTAACAGTACCTCTATGCAGTGGACCCTGCTCTGATGGATGGGACTGGCAGGCCCGCTGCTTAACTGCCAGGTTTCGGGTCTCCACCACGCACATTTGCTCCTGGTGCCGCCGCTCCTCCACTGTCAGCTGGGCAATGGTGTCCGGATAGGTGGTCCACCTTGTTGTGGCCTCCAAGCTTAGCAGAGACAGTCCCTTTTCCCACACCAGACCGGGCATGGGTTATCCTGATGCCTTGTTGTGGCCTCACAGCTTAGGGAAGACTGTCCCTTTTCCCACACCAGACCGGACATGGGTTATCCTGACGCCTTAGTGCTCGCCTCAGCTCTCGGTGACTGGTGGGTCTTGGGCGGGTCTTCATCCTCTTTAGTGATGGTCACTGGATCCTCCATGACCTGGGAAACGGTCACCGATTCTTCAGTAACCTGGGGAACGGTCACTAGTTCTTCAGCAACCTGGGGGACAGTTACCAATTCTTCAGCAACCTGGGGGACGGTTGCCTGGTCTTCAGCAACTGGTGGGGTGGCTCTCAGGTCCTTGGCAACTTAAATGGAGGCTGCTGGGTCTTTAGTGGGGGATGGCTGGTAGCGTGAGGGATCCTGGAGGGTGTCACTGGTTGCAGTGGTGACTGGAATCTTGGTCTCCTCCACCGCAGACCATTCCTTTGACATCTCTCCATCCAAGAATGGTGGCAGTTGTTCCTCATAGGCCCGCATGGTCCTCATTATTCACATCATGGGCGCCCTCCATCACAGATGATGCCCAGCTGGGATCGCTGAAGCTCCTGAGTCACTCGATTCACTTCTTCCTCCATTTCCCGAGCCCTCCAGAATATTTGGCACAACGGTGTGCACCCTTGAAGGCCAGGATATGCCATGACTGACACCCTACACCTCCGGTGAGCCTGGTACATCCACTCTCTTGCTCCTCCACCTCTCGACTCCCTTACTTTTTCTTTCTTTTCCGGTCTCTGGAGCAGTTGGAGCCACCCACATTCTCTGTTAGTTTCGTACCTCCTTCTGGACCATTGGAATCAGCGGGCTTAGGCTTTCACGACACTTTTTCCCTCCAATTCATGAAGGGCAGACAAACGCTGGCCACTTGTGGTCTTCTAATGGCCGCTGAGGTGTCACTTTTTCAAATAAACAGTCTAGAACAGTCCATAAGGCACACAGTGCCCGGTTTAATGGGCACGATATCCTGTTTGTGATGCCAAATGTAGCGCCCCACGGGGAAGGCAGTCAGCCTACTTGTCGCCTGGCCATTTTGGGTCGGGCCAGGCGTTGTCACGGGGTGGTCTTGCCCGGTTCCGTTACCCTGAGGCGTACAGTAAATGGTGGGGAAGCGGGGTAATTGGGAGAGTTTGTTGTGATGCCACCTGTGGTATGCGGCGTGGCCTCCATCTCCACTCAAGGGGTTTGGTAGAGAGGCTGGTTGCTAAAGTGCAGAGGCAGGCACAGAGGGGAGGGAGCAGTGAGCCAGCCAGTCAGTGAAGCTCAGGGAAAGCAGTCGCAAGGAGGAAACCTGGAGGCTGTCACTAGTCAGACACTGCAGGTGCAGTGGTTGCTGGCAGGGGAGAACGGTCACCTGATAGTGCTGTCCGAAATCCACCTAAGGCCGAAGTGCAGAGAGATGGCTGAGTACGGTGACTGCCAGGAGAGGACCAGGCCGCTCGTGGTTACAGGTCCCCAGAGCAGGGGCCCATTCAGTTGGCCTGCTCAAACTGCAGGTGAGGGCACTTGATGCCCTTCGCCAAACCACCACAGAGTCTGCAGCCACGTAGCAACGAGAGGGCCCATAGATCACAAGAGGCAAGCAGCCGGAGTGACCTGGTCCATGCTACAAGCAAACGGGCCGAAAAGAGGGGAGAACAGATGGAAGCAACTTCCCTGGGTGACCCCGTAGGACTACAAGTCTGGGTCACCACAAAAACAAGAGGGCTAGGAAGGCGAGTCAGCAGCCACCTCCTAAGTCAGCCTGAAGGAGCCTGGTTCCCTACTTGGAGCATCACAGCATCGCCCGGGTTACTCACCCTTGCCATCTGAAGTGAGTAAAAACCCTGAAAGACATTCCTGCTGTGCGTGTGAGTTATTCTGGGACCTGTGGTACTACACACCTTCACTGGGCCCTGGGGCCAGCCTCACTCTCGGGAGGCCACCACATCTAACTGCACTCAACATCAGCCCCAGGCATCCCCTAATCGGCA
Organism: Anomaloglossus baeobatrachus; assembly: GCF_048569485.1. Classification (NCBI taxonomy): domain Eukaryota; kingdom Metazoa; phylum Chordata; class Amphibia; order Anura; family Aromobatidae; genus Anomaloglossus; species Anomaloglossus baeobatrachus. Next base: position 145,112,476 of record NC_134362.1, on the reverse strand, counting down.
GTGGCAGTCGCCCTGACCGCAATACCGAGATTGGCGTCACGAATCCTATAGAAGTCAACCTACCTGTGACCAGAAGGACCCAGGACGCACCGTGCCCAAAGACCCTGAGACAACCTGAAGGTAACGGGGCCACGGGGCAGCACACATCACTTTTTGGTGTGCCACCAATGACACATTAGTTTAGTTACTTTTCTACAGCCTGTTACAACTTTGAACTCTTCACCTGACTCATCCGACCTGCTGAACCATCTTGTTCAAGAACTGATCACTCAGAGAAGTAGCTTCAAAGACTATACTTTAAACACAGCACATGGAACTCAAATATTAATTATTGAACCTTTGGAAAATAACACAAGTAGTCAAAAATCCATGTAGTTCAAACATTTATCAAGAAATGTTAAACCAGAGAGAGGCAAAAACCCAATAAACCAATTGCCAATTGTCATGTAATCACAAAACAATTTTTTTACTCCAAATATTGCTTAAAAATAAATTATTAAGCAATTGTAGCGCCCCTGAATACATCAGGGTGCTACAGGGAACTGCACCCTGTTACCTCAGGATGCAGAACCTACCCCCCATGGTTCGAAGTTCCCAGAAACCGGTGTCACCTCCATCAGCACCACAAATCCCAATCAACACCTCACATCTAGACCTGTCAGACACACCAGTGGGTTGGGCTAGCTGGAAAAGGGCCGCCCACTTAGGGGTCAGGCAGGCTGATAGCAGGAAGGATGTGAGTCTACTGAGAGCCCTCAAAGTGAGAGGAGCTGGGGAGTGTTAGCTCCCGGGGAGCCAGAAGGACCGAGGTTGGGTCGCACACAGTGGTCCAAGATCAGAGGAGTCTGGGACCGGTAGCAGTGACATTGGAAAAGGGTGTGACGGACATAGTCTTGGAGGACTGTCGGCACCAGAAAAAAAAGAACTGACCGTTACCGAGCACGACGGGGTACAGGACCCTAGGTCAGGAGCCGATTGAAAGTCCTGACAATTGACCTGCAGAGGAAAGAGACCTTCACAAAGAACTCACAGGCTGAGGGCATCAGCACACCATGGGGGACAGGGTTTTCCACAGAAAGCAACCCACTAAAGTCCCAAGTGCCAGCCTTTGGGAGCAAGTCTTTGCTTAAAAACTGAAAAATGGGACCCTACAGCTTCAGGCTATAGGGACCCACACGGACACAAAACTGTGCACGCAGGCAGGCTCTGGAAAACCAGGACCGGCGGGTCCCTGATAAATTAAAAAAAAATTTGGATCCGGTCTGGAATCCGATAGCCATATAAGTTTATGAGGACCAGAAAACAGAGATTAAAAAAGTTGTTAGAAGGGATTGGGGGGCAGGAGTGAACGCGGTGTACTCACCAAAGATCCGTCATGGCGACAAGCTTCTTCCAGGTCTTGCATTTACTTCTGGAGCCGACCATTAACCTTCATTGAATATTCACTACTTTCCCCCGCCCACTGACGCGTGTAATTGGTTGCAGTCAGATGCGCCCTCACCCTTAGTGGCAGCGTGTCAGTTTCCTGCAACCAATCACAGGTGCCAGGATGGCCGGTGGGTAGGGTAAGCAGTGCAAATGTCTGTGGGTCAGTATCATGGCATAAAAATAAATTAATAAATAAAACAATCGTCGTAGGGTCCTACGTATTCTGATACCAGCACAGATAAAGCCCACGGCTGCAGGACCCAGCTGTTGGGCTTTATCTTGACTGTGTATCAAAATATGGCTGGTGTCGGAATTGCGAGAGACTCGCGCGAGTCTCACATCACATCACTCAGGATGGCCTGACACTCTCCGGACATGAGCATGCAGCTGCATAGAAATACATTCAGCCAACCCGCTCTTGTCAGGAGAGTGTGTGGCCGTGTGTTACGGGGGCTGTCTGATTATAAAAATCAAAGGGATATCAGACAGTCAGGGTCCACCGTGCAAAGTTTCTGCTGCAGACTATGGCAGAGGATAAGGGGTATCTTGTACTACGGAAGCAGTACTGACACTGATACGTCTCAGTGACACTAGAGCCAATCACGGCGTGTACTGTTAAAGTCACAGCGACTACCGTATTTAGCATTAACGTAAAAGGGATAGGTTAATGAGTGAGGAAGAGTATATAAGTGTGCCGCTGTAAATAGTAGTAGCACAAGTGCAGAGTACAATACCTCTGTTAAACTCACAGAGGCATATAGTTAGGAAATAAAGCAATTCCTCCCTTACTCGGAGGGTGTGTGGTATGGTCTCTGTTAATGATCACAGAGACAAAAGCAGTGAGTGAGAAATGGCACCTACCTAGGTCCGTTCCTCTAGTGGTGCCAGGAGATGGACAGCAGCGTAAGCCGCACAAAGCTCCTACCTGCGTTCGCTCCACTAGTGTGCGAGGGCACGAACCACTAGATATGGCACCTGCCTAGGTCCGCTCCACTAGTGGTGCAAAAAAGACGGACAGCAGCACAAGCCGCACAAAGCTCCTACCTATATTCGCTCCCCTAGTGTGCGAGGATACGAACAACTGCCAGATGCAGTATAAGGAACGTTACCCTAGCGGCAACGTCCACCTACTAGTAGAATCACAAGGCCCAGCCGGACCATGTGCCTCAGGCACCTGCCTATGTCCGCTCCACTAAGATGTAAGGATACGGACCGCAGCCGAAGCTGTAAGGTACAAGAACGCTACCCTGCCGGTAGCGCTCACCTAGCATAGACAGAGAGATGCCTAGAGGGATGTGCACAGAGCGTCTATTCTCATGCATGAACCAAGAGGACTGAGCGCCGGGCGGCGTGCGTCAGGGTCTTATATAGACTCTGTGCCTCATCCAAGATGGAGGACACCAGAGTCAATCCGCTGCCAGAACGACAGCAATGACGTCACGCTGGCCTATCACCGAGCAAAGCGTCACAAGCACATGACCAGCAACCAATCGGCATAGAAGGTGTCAGAGACATGTGACCTCGTGTCAGCGATGATGTCACCCGCACATGTGCAATGGCTCCAAGATAGGACTAAAGGCTACTTTACACACTGCGATATCGATCCCGATATCGCTAGTGTGGGTACCCGCCCCCATCTGTTGCGCGACACGGGCATATCGCTGCCTGTGCCGCACAACATCGCCCACAGCCGTCACACATACTTACCTGTCCGGCGACGTCGCTGTGACCGGCGAACTGCCTCCTTTCTAAGGCGTCACAGCGACGTCACTGAAACGTCACTGAACCGCCGCCCAATAGCAGCGGAGGGGCGGAGATGAGCGGGACGTAACATCCCGCCCACCTCCTTCCTTCCGCATAGCGGCCGGGAGGCAGGTAAGGGGAGCTTCCTCGTTCCTGCGGCGTCACACGCAGCGATGTGTGCTGCCGCAGGAACGAGGAACAACCTCGTTACTGCTGTAGTAACGAGATTTGAGAATGGACCCCCGTGTCGCCGATTAGCGATTTTGCACGTTTTTGCAACGATGCAAAATCGCTTATCGATGTCACATGCAACGGCATCGCTAATGCGGCCGGATGTGCGTCACGAATTCCGTGACCCCAACGACTCCGCATTAGCGATGTCGTAGCGTGTAAAGCCCGCTTTAGTCTCCAGCGCTTGCACATGTGCAGTAGCAAGAAATCCGAACATAGTCTCCAGTGCTCGCACATGTGCAGTAGCAAGAAATCCAAACATAGTCTCCAGTGCCACAGCAACCGTAACAGTACCTCCCCCTCAAGAGCCCCCCTCTCGGCGATGCAGGTAATCGGCAACTAAGTCGGGAGCATGGACAGCCTCCTCAGGCTCCCAAGAGCGATGTTCCGGGCCGTAGCCCTCCCAATCTATCAAGAAGAACCTTTGCCCTCGAACCATCTTAGAACCAACTATGGCTCGTACCTCATAGCTCGAGCGAGAGGAATCAGAGGCAGGAGAGTGCACTTCACGAGCGTGAGGTAAAATAGCCGGCTTTAACAGTGAGACATGGAATTTGTCATGGATCCTAAGATGGACGGGTAACTTCAATTGGTAGACTACAGGATTTACCTGTTGAAGAACCTCATAAGGACCCAGGAAGCGAGGAGCAAATTTGACAGAGCTCACTCTAAGTTTCACATGTTTTGTAGAGAGCCACACAAAGTCCCCTGGAGAAAAGACAGGAGCCGGGCGACGAAACCGATCGGACACCGTCTTCATATGGTCCATAGCTGCTTGGATCGACTCTTGAGTCCGATCCCAAACCTCTCTGGCATTAGTTGCCAGTCGGCCACAAGAGGAGGAGGTGCAGCAGCGGGAAATGGTACCGGTACCCTAGGGTGTTGCCCATTATTGAGTATGAACGGTGTCTGCCCAGTGGCCTCAGCCAGCGAATTATTAAGGGCAAATTCTGCCCAGGGTAGGAGGGAGGACCAGTTATCGTGGTTCTCAGCAACAAAGTGTCGAAGGTATATAATCATGGATTGATTGGTACGCTCAACCAAACCATTGGTCTCCGGATGGTATGCCGAAGAGAGATTCAACTCAATTTGCAGAAGGCTACAAAGATCTCGCCAGAAACGGGAAGCAAATTGCAGGCCTCTATCACAAATGATACGATCTGGCATCCCGTGAAGCCTAAAGACATGCTTGAGGAATGGTTTGGCTAGTACCCTGGAAGATGGGATTCTCGGTAACGGTTTCTGGGAGAAATGGTCCGTAATGACCCACACAAATCTATGTCCCTGTGAACACGGAAGATCACCCACAAAGTCCATGCCTAGCACCTCCCATGGTCTATCTGGCACTAGTAAAGGATGCAAGAGCCCAGCCGGTCTCTGCCGTAACGGACGGTTGCGGGCACACGAGTAGCAGGAACCAACATATCTCTTGACGTGGCTGGTTAAGTGTGGCCACTAATACCACCTCTCGAGTAACTCTCGTGTCCGTCTAATACCAAAATGCCCACCCACGTTTGAGGTGTGGGCCCACAACAGTATATCATTCTGTCGATCAGGCGGAACAAAGGTGTTGCCCGGTGGGATTTGGTCTAACGTCACAGGGGAGAGCGTATGAAAAACCCTGGAGGGAAGGATAAGACGAGGTTCGTAGGTTCGTCAATCTCTTCCTGGGTAGAAACCATAGAGCGAGACAGGGCGTCTGCCTTGTTATTCTTACTCCCAGACAGATAATTGATGGAGAAGTGAAAGCGGGAGAAAAACAAGGACCAGCGGGCTTGGCGAGGATTCAGACGCTGAGCGGTTTGTAAGTACGTCAGATTCTTATGGTCTGTATAGACCTGGAAAGGATGTTTCGCTCCTTCTAGCAAGTGACGCCACTCCTCCAAGGCTTATTTAAGGGCGAGAAGTTCCCTATCCCCAATGGTATAGTTTCTCTCTGCCGGTGAAAAGGTTTTAGCAAAGAAGAAACACGGCCTTTTTCTACCTACACCGTTCTTTTGATAGAAGACCGCATCAGCACCCACTGAAAAGGCATCAACCTCCAAGAGGAAGGGCTTATTCTCATCGGGTCTTTGAAGAATGGGAGCAGTTGAAAAGTGTCTTTTTACTGCCTCAAAAGTCTGGGATGTCTCAGTAGACCAGACTTTTGGATTAGCACCTTTCTTAGTCAAGGCCATTAAAGGGGCCACCAAAGTGGAGAAATGGGGTATAAACTGCCGGTAATAATTTATGAATCCTAAGAAGAGTTGCACCGCCTTCAAGGAATGAGGTTCGGACCATTCCAGGACAGCAGAGAGCTTTGCAGGATCCATAGCCAGACCCTCTTGTAAGATAATGTAACCCAAAAAAGGCAAGGATGACTGCTCGAATACACATTTCTCGAGTTTAGCAAACAATGAGTGCTCCCTTAAACGGGAAAGGACACGAACGACATCCTGACGATGAGTCTCCAGTTTAGGAGAAAAAATCAGGATGTCATCCAGATACACCACGACGGAGGATAACAGTAAATCCCTGAACACATCGTTTATGAAGTCCTGAAATACTGCAGGTGCATTACATAAACCAAAAGGCATGACGAGGTATTCATAGTGACCGTCTCGGGTGTTAAAAGCGGTCTTCCATTCGTCACCCTCTCGAATTCGTACCAAGTTATACGCACCCCGCAGATCCAACTTCGTAAAAACCTGAGCTCCCCTCAGTCTGTCAAAGAGCTCCAAAATTAAAGGTAGCGGGTATTTGTTCTTTATTCTGATTGCGTTGAGACCCCTGTAATCTATGCAGGGACGCAAATCACCCTCTTTCTTCCGAACAAAGAAAAACCCAGCTCCCGCGGGAGAGACAGACTTACGAATGAACCCATTCTCTAAACTCTCTCTTATATAGGTCGACATGGCCTCCGACTCAGGTATTGACAGGGGGTAAACCCTGCCCTTAGGTGGAACCGAACCTGGGATAAGGTCTATGGCGCAGTCATACGGCCTATAAGGTGGAAGAACCTCAGCACCCTGTTTGGAGAACACTTCAGCGAAATCCAAATAGGGTGTATGTATGGGAGAGAGATCAGTTGATGCAACCGCAACGACCTTAGGTGGTAAGGGAAGACATCAGGACTGACATTTCGAACCCCAACTAATAATGCGGTCGGACTCCCAGTCAATTAGAGGAGCATGAGTCCGAAGCCATGGGAGACCCAGAAGGACGTCGTCTATATCCTCAGGCAAAACAAGAAAATAAATCTCCTCTATGTGACCCTGAGACACGGAAATGCGCAAGGGAACTGTCCTCAATGTAATGGGGTCAGACAACATACTCCCATTAACAACACGGACAGGAATAGGCGCCTCTAACATGATAGAGGGAATATTGTGTCTCTTTACAAATCCTGAGGACACAAAAGTCCCGTCAGATCCAGAATCCACAAAAGCCATAATAGGCCATGTATTCTCAGAGAATAAGAGCTGACCTGGGATACTACACTTAGAGGGTGCAGAAGATGTCTCTAGTAACCCCCCTTTAATGGTTACTAGGCCTGGGAGTTTCCCTGACAGTTAGGACTTTTGTTGGCATAGTGCCCAGCTTGATGACATACGTAACGTATAGGAGGACCAGACTTGCGTAGTCTGGAGGACGTATGACCTGACTCCATAGGAGTGGGAGATGTTTCAGATGCTGAGGAAGATGGTGGTGGACCCTCAACAACTGGAATAGCCCGATGCTTAGGGCGTGAGGAAGAGACCTTGAGTCTACGTTCCCTATGGCGTACGTCGATACTCGTTGCTACTGTGATCAAGTCCTCCAGAGAAGCAGGGACCTCACGAGTAGCAAGGGCATCCTTGACATAGCCTGCCAACCCTCTCCAGAAGATAGGAATCAACACCTTCTCTGGCCAGTCTAGTTCTGCCACCAGAGTTCTAAAAGCAATGGCATAAGAACTACTGGATAACAAACCCTGATATAGATCTAACGGTCTCAGGGCCGCATCACGGGTAACCTGCGGACCCATGAATACCGCTTTAAGCGCATCAAGAAAGTCTTGATGTCTCAGAGTAACCACATCAGAGCGCTCCCACAGGGGAGTCGCCCATTCTAAGGCTTTGTCCTGAAGTAAGGAGATGATAAAGCCTACTCTGGACCTCTCCGTAGAGAAGCGACAAGAGTTGACCTCTAGGTGTATCTGACACTGACTAATGAAATCACAACATGATCTGGCATCGCCAAAATAGCTGTTTGGCAGAGCAAGTTGAGGATCATGTGCAGATGTTACCATGGTCTGAGGATTATCCTCTATACTCTTGAGCCGCGACTCAAGTACTTGTATGTAACGGTGTAACTGCTGATATTCTGCCATAACTGCCAGACCCTTGGCTCAGTCCTAATGTTACGGGGGCTGTCTGATTATAAAAACCAAAGGGATATCAGACAGTCAGGGTTCACCGTGCAAAGTCTCTGCTGCAGACTATGGCAGAGGATAAGGGGTATCTTGTACTACGGAAGCAGTACTGACACTGATACGTCTCAGTGACACTAGAGCCAATCACGGCGTGTACTGTTAAAGTCACAGCGACTACCGTATTTAGCATTAACGTAAAAGGGATAGGTTAATGAGTGAGGAAGAGTATATAAGTGTGCCGCTGTAAATAGTAGTAGCACAAGTGCAGAGTGCAATACCTCTGTTAAACTCACAGAGGCATATAGTTAGGAAATAAAGCAATTCCTCCATTACTTGGAGGGTGTGTGGTATGGTCTCTGTTAATGATCACAGAGACAAAAGCAGTGAGCGGGAAATGGCACCTACCTAGGTCCGTTCCTCTAGTGGTGCCAGGAGATGGACAGCAGCGTAAGCCGCACAAAGCTCCTACCTGCGTTCGATCCACATTGCGAGGGCACGAACCACTAGATATGGCACCTGCCTAGGTCCGCTCCACTAGTGGTGCAAAAGAGACGGACAGCAGCACAAGCCGCACAAAGCTCCTACCTATATTCGCTCCCCTAGTGTGCGAGGATACGAACAACTGCCAGACGCAGTATAAGGAACGTTCACCTAGTGGCAACGTCCACCTACTAGTAGAATCACAAGGCCCAGCCGGACCATGTGCCTCAGGCACCTGCCTATGTCCGCTCCACTAAGATGTAAGGATACGGACCGCAGCCGAAGCTGTAAGGTACAAGAAAGCTACCCTGCCGGTAGCGCTCACCTAGCATAGACAGAGAGATGCCTAGAGGGACGTGCACAGAGCGTCTACTCTCATGCATGAACCAAGAGGACTGAGCGCCGGGCGGCGTGCGTCAGGGTCTTATATAGATTTTGTGCCTCATCCAAGATGGAGGACACCAGAGCCAATCTGCTGCCAGAACGACAGGAATGACGTCACGCTGGCCTATCACCGAGCAAAGCGTCACAAGCACATGACCAGCGACCAATCGGCATAGAAGGTGTCAGAGACATGTGACCTCGTGTCAGCGATGATGTCACCCGCACATGTGCAATGGCTCCAAGATAGGACTTAAGCCAGCTTTACACCTTACAATTAGGTGTGCGATCTCGTATGCGATGTGACATGGCCAGGTCGCATATGCGATTTAATGATATAGCATATAGGTTGTTCATTTGCTTCACACGTGTGTTAGTAGTCTATGTTAAATTGATTAATTTTGTGTACGATTCTTTAGATCATGTGTTCTGTGACGTATGCATTGGGCACCCTTTTTTTTGTTTTTATTTATTGACTTGCCAAGCGTGTGTAATGTGTAGGGATGTGTTTTTACTATGTCATCTGCCATTCAGCTCTGCTACATGGCCGCTAACAGCAGACACAGACAGCCGTGTAGCAGAGCTGAATGGCAGATGACAGCAGACACAGAAAGAGCCGCACGATCAGAATGAACTCGGGTTAACTTCACCCGACTTCATTGTCATGCTGCGGCTCTGTCTGTGCCGCGTCCTGATTAGCGGTCACCAGTGAAGGACTCACCGGTGACCGCTAAACTCCTAAGTAACTGAATTGAGCAGCCCTCTCTCATATACTCACTGATCCCCGATCACCAACGCGGCGCTGCACGGCATTCACACTGTTCCGGCGGCTTTTACTGTTTTGAAAAAGCCGGCCGCTCATTAAACAATTTCATATTCCCTGCTTTCCCCGCCCACCGGCGCCTATGATTGGTTACAGTGAGACACGCCCCCACGCTGAGTGACAGGTGTCTCACTGCACCCAATCACAGAAGCCGGTGGGCGTGTCGATGTGGCGCCCTGGACAAGCCAGGTCGTCACAGAACAACACCGACACACCCCACACTCCCTGTCAGGCACACCAAAGTCAGACAAAAACCCTTGCTGCCTTCCTCCAGGGGCTGATGTCCACACCAGGGGGTGGGACAGGTGATTGGCCCCGCCTATGGAGGAGTTCACAGTCCTGGAGGCGGGAATAGCAGACAGTTTAGTGTTTGAAGTGAAAGTGGAAGGAGGGAAGTAGCAGTTGAGCAGACAGAACAGGGTCCGGGTGTGTGGCCCGGACGGATCAGCAAGGTTAGCAGACGGTGGTGACTGTCTGCAGGAGTGGCCTATTGGAGCTTGCCGTAAGGACCGTGAATGGGCGGTGGCCCGGCGGTACCGGACAGGTACGCAAAGAGAAGCCAGCACCATCCGGCAGGGGCTTACGGGACCCCGGCAAGGCTAGGAGTCACCGTGAATTTGCCAAATCCGTTAGCGAAGGGAACCTCCTGGGTTTCCCAGCAGCCAAGTCCCGACAGAAGGCAACAGTCCAACCGAGAGAGGGAAACACAGTCACCGCCAAGGCTAAAGTTCCCAGGGCCAGAGCCTGCGGGCAAAAGGGGCTCCTTCAGCACCCATCCAAGCTGGGGAGCGGGTTACCGGTGGGAACCCATTGGAACCGTACACTACACAGGTGCAGGAAAGGCAGTCACCATCAACCTGCCGGGAGGAGAAACACCGCAGCCGTCTGTGGGACCCATCCATCCAGCCGTGTGTTTTACCGAGAACTGTGTCCTCATCATTGGCTGAGTGAGTACCACCGTGGCGTGCGACACAGCGCTGCCCCGCAATCCCGGCACCTCGCCAGGCCCCGTAACCTGCCTGCCATCCATCCCTACCCCATCACCGCGCCCCGGGACAACCAACCACCCTACCCACGAAGGGGAGAACTAACATCCAGGCTGCTCCCTGTCATCGCTCCCGGGATCCCCGTCCAGAGCAGCGGTGGTGTCACCAACCTCACCACAACCGTGGGTGGCGTCAAGGACAATAACCAAATCCCCACAATCCAATCCCCACCCTTTTCACTCACGGGCGAGGAGCGCCGCTCGAGTCCCCGGGATCCGGTCCACCGCTCGAGCCACCACCGAGCAGCAGCAGCCGCAGCAGCAGCGGCCGGACCAGAGCAGTGGGAGAGAACAGCGTCCCCTCCTCCGCCCGCGACATCTATACTGTGCAGTGAAATAAATAATTAAATAATTTAAAAAAACGGCGTGCGGTCCCCCCAATTTTAAAACCAGCCAGATAAAGGCATACGGCTGAAGGCTGGTATTCTCAGGATGGGGAGCTCAACGTTATGGGGAGCCCCCCAGCCTAACAATATAAGCCAGCAGCCGCCCAGAATTGCCGCATACATTAGATGCGACAGTTCTGGAACTGTACCCGGCTCTTCCCGATTTGCCCTGGTGCGTTGGCAAATCAGGGTAATAAGGAGTTATTGGCAGCCCATAGCTGCCAATAAGTCCTAGATTAATCATGTCAGGCGTCTCCCCGAGATACCTTCCATGATTAATCTGTAAGTGACAGTAAATAAACACACACACCCGAGAAAATCCTTTATTAGAAATAAAAAACACAAACATATACCGTGGTTCACCACTTTAATAAGCCCAAAAAAGCCCTCCATGTCCGGCGTAATCCAAGACGGTCCAGCGTCGCTTCCAGCTCTGCTGCATGGAGGTGACCGGAGCTGCAGAATACACTGCCGCTCCTGTCAGCTCCACGCAGCAACTGAAGACAGCCGCGCGATCAGCTGAGCTGTCACTGAGGTTACCCGCGGCCACCGCTGTGTCCAGTGACAGCTCAGCTGATCGCGCTATTCCCTTCATTAGCTGTGTGGAGCTGACAGGAGAAGTGGTGTCTTCTGCAGCTCCGGTCACCTTCATGCAGCAGAGCTGGACCATCCTGGATTACCCCGATTTGCCAACGCACCAGGGGAAATCGGGAAGTGCCGGGTACAGTTCCAGAACTGTCGCATCTAATGTAGGCGGCAATTCTGGGTGGCTGCTGGCTGATATTGTGAGGCTGGGGGGCTCCCCATAACGTGGAGCTCCCCATCCTGAGAATACCAGCATTCAGCCATATGGCTTTATCTGGCTGGTTTTAAAATTGGGGGGACCGCACGCCGTTTTTTTTAATTATTTAATTATTTATTTCACTGCTGTGATTGGGTGCAGTGAGACACCTGTCACTCAGCGTGGGGGCGTGTCTCCCTGTAACCAATCATAGGCGCCGGTGGGCAGGGAAAGCAGGGAATACGAGATTGTTTAATGAGCGGCCGGCTTTTTCAAAATAGTAAAAGCAGTGTGAATGCCGTGCAGTGCCGCGCCGGGGATCGGTGAGTATGAGAGAGGGGGTAAGAGGGATAGACTGACATGGACAGAGAGAGAGGGACAGAGACAGTGACCGACTGACAGAGATTAGTGAATGACAGACATTGTGAGGCGCTTCAGAACGCAGCTTTTCAGCTGCGCTCTGAAGTGGACCTTTTTTAAGCTGCGGTGCAGAGCGCACACCTGCGCACATAGCCTCACACATCAAAATCGTATGACGGATGTCACACGTTTCAATTGACTAGGTTCGTACAACAAAACGTTTAATATTTGAGGAATAAACGACGTGTATGCGATCACTGTATTTGCGTTCAATCTTGATCGCACGTAGGTGTCACACGCAAATACGTCACGAACGATGCCGGATGTGCGTCACTTACAACTTGACCCCGACGACGGATTGAGAGATCTATTGAAGCGTGTAAAGTAGGCATTAATCTCCAGCGCTTGCACATGTGCAGTAGCAAGAAATCCGAACATAGTCTCCAGAGCTCGCACATGTGCAGTAGCAAGAAATCGGAACATAGTCTCCAGTGCCACAGCAACCGTAACACCGTGCCAGGTGATGCAATGCAAGACTCGTGAGAGTCCCTTACAAATGTGACTCCGGCCTAAGCGGAACTGCATGCAGCTTTTTTTTAATTATTTAACTAAGTAATTTTAAAAACTGACATGCGTTTCCCCCCAATTTTCATACCCAGTCAAGATAAAGCCCCTCAGCTGGGGGCTGGTATTCACAGACTGGAGAGACCCAGCCTAAAAATATCAGACTCCAGCCACCTGGAATTGTCGCATCCATTAGATGCGACAATCATGGCGCTTTATCCCGCTCTTCCTGATTGCCCTAGTATGGTGGCGATTGGGGTAATAAGGAGTTAATGGCAGCCCACAGCTGCAGCTAACTCCTGGATTAGTGATGGCAGCTTCTTTGAGACACTCCCATCACTGATCTGTAAGTGAAAGTAAATAAACACAAACCGAAAAAATAATTAATTTGGAATAAAATACAAAATAACACCTTCTTTCATCACTTTATTAACCCAAAAATACCCCTGAAGTCTGACATAATCCACATGAGGTCCCACGGTGATTCAGCTCTGCAACATCTGACCCTCACAGCCAACGCCATACAGCATGACTGCCCGCTGTGAGATCCAGAGAATGATCAGTGGTGATATCACTCCAGTTATTTGCGGTCACAGCTGGAGGTTCCCACCTGTGACCACAGGTAACCTGACCTAAGAGGACCTCTGATGACCTGATTAAACTCAGTGAACTCATCTACATCTCTTTGAACAAAACCGCATTTTTTTGCCAAGAGATGCATATTTGGTGGTGAAATTTTAACACCATGTTCCTGCACCCATTCTACATCTCCAGGCAAAAAAAAATCGCATCACTAAGGCATCAGACCTCATGTGGTTTTGATGCGGTTTTATGCCAGGTCTAGACTCGGTGCATGAATATAGTGTCAAAATTTAATCACCAAATTTGCATCTTTTGACCCAAAAATGCATAGAAACATTTTTTTTCTACCAGGAGGTGCAAATTCGGTGCTAAAATCTGGTGCAGATGATTTCACCACCAAATGTGCACCTCCTGGCTGAAAACTGCAGCAAAATACAATGGGGAAAAAAACCTGGCAAAAAATCGCGTCCAAAAAATGCATAAAAAAATGTGGGTTTCTTTTTTCCCAGGAAGTGTAGATAGGGTACAAGAATATGGTGTCACAATTTAATCACCAAATTTGCATCCCTTAGCCCAAAATTGCAAAAAGAAAACCTTTTTTTCAGCCAGGAGATGCAAATTTGGTGCTGAAATCTGGTCCAGCATAAAAATATCAGCCTCCAGCCGCCCGGACTGTTGCATCCATTAGATGTGACAAGCCTGATGCTTACTGGCTCTTCCTGTTGCCCTGGTGCGGTGACTATCGAGGTAATAAGGGGTTAATAACAGTACACAGCTGTTACTAAACCCTAAATTAGTAATAGCACAGGTCTCTGTGACACCCACATCACTAATCTGTAAGTGAAAGTAAATAAACACAAACACCAAAAAAATCCTTTATTTGGAATATAATACAAAAAAGCACCCTCTTTATTAACCCCAAAACACCCCTGAGGTCCGATGTAATCTATACGAGGTACCACGGCCATTCCAGCCCTGCTATATCTGAATATCACAGCGACCGGCCATAGAGCAGCATGACTGCCCACTGTGAGCTCCAGAGAATGAATGAGCCGCGATGAGTTATGACTGGATGCAGGCAGATGCCATCACACAGGCTGGGGGCATGTCTGACTACAACCAATCACAGAGACTAGGCCGTCCAGTGGGTGGGGAAAGCAGTGGATATGAAATGAGAAATAATGAGTGGCCCTGGGAGTCAGCAGGAGCAGCATACAGCAGCGGGATCAGTGTACAGCTGCGCCAGAGCCTCGGTAAGTATGAAGCACTCGCTTCATTCTTATTTTCTTTATTTTTCCTTTATTTTTTTTTTTATTTCCCCAGTGCCGGATCTGGATCAAACACCTGGAATCCCTAGCCCCGGCCCGGCACCCAGGTAACTTTGAAGCTGCACGAATCCGGACTTTCACAGTCTGGGTCTGCCCATTTCTAACAATGACCCATCTCAAGCAATCTGTTATGCATGCTCAAGTGCACATGTGGCGCCCCTGAATACATCAGGGTGCCACAGGGTACTGCATCCTTACCCAGGGTGCAGGGCCCATCCCTCATGTTTCCAGGTACCCAAGAAACCGATGTCACTCCTATCTGCACCACAAAAGCCTATCACCTCACAGCAGACACTGCCAGACACACCAGGGGGTTGGACTAACTGGAAATGGGCCAGCCACTTGTGGGAACAGAGCAGACTGTTGGAGGGAGATGGAAAAGAGAGAAGTAGGCTCCAAAGAGAGAGGAGACGAGAGAGTGAGCTTCTGGGGAGCAAGGGAAAACTGACTGGGTCGCAAGCCGTGAATCGGGTCCAGAGGAGTCGGGGACCGGTAGCAGGGACTTTGGATAAGGGTGTGATGGACGTATTCTTGGAGGACTGTCGGCACCAGGGTCCAACAGAACTGACCGGTACAGAGCATGACGGGGTACAAGACCCTAGGTCAGGAGACGATTTAACGTCCTGGCAATTCACCTGAAAGGGAGAGGATCTTCAAGGACCTCCCTAGACGCTCAGAGGTTGAGGGCATCAGCACAACGAGGGGGACAGGGGTGTTTCTGTGCCACCCTTGTGTCAGCAGCCAGGCTGCTCGGATCCGGATCCGCGGTGGCTCGATGAGCATCCGGACCCGAGGGTCATGTGGCCACTCAAACGAAGGGGGTATTTACAAGGGATTGTATATTTAGAGTTTTTGACACCACCCATGGTGTGTGGTAATGTGGGGTACCACTGCTGCAGTTGGGAGTACCCAGGGGCGATGTAGTGGGGAAGCCGGATGTTAGAACCCTCCACAGGTAGGGGGAATGCCCCGGGACTCGGTGCTGAGAGCTGGAGGGGTGCCAGGGGGAGTGAAGAGGAACACTTTCGTACTCACACAGTCCATAAAGCTGACACTGGCAACTGGATAAACTAAAGTTCTGGACACCGCTGCCGCTGAGGGGAGCTAGGCTGGGTCCTGTCCCTGATGGTGCTGCTTGGTGATCTGTGACCTTCCTCTTGGCACTTAGTTCTTTTCTTGGTTGGCCCCGATAGCATAAAACTAGTCGGGTCCCGCTCCCCAGTGTTGCTAACTGTGGGAGCTTGCTCTCAGGGTTCACACTTGGGATTTTCTGGACCGTTTTAGTGGAAAGTCCTATCCCCCTCGTTGCGCTAGTACTCAGATTTTGGAGCGGGTGGAGAACGGACCTTGAAGGCTCCGTTCTCGTTGGGTAAATTGTCAGGTTTCCTAAAGCTACTCCCTGACCTAGGGTCCACGTACCCCATCGTGCCCTGGTCCCAGCCCGGTGATGGTACAAGGCCGCTGGCTGTCCTCCTCGACAGTTTCATGCCCCTTTTCACGATCCCCTGCAACCGGGGGTCCAGCTCCTCCTAGGCCCAGACCCCCGTCTGCCACCTAGTTTCTTCCATGGAGATTGGCTCCTGACCTCCTCTCTCCTTCACTCTCCACTCTCCAACTGACCTACTCCTGACGCTCCTGACCTCCCCTGAACCAACTTCCCAAGTGGGCGACCCTATTCCACTCAGGCCGTTAACTGGTGTGTCTGGTGGGTGTGGTGCAGAGTGTACCTAGGATTTTATTGACTGATGTAGGCAACACCATATAGCTGGGGACCCATAATCAAGGATGAGGTGGATAATGCACACAAGGGCAGATTGCACAATACCCTGTGACAACGTGATAGTCCAGGGCGTCACATTTCCAGACACAATAACCCACTAAAGTCCAAAGTGCCAGCCCTCAAGAGCACAGCTACACTACACATAGTGAGCAGGGCCCCCAACAGCTTCAAGCCAAGGTGACCACCAGCGGACAATAAATTGTGCATGGAGGCAGGCTCCGAATCACTAAGTGACACCGGTGGGACCGAGTACTTGGATGGGCTTCCCGCAGTGGCAGCTGTACACAGAGACTTTTTGCTTACCTACAGTGTGTGCATCTCCTTTCTAAACCTCATCCAGCACCACAACTACCCACAGTGAGTACCCAGGTCCCCTGCACCCTGTCCTCACAAATCTACCAACACCCTGAGCCCGGGGCATTCCCTACCTGCGGAGGGACTGATACCTTGCTATTTCATACCATCTGCCCCGGTTCTCCTTCCAGCAGTGGCGGTACTCCCATTACCGCAACCCGCAGGTGGCGTCACAAACCTCCCCTGTAAATACACCCATTTACGGCTCAAAGTGTCTGCCAAACCGGGTCCGGGCCCCTCGAGCTACCACGATCCCGGATCCGAGCAGCCCAACTAACACCGGGGCGGTACACACACATGGTAAATAAGTAAAAATAAGGTTTTACCTGACTTGCATGGTTCTTTTACAGACTAGAGGACCCAGCTGCACAATCCTTCATAGCCCCTGTGCAGACAGAAAGCACTCCATCTTGCTATCAGAGTGTCATTTGAACTGGGCTTACGAGGATTCGCAGTGCTTTGGCCGATGACCTTGTTTTTCTTTAGACTGCGCACTTGCATACATCATTTTCTACTGAATTTCTATATTTAACTTTTTTCTATAATTACTAGGTTAAACAAGACTCAAAACATCTTTTAGTGCAACATGAAAGCAGTAAATGGTGAAAGTCTACAAACCCTGTTCTAATTTAAGCTTTCCCTCCTAGATCAACTGTCCCTAAACTGATTCTAGAGGAGAGTATGCCAAGTATACCAGGTCCTATATAAGACCCAAATGAAGTGATGCGAATGACCAATCACAGTGTTGCCAGTTGCCAACATGGCTACGGTATTACCGTGTATTGCAAACAATTCTTGCATGTTAATTGGCTACCTAACAGCTGTGAAACGTGCAGGGCTGGAACTCAAGCATGGTGCACGAGTACCCGCATTACCGAGCAATGTGTGTACCCAATCACACTGATGTTCGAACAAATATTGAACAGTAGCGGGCACACTTGCTCAACACTATACTCAACCCATGCTGCCCCTTCTTTACACTTTCCCCCTTATTCTGCCCTCTAGTCATACTGTCGCACTTGCAGTGCCATCTCTTCATAATAGGCCCTCTTTTATCATTCAAGGAGTGAAAAAAATTGAATTCAGCCTACCCCTTAGTTGTCCACAGCTCCACTGATGCACGGCCTGAAAACGGAGATCACATCCAGACAATGGCAAGAAAAAAGGGAAAAACAGCCAGCACCAAAATTCTAAAGAATAAAAAACTTTTCTTTATTTCTTCATTTTAAAAAAAGAGTGTGCAAAAGTGGAATGGAAAACATGGCAGTAACCTTACATATTTCAGACCTCACAGGGTTCTTAGGTCCAAGTTTTTTTATTCTTGAGAATTTTGGTGCTGGCTGTTTTTCCCTTTTTTCTTGCCTCTTTTATCATTGTCACCCCAAACTGACCCCTTTCTGTTACGTCGGATACTTGGCAGGAAATCTTTCTCCTGCACATTCCTTCTCCCATCGTTCCTCTTCACTGTTCTGCCCTGCTATGGCCTTAAGGGTGCTTTACACGCTGCAACATCGCTAGCGATAGCACCCACCCCCGTTGTTCGTGCGACATTTGGTGATCGCTGCCATTATCGCTACGGCAGCGTCACATGCACATACCTTTTCAGCGAACGGGGAGGTGCGTTCGGCGTCATAGCGACATCACTGCGGCATCACTAAGCGGCCGCCCAATAGCAGAGGAGGGGCGGAGATGAGCAGCTGGAATATCCTGCCCACCTCCTTCCTTCCTCCTTTCCGGTGGACGCAGGTAAGGAGATGTTCGTCGTTCCTGCGGTGTCACACATAGCGATGTGTGCTGCCTCAGGAACGACGAACATCGAACCTGCAGCAGCAACGATATTATGAAAAGGAGCGACATGTCAACGATCAACGTTTTTTGACTTTTGCGATCGTTGATACTTAGTGTCACACGCTGCGATGTCGCTAACGGCGCCGGATGTGCTTCACTAACGACGTGACCCCGACGATATATTGTTAGCGATGTCGCAGCGTGTAAAGCACCCTATAGGCTTCTGTGAAGGTGCTTGTGATTAACTAGTACTTCAGTTCCTGCATGGATCCAATTGCAGTCTCACCCTCTGCGACTGTGATCGTTACACCCCCGCTTTTCAGCAAAGTTTCAAGTTGGTAGTAAACCTTACATTGCCTCTATACTGTAAAAGTCCCCTATATATAACATATAGTGCCTTAGGTTAGAGAGTAACCCATATGGGGCCATAGCAGGATAATGTTGCTATACAGTGCCCCAGTAAAATAGTATCCACAAAAAAAATTGTGTGAATTGTCAATAACACATTTTCTTTTTCAGTCTTACAGTAGCCTGAAGTTGAAATTAGTGTAAGGTTATGTGCCCACACTGCAGAAAATTCACGGAATTTAAAAAATCCGCAGTACAGCAAGTCTCCAGCCATTGCTATGGCATTTAGGAACTGCTGTGCCCATGCTGCGTTTTTTTCCACAGCAGAAATAATGCTGATTTCCTTGCGAAAAAATCTGCATTATGTGAATTATTCCTTCGGATATTTCCGCAGGATCCCATACTTACCTGCCTTGATAGAAGACACTGGAGTCACTTCCTCTGGTGCAGAGGAGCACGATGGACCCAGGACCAGGAGGTGGGTGGGGCCTGCACGAGCACCGGTCATGTGACAGCCGGAGCTAGTTCAGGCCCGCCCACCTTCTCCTGCAAAGTGCAGAACAGACCCGGCCGGAAAGTGAAATGAAGTGCTGTGTGATGGAGGTAAGTATGAACTCCCCGATCACTTCAGCACTTGTCCTGCATTGAGGATGCAGTGCCGAAGCCATGGTACTATATCCTCAATGCAGAATGACTGCAGCATATCCGCAGGACATTCCGCAATAAAACCGCAGCATTAAAACAGACAAAGTTGTGCTGCAGTTTTCTGGGAGCTCCTGCGGAATGTCCTGCGTATATATCCGCAGGACTCTTTCCCTGTGGGCACATAGCCTTAAAGTCTGGAGCCGTGTGAGTTCCAAGGTACCCAAGTACTGAGCCCAGGCTTGGAATTCTCAAGGAATTCCAGGTATTGGTCCACATCCGGCACTCAAGTAATCCAAAAAACTAAAGGAAAAATGAAGAAAAAAATAATAAATCAAGAGCGCAATACTTACAGTACAAAGGCTCCGGCGTGGATGTAACTGCTCCTTTACTTCCAGGGCCACTCATTGCCTTCATTGCATATGTACTGATTTCCCCATCCACCGGCATCTGTGATTGGTTGCAGTCTCACATACCTCTACGCTGAGTCACAGCATGTCTGATCGCTTCCAATCACAGACCTTGTCTACATGTCTATATCATACAGTAAAAATAAATAAATAAATAAAAAATTGTAATAGGGCCCCCATACCCAACACAGATAAATCATATGGCTACAAGCTGCAGCCCCCAGCTGTGCACTTATCTTGGCTGAGTATTAAAATAAGAGCAACCACATACAGCTTTTTAATTATTATTTAAATAAATAATTTAAACAAATGGTATGCAGCCCCCCCCTCCAATTTTGATACCCAGCCCCTGACAGCTAAGGGCTGGTATTCTAAGACTGGGGAAACCCATGGTTATTGGGGTTCCCCCAGCTTAAAATAACAGCCTGCAGCCACCCAGAATTGTCACATCAATTAGATGCGACAATCTTAGTGCTTTACCTGGCTCTTCCCGATTACCCTGGAGCAGTGGCAAACGGGGTAATAAGAGGTTAATGTCAGCTCATAGCTGCCACTAAACCCTAGATTAGTAATGGGTGGCATCTATGAGACCCCCCATAACTAATCTGTAAGTGAAAGTAAATAAACACAAACACCAAAAAAATTCTTTATTTGAAATAAAATACAAAAAACACCCTCTTTCACTACTTTATTAACTCCAAAAACACCCCTGCATGTCTCACATAATCGGGATCAAACCCAGGCCAGAAATGTGAGGTTTTTTTTAACCCAGTTAGACATGCCGGGCCCGGTTATCTGCGAGTTCACCCATCACTAGTTGAAATA
Organism: Anomaloglossus baeobatrachus; assembly: GCF_048569485.1. Taxonomy (NCBI): domain Eukaryota; kingdom Metazoa; phylum Chordata; class Amphibia; order Anura; family Aromobatidae; genus Anomaloglossus; species Anomaloglossus baeobatrachus. The sequence goes on along the minus strand of NC_134362.1, from coordinate 145,091,804 downwards.
TATTTTATATCATTGGGATTTAGCTATGAAGGGGTTAACCCAAAAAGCAAAGTTCAAGAAAATCCTAAATTAAAGTAAAAATGCTGTTTATTTCTAAACTTGACTACATTTTATCATGGTAGTAATCAATCTTTTTTTCTTTTTTTGTGCCTGTTTTTATCTCTATTGAACAGTTCCAAAGCAGCATATATAATTTCTAACAAGACATTTTCTCCTTTATCTTTATTTTTTGTTTTTAAATGTATTTTCTCCCTGACCTTCACCGAGTTTATAGTTATAAATGTCCGCTCTGACACCGAACTGGATAATGAACATGGAAAAAGTTTTGTTTCCATTAGGACACATTACTTTCTATATGATTGTGTTTTATAAATGACAGTTCTAATTTATTTGAGCTGTTAAATACAGGCAGGTTTTTCTCTTCAGCTTGTTTTGCCGACATGCGTTAAAAACTAAATAATGGATGTAAGCCAGACTTACTCTACCATAAAATAAGGAAGGTTATATCTGCCAAATAATGACTGCAGTACTAGATGTTCCACAGCTGAAATGTCCTGGAATTATTCTTAAATCTTTCATTAACTTTTGCCTATTTTGGGGAAAAGTTCCCAACTTTTGAAAGCTTTGTTTAGTGAAGATAATTATACGCATCATATCCACTTAGGTTTATGGTTTAAAGGCTATATTTTATGTTTCTTTTGTGTAGAAATTTAAATAAATGTTTAGTGTAATATATTTATATATTTCAGTTTTATTTAGAAGTGAAAATCCACAATTGCAAACATCATTAATTATTTTTTACTCATTATATAAATCAATATATTTAATAGTCTCAATTTACAGCAGATTTATAGGTTATGGACACCTTTCAAATGAAAAAAATAACTTTTGGTACTGGTTGGTTACTTTTACGTAAAGGGGTAATCCCATCTCCAAGATCATGTCCCAATATGTAGTAGGTGTAATAATAATGATCATGTTAGCAAATACCTCCTATTAGAAATGTAATATAGTTCTTCTAGTTCACTATGTCAATTACCTTATGTTAAGGGCATTGCAGGACCTTAGATATCCAAGGTTATGACCACTATCAACTAACTGTGATTACATGTGTATCACACTAGGTACGGGGAAGTACCAAGTGTGCCACCCCTGCAGCAGTCAAACTGCTCGGATCCGGGGTTACTATGGATCGAGGGTCTCCGGACCCGGGTGCGTGCGGCCACTCAAATATAAAGTAAGTATTTACGGGGGATAAATGTTCGTGACGCCACCTGCAGGTTGCGGTAAGGGGAGTACCACCGCTGCCGAAGGGAGTACCGGGGCTGATGATGTGAGGCAGCAAGTTGTCAGTCCCTCCCGCAGGTAGGGAAGACCCCGGATGGTGGGGGGTAAGGAGGTTTGGTGATCGGGTGGGAAAGCAGGGTGCAGGGGTCAGGTTACTCACTGCGGTAGTCTTGGTGCTGGATTAGGTGGAATAAGCAGACACTCACACAGATCGTAAACCAAAGTCTCTAGGTACCGCAGTCTCTGCGGGAGGAAGCTTGTCAAGGTCTCGCTCCCAACATTGTCACTTGGTAAGTCTGGAGCCCTGCCTCCATGCACAAATTGATTAGCTTGAAGCTTTCGGGGCCCTGCTACCCGTGTGTATGGCAGCTGTGCTCTTGATGGCTGGCACTTGGGATTTTAGTGGGTTGTGTGCTTTGGAGAACCCTATCACCCGCATTGTGCTGATGCCTTCAATCTCTGAGCTCTTGAGGAAAGTTCATAAAGAGACTATCCTCCACAGGTGCCTGAAGCTCTTGCCTGATCTAGGGTCCTGTACCCCGCCGTATTTAGGACTGGTAAGGTAATTGGGCTTTCTGCTACCAACAGTCCTCCTAGACTGCGTCCGTCACACACCTGTAAAGTGTTCCTGATACCGGTCCCTGACTCCTGTGGTCTCGGACCACTGTCTGCGACCCAACCCGTCGCCTCCCTGGGAGCTACAACTCCCCAGCTCCTCACTCTTTGAGGGCTAACACTGTTCTCTCTTGTCTCCCCTCACACCAGTCTGCCTGACCCCTAGGTGGGCGGCCGTGCTCCAACTTGACCAACTCACTGGTGTGTCTGTACAGGTCATGGTGTGAGGTGTGGTTGGGATTTGTAGTGCGGATGTTAGTGACACCATTGTTGGCAACCTGGAACCATGGGGTGTAGGCCCTGCACCTTGGGTGACAGGATGCAGTTCCCTGTAGCACCCTGATGTATTCAGGGGTGCTACACAAGCATATGACAAAAGGGAAGGGAAACCCTGTGTCTAGGGAAAGGGAAGATGATGACCCCTGACCAAGCCTACTACTGGTCCCTGGAGTCCCTCACCACTATAGATAGGTTCCGCACATATGCACCGAGCTGGATATCTGACCCTAGGTATCCCTAGTGCTGAACCCTAAATAGGGAACAGATGGGATGAGCTCTTCGTTAACCCCACTAAACAACTATAGAAGAAGGGAAGCATGAACTACTTATCTACAGGTGACAGAGGGTTAGAAGTTCAGCAACATTTTCAGCAACAATACCACCAAGGAGTACAAACCACCTGTTTGCAACCTAGGCTTCAAGGAACTGAAAATATGACCAGCACAGTTCAAAGGAAGAGGTATTTAAACACCAAGGGAATACTGATAATCAATAGCTGGATGGAAGGCGAGCTCCTGCTGTGTCCAAAAGGGAGAGAGATGAATCCAGTAGGAAAGCTACCTATACCAATTTATACTGACAGCAGGAACAATTTAAAGTCAGGGAGCATTCTGCACAGCCAGACGTTGTGACCTTCTATGGCCAGAAACCACATGACTGTCTGACCCATATGACACACCCGTGACAATATGTGGCCATAACCATGGATACCTAAGGTCCTGCAATGCCCTGAACATGAGGTAAGGGACAAAGTGAATCATAAGAACTATACTACATTTCTAATTGGAGGTATTTGCTAATACTGTTATTACACGTACTACTTATCAGGATATGATCTTGGAGATGGGAATAACCCTGTACATTGTCTTCAAAGTGGCTTTAAAGTCACAATGGTCCCATGTTTGCTGACAGTTTAGCTCTCATCACAGCGATGGCGGAGTGTACTGATAGTTTCAGCTTCTTGCTGAAAAATTACAAGACTCCTCTCTAGTGTTGAGAAGCTCCAACCTTTAGGTCACATTCTCATCTATTCCTAAGACTCTCCAACAGGGGAGGAACATCAATGTTGATGTTTTAGTGGCGGGACAGTATTTTGGCGGCATTGAATCATATGACTTGCCAGCATGATGTCAGGATAGGATTGCAAAAAAGACACTGGGGGATGGTTGGGTGCACAGCAAGAGCAGAACACTGATGGATGTTGTTCGCAAAGCTGCATGGCCTGCTATTCCAAGACAAGACGAGAAAAAAATGTGAATGCGGGCAACCCCTTTAACAGAGGTGCAAAAAGTTTCAGTCTGACATATTATGCTTTTATGTTTCAGAACAACTCCAATACTGTACTTTCCTTTCAATGTGCTTTACTCCTTTTTTCTATTGTGCAGGTTTAGTGTGCCTTCCCTCACTTACTTTTACCCTTCTCCACTGCAGATCTGTGTACACTCCCCTACCCTTCTCTCCTGCTATCTCTGACATTTAGAGAAGGGAAGCAGAAGCAGAGCGAGCCATCAGGAACAGGAACTCTGATGAATTTGTAAAATATTTTATAAATCAAACCGCAATATAATGGACTTACAAACTCACTACAACATAATAAATATTGAAAAGGATTAGCAAACACTTTTTAAAAAGTGACTAACTTTGCATTTAGGATAATTGTTTAAATACATATTAAAAAAAATTCATGCAAGGTTCTACATAGCCTTTAAGTTAGAATATTTCTAAAGGTTCAGTCACACTAAACAACTTACCAGCGATCCCAACAACGATAGGGATCGCTGGTAAGTTGCTAGGAGGTTGCTGGTGAGATGTCACACTGCGACGCTCCAGCGATCCCACCAGCAACCTGACCTGGCAGGGATCGCTGGAGCGTCGCTACACGAGTTGCTGGTGAGCTCACCAGCAACCAGTGACCAGCCCCCAGCGCCGCGTGGAAGATGCTGCGCTTGGTAACTAAGGTAAATATCGGGTAACCAACCCGATATTTACCTTGGTTACCAGCGCACGCAGCTACACGTGCAGAGAGCAGGGAGCAGCGCACACTGAGCGCTGGCTCCCTGCTCTCCTAGTTACAGCACACATCGGGTTAATTACCCGATGTGTACTGCAGCTAAATGTGCACAGAGCAGGGAGCAGCGCACAATGCTTAGCGCTGGCTCCCTGCTCTCCTAGCTACATCACACATCGGGTTAATTAACCCAATGTGTCCTGCAGCTACATGTGCACAGAGCAGGAGCCGGCACTGACAGTGAGAGCGGCGGAGGCTGGTAACGAAGGTAAATATCGGGTAACCAAGGACAGGGCTTCTTGGTTACCCGATGTTTACTGTGGTTACCAGCCTCCGCAGAAGCCGGCTCCTGCTGCCTGCACATTTAGTTGTTGCTGTCTCGCTGTCACACACAGCGATCTGTGCTTCACAGCGGGACAGCAACAACTAAAAAATGGCCCAGGACATTCAGCAACAACTAACGACCTCACAGCAGGGGCCAGGTTGTTGCTGGATGTCACACACAGCGACATCACTAGCAACATCGCTGCTACGTCACAAAAGTTGTTCGTTAGCAGCGATGTTGCTAGCGATGTTGCTTAGTGTGACGGGGCCTTAAGCCCATTGTGACTTAAAACCACATTTATTTTACCATAAGTAGTGTTGCAGTATGGAGTACCTGTGTCATATAAAAAGCTGAAACCCCTTACACTTCCATAGACTGGATACGTGGTCAGTGAGCAAAGAGAAGAAAAAAAACAGCTCACCCTTTCAGGAGATTAGAGTATCAGCCAAGAACGGTGCACGGACTTTTGGTAGTTAGACCTTACTACCACGAATTGCAGGGAGGAGGAGATAATCCAGCATCCAGTTCCAGAAATTTAAAACATCAGATTTTATTCAAAATTTCATTAAAATTCCATGTTCCATGGTTGCATTAAAAACGCATCATAGCAGGTGTAAAATACGGATACGTGGTCAGTGTCTAACTGGGGCAGCATGGGCTTACTAGTAGAGATGAGCGAACCGATTGGGGTTCGGCTCGAGCTTGGTTCGCCGAACGGAGGTCGCGTTCGAGTTTGGTTCGGCGAACCGCTCGAGCCCCATAGGAAACAATGGGAGGCAATCACAAACACATAAAAACACCTAGAAAACACCATCAAAGGTGTCCAAAAGGTGACAAACAACTCACAACACAACACAAACACATGGGAAAGTGACAAGAATAAATTCTCATGTGAAAACAAAACAGCGTTACGAGGAAAAAGAGGACGAGACACAGATATAGGCATGGCATGCCCTTCTAAAATCATGTAAAACACTGCAAGGTGACTCCAAGCGGAGTCTCCCTTTTTTCCAAAAATTGGGCCACACAGACACCCCATCAGTGGCAGCACTTGTGCCCCAGTTGTACACTTCACAGGTAGATTTGCATCAAGCACATTCCAAAATACGCCATCCTTAACCGTCCCCAGGATGACAACGGGATAGGAAGCTAAGTCTTTGCTGAACCATGACTTGTTCATCTTGGCTCCTTTTTAAAAACACAGCAAGGGTTACTCCAAGCGGAGTCTCCCTTTTTTCCAAAAATTGGGCCACACAGACACCCCTTCAGTGGCAGCACTTGTGCCCCAGTTGTACACTTCAAAGGTAGATTTGCGTCAAGCACATTCCAAATCCACAAGCATTTACTCTCCCAAGGATGACACTGGGGTAGTAAATTCCTTGCCGATCCATGACTTGTTCATTTTGATGAACGTTAGTCTGTCCACATTGTCACTGGACAGACGCGTGTGCTTATCTGTCAGCACACACCCAGCAGCACTGAAGACACATTCTGAGACCATGCTGGCAGCTGGACACGACAAGATCTCCAAGGCGTAAGTGGAGAGCTCTGGCCATTTTTCAAGATTTGAAGCCCAAAATGAGCAAGGCTACATTTGCAAAGTCATGGCATCGATGTTCATTTGGAGATACTCCTGGGAGATTCACTCCGTGCACCACGGTTGTTTCGTGGAAAAGCCGAGCTAAGATCGAGTAACAGCTTCTGCTGATACTCCTGCATACGTGCGTCCCTTTCTATGGCTGGAATTATTTCACAAAATTTGAACTTGTACCGGGGATCTAATAGTGTGGCAAGCTAGTAGTCATCATCACTTCTAATTCTGAAAATATGAGGGTCATGTTGGAGGTAGTGCAGCAAGAAGGCGCTCATGTGTCATGCGCAGCCATGCGGACCAAGTCCACGCTGTGTTTGTGGTATAGAGGTGCAAACCGTTCTTTCTTCCTCTGACATCTCCCCCCAACCTCTTTCAACTGAAATTTGACCAAGGTCTCCCTCATTCGCTGAGTCTTCCATGTCCATGGACAGTTCGTCCTCCATTTCTTCATGTTGTCCTGCACATTCCTCAACATTTCGCCTGCTACCATGCGCCCTTGTTGATCCCTGTCCCCAATGGTCCCATGCCTGCCGCCTTGGTGATGATGAACCTCTGGACCTTGGTGATGTTGTTGTCCCTTGCGCATGTGAATCCTCCTGTACTTCCTCCCCTTCCTGTTGTCCCACCCCATGACTCTGAATAGTGTTTAGCGTGTGCGCCAGCATGTAAATGAGTGGAATTGTCATGCTGATAATGGCATTGTCAGCGCTAAACATATTCGTCGCCATGTCGAAACTGTGCAGAAGGGTGCATAGGTCCTTGATCTGAGACCACTCCACCAGAGTGATCTGCCCCACCTCTCCATCTCGTTGGCCCAGGCTATACGTCATGACGTATTGCACCAGGGCTCGGCGGTGCTGCCACAGTCGCTGTAACATGTGGAGAGTAGAATTCCAGCGTGTCAGCACATCGCATTTCAGGCGATGAACCGGCAGGCCGAAAGACTTCTGGAGCAATGCAAGTCGCAAGTTTTCGTGCCCTGTTCAGAAGGCTATCTAGGCCGGGATAGTGTGTTAAAAATTGCTGGACAACAAGGTTCAACACGTGAGGCATACAAAGCATGTGTGTCACCTTGCTCATGCGAAGGGCCGAACCCAGGTTTGCAGCATTGTCGCGCACGGCCTTACCAGGCTGCAGGTTGAGTGGAGACAACCATTTACCAAACTAAGTCTCCAGAGCTGCCCACAACTCAGCCGCTGTGTGACTCTTATTTCCAAGACATTTCAAGATAAAGACCGCCTGATGCCATTGCGCTCTGCTGCCAGCATAGTAATGAGGGGTGCGTGATTCCTTCTGCGCAGTTACAATGCTGGTGGCCTGACCAGGCAGGCTTGGAGTGGAGGTGGAGGACCCAAACGAGGTGGAGGAGGCAGAAGCAGTGTTGGAACTTGGACAGACAGAGGATTGACACACAAGTCGTGGGGACGGCATGACTTCTGCAGCAGACCCTTCACCATCTATCACCATAGTTACCCAGTGCCCAGTCAGCGACAGATAACATCCCTGTCTATGCTTACTGGTCCAAGTATCGGTGGTGAAATGCACCCGTTCACACACAGAGTTTCTCAAGGAAGCGGTGATGTTGTGTGCGACATGCTGGTGTAGCGCATGCACACCTTTCTTAGAGAAGTAGTGGCAACTTGGCATCTGGTACTGGGGCACAGCGACAGACATAAGGTCTCGAAAACCCTGTGTGTCCACCAGGCGGAAAGGCAGCATTTCGGTAGCCAAGAGCTTTCAGAGGGATAAAGTCCACCTCTTAGCTTTGTCATGGGTCGCAGAAAATGGCCTTTTTTTTGTCCACATCTGAGGGGCAGAGATCTGGCTGCTGTGTGGAGACGATGGTGAGTAGGGTGTCCCTGGAAAAATGCAGGTTTGTGAGGAAAGTGCAGGCGTAGACATGATGTTGCCTTCATCCAATGTTGATGCTATTGATGTCTGAGAGAGCTGTACACATGCACTTGTTTCCCCTTCCAAACCAACTGACGACCTACCAAGCAAACTGCCTGTTGCAGTAACAGTGGTGGAAGATGTGCGTGGAAAACCAGGTGTGACAGCTGTCCCCACAGTCCTAGAAGATGAAGAGCGCGCGGATGCACTGGAAGGGGCAGGCGGTGGATGGTTCGCTCCGCTAGGCCGCATCGCAGCACGGTGAGCTTCCCACTGGGACATATGATATCTATTCATGTGACGATTCATGGAAGAAGTTGTCAAACTGCTGAGGTTTTGCCCTCTACTAACAGATTCCCGACAAATATTATGCAACCTGCTGAGCCACCCCGACTAGTGCTCAGAGGCAGAGTGGTGGCTGAGGATGCAGTTGTAGACGTGCTACCAGTACTCCTCCTCTGTCCAGGAAGGCGCAAGGTAACTACGTCGTCAGTTGCATCCTCCTCCACCGCCTCTGTTGACCTCCTTGAGTGCCTGACTGTAGGTTGACAGTAGGTGGGATCTAGAACTTCCTCATCAAGCGTTGTGTTTGCACTCCCCTCCCCCTCAGACCGAGCCTCTTCCTGCCCTGAACAAATTTTTAAGTTGTCATCCAAATCTGGTATCTGTGTCTCATCGTCATCAGTATGTTCCTCATTGTCTATAACAACAGGTGTTACAGTTTGTGAATAAGGGTCTAAATTATGCTCAGAAATTTGGTCATCACGGCCTGAATCTGAGTCACAAAGGTTCTGTTCATCCCTGCAGACCATTTCCTGGTCTGTACTCACTGTAGCTTGGGAGCAGACCTCTGATTCTCAGGCTATAGTGTGACTGAACAGCTCTGCAGACTCAGCCATCTCTGTTCCACCATACTGTGCAAGTCGGATGGAGACTTGAGAGCTGGGAGAAAGCAAGGGTGATTGGGATGACAACTCAGAGGACTGGGTTTTTTGGATGCGGTAGTTGAGGTGGAGGAGAGTGCACTTGTTGGAGCACTTGAGATCCATTCAAGCACGTTCTTTTTTTGTGCATCATCTACCTTTCTTACAGTTGTTTGGGTCCGTAAAAAAGGGATCACATCGGATTGTCCTCGAATAGTAGTAGACATCTTAATTAGGCTGGAAGATGGCCTATCTTCAGCAGATGTTAATGTAGCTTTGCCACCTTCCCCACGGACAAAAACTTTTTTTCCTTTTCCAACACGCCTGTTCCCCTTTCCACCAGCATCTGCCATTTTGCCACTCATTTTGATAGCGACAAGATTATCCACTTAAAATGTGGTAGTAAAAATTGAGTTGTGGTGTAGATTGCAGAGGTGGTCTAGCTTTATTGACAGCAGAAGAAACAACACTGACTATCCCTGACAATGCAACTATGGCCCTTAAACTGGCAGCACAGTTTGCAATTATAATAGCTTAGTAAAAATGAGCTTAAGGGTGCAATGCAGAGGTGCTGAAAATTGCTTGGCACAAGTGGGACACTGATGAAGTCCAACAGCCACTTTTTGGATGCCACTAAGTTTCCTCAGTGTTTGCTATTATAATAGCATTGTAAAACTGAGCTTGAGGGTGCAATGCAGAGGTGCTGGAAATTGCTTGGCACCAGTGGGACACTAATGAAGTCCAACAGCCACTTTTAGGATGCCACTAAGTTTCCTCAGTGTTTGCTATTCTAATAGCTTAGTAAAAAATGAGCAGGAGGGTGCAATGCAGAGGTGCTGGAAATTGCTTGGCACCAGTGGGACACTAATGGAGTCCAACAGCCACTTTTTGGATGCCACTAAGTTTCCTCAGTGTTTGCTATTATAATAGCTTAGTAAAAATGAGCAGGAGGGTGCAATGCAGAGGTGCTGGAAGTTGCTTGGCACCAGTGGGACAGTAATGGAGTCCAACAGACACGTTTTGGATGCCACTACGTTTCCTCAGTGTTTGCTATTATAATAGCTTAGTAAAAATGAGCAGGAGGGTGCAATGCAGAGGTGATGGAAATTGCTTGGCACCAGTGGGACACTAATGGAGTACACATCCACTTTTTGCATGCCACTAAGTTTCCTCAGTGTTTGCTATTATAATAAATAAGGAATAACGTTTGGAACACCATTCTAAGTGTGAACTGGGTGCAAAAACCTAAAAAAACATCACTATGGGGAGATAAGGTATGCACACCAGTGACTATGTAAGGGGAATACATGGAATAGCAGAAACTGCTGTGTGAATACTGACTTGAAAAATCCAATAGCTATATGTAAGAGTGAAAATGTGAAAAATGGAATCTGCATTACTGCCATAAACATATGAATCAAGAGAAATTTAGCTACTGAATTGATCAATGCAATAGAGCCCCAACACTACGCCAAAGTATTTCTCTACGTTGGGGTCCCTAGCTTGTGTGTGTCCTCTCATGCAGTTAAAAACCTTACCGTGTATGGGAAGCTGAGACCCAGGCTATTTATGCGTATGATATGGATTGGCAATAGGTGTGGTTGGGGAGGGTTCGCAAACGAAAAACAACTAACAAATAAGGAATAACTTTTGGAACACCATTCTAAGTCTGAACTGGGTGCAAAAACCTAAAAAAACATCACTATGGGGAGATAAGGTATGCACACCAGTGACTATGTAAGGGGAATACATGGAATAGTATTCCCCAACCACACCTATTGCCAATCCATATCAAATGCATAAATAGCCTGGGTCTCAGCTTCCCATACACGGTAAGTTTTTTAACTGCATGAGAGGACACACACAAGCTAGGGACCCCAACGTAGAGAAATACTTTGGCGTAGTGTTGGGGCTCTATTGCATTGATCAATTCAGTAGCTAAATTTCTCTTGATTCATATGTTTATGGCAGTAATGCAGATTCCATTTTTCACATTTTCACTCTTACATATAGCTATTGGATTTTTCAAGTCAGTATTCACACAGCAGTGTCTGCTATTCCATGTATTCCCCTTACATAGTCACTGGTGTGCATAACTTTTGCTATTATAATAGCTTAGTAAAAATGAGCTTGAGGGTGCAATGCAGAGGTGCTGGAAATTGCTTGGCACTAATGGAACACTAATGAAGTCCAACAGCCACTTTTTGGATGCCACTAAGTTTCAGCATTTTTTTTCTATTATATTAGCTTATTAAAAATGAGCAGCAGGGTGCAATGCAGAGGTGCTGGAAATTGCTTGGCACCAGTGGGACACTAATGGAGTCCAACAGCCACTTTTTGGATGCCACTAAGTTTCCTCAGTGTTTGCTATTATAATAGCTTAGTAAAAATGAGCTTGAGGGTGCAATGCAGAGGTGCTGGAAGTTGCTTGGCACCAGTGGGACACTAATGGAGTCCAACAGACACGTTTTGGATGCCACTACGTTTCCTCAGTGTTTGCTATTATAATAGCTTAGTAAAAATGAGCAGGAGGGTGCAATGCAGAGGTGCTGGAAATTGCTTGGCACCAGTGGGACACTAATGGAGTACACAGCCACTTTTTGGATGCCACTAAGTTTCCTCAGTGTTTGCTATTATAATAGCTTAGTAAAAATGAGCTTGAGGGTGCAATGCAGAGGTGCTGGAAATTGCTTGGCACTAGTGGGACACTAATGAAGTCCAACAGCCACTTTTTGGATGCCACTAAGTTTCAGCATTTTTTTCTATTATATTAGCTTATTAAAAATGAGCAGCAGGGTGCAATGCAGAGGTAATGGAAATTGCTTGGCACCAGTGGGGCACTAATGGAGTACAGCAGCCACTTTTATGATGCCACTAAGTTTCCTCTGTGTTTGCTATTATAATAGCTTAGTAAAAATGAACAGGAGGGTGCAATGCAGAGGTGCTGGAAATTGCTTGGCACCAGTGGGACACTAATGGAGTCCAAAAGCCACTTTTAGGATGCCACTAACTGGCAGCACTCTTTTAAATTAAAATGGCTTTGCAAAAATTGGCAGGGGGTGAGAATGCAGAGGTGGGGGGACTTGCTTGGCACAAGTGACACAATAATGGAGTCAAACTGCCACTTTTTGGATGCCACTAACTGGCAGCACTCTTTTAAATTAAAATGGCTTTGCAAAAATTGGCAGGAGGGGAGAATGCAGAGGTGGTGGGACTTGCTTGGCACAAGTGGCACAATAATGGAGTCTAACTGACACTTTTTGGATACCACTAACTGACAGCACTCTTTTAAATTAAAATGGCTTTGCAAAAATGTGCAGGAGGGGAGAATGCAGAGGTGGTGGGACTGGCTTGTCACAAGTGGCTCAATAATGGAGTCCAACAGCCACTTTTTGGATGTCACTAACTGGCAGCACTCTTTTGAATTAAAATGGCTTTGCAAAAATTGGCAGGAGGGGAGAATGCAGAGGTGGAGGGACTTGCTTGGCACAAGTGGCACAATAATGGAGTCCAACAGCCACTTTTTGGATGCCACTAGCTGGCAGCACTCTTTTAAATTAAAATGGCTTTGCAAAAATGTGCAGGAGGGGAGAATGCAGAGGTGGTGGGACTTGCTTGGCACAAGTGGCACAATAATGGAGGACAGCAGCCACTCTTTGGATGGCACTAACTGGCAGCACTCTGCAATTAAAATGGCTTTGCTAGAAAGGGCAGGAGGGTACAGTGGCCGGGTTGTGGGTCAGTGTAGAGGAAAGGAAGCCTCACTTTCTATCCCTCCTAATGGTGAAATGCAGCAAGGAAGTCCCTGAGCTTAGCTACACAGACCCTGTTATCTGTAGCTGTAAAAAGCGTTTCCACGGACCTGACTGTCACCTATGGCTCTGAGCCAGCTGTAATTAGCCCTTAAAAGGGCTGAAATAAACTTTTGTCCCTAATCTGTAGAACGCTGTGTGTATAGCTTACACAGCAGGATCGGCGACAGGAGCTGCATGAGCGGTGACTGACACCCAGACGCAGAAGGCAGATAATGGCGTGCTGGAAGAAAATGTCCGTTTTATAATGCAAGGACATGTGACATGGACAGCTTGTGACACATGCCCTTGCTTCTCTGGCAAAAAGTCCACTTAGCCATGTGTGTGTCTGGGATTGGCTGACATGCTTGCCCTCCCCACTACACGCGCGCTTAGGGAAGGAAGAAAAAAAATGGCGATCGCCATTATCCCAGCAGCAGTGATTTGAACGCGCAGCCCCCGCACACTATACACTGAAATTTGATAATAGTGTGAGTCACAGAGTGACTCACACTAGTACAGTGAAAAGCCAGCTAGTAATTAGCTAGGCTTTTTGCTGATAGAACTGTTCTCGAACGTAACTCGAACTAACAAACTTTTAGCAAAAAGCTCGAGTTCTAGTTCGATCTAGAACACCCCCCAAAATCACTCGAACCACGAACTGGAGAACCACGAACCACGAACCGCACTCAACTCTACTTACTAGTAACACTGACTCTGGTGGCCCACTGATCAACTACATGCCAATATAACATTCACAAATGTATCTATGTTTTTATATAATAATATACTGGGTAGTTTGTAAAATGAATGATGCGATTCTTCCTGAATCAAGTGTATTGTGCCAACTACTGATTAAGTTGGGGGTACGTGATGTACTACTGCAAAGGGGCCCACCGGAGGATTCTCCAGCTCTCCTGTGGGCCAGTCCAAGCCTACGTGTGTTAAGAGCATTGACTGAAAGATCACTCAAAAAATAGGCATTTTACTAGTGCCTCAGTACTCCCAGTACCGTACTGCTTTTTATTAATACCAGTATGAGCTATTCCTTGGACAGCAGGTGAGGGCAGCTACATATTATTTTTCCTTCCCTGTATTTATAGTACCTGGAAGATGTTTTCAGCAGCTTTTCAGCTAGTAAAAGCAAGTGAAAGACTTTCTTTGCCTGAATTATTTATTAACTTAAATTTGTTTAATCATCCTTTTTTTCTAAGATTCTGGAATTTTTAGTCACTATAAAAATGTATATACTGTATAACATTTTGATACTTTTTGGTGTGTATTAATTAACTCCTTAAAGATTGGGCTATTTTGGGCCTTTAGGATAGAGCAATTTTTTTAGAACATAAATTTCTAAAGGGGGCTTTACACGCAACAACATATCTAACGATATGTCGTCAGGGTCACGGAATTCGTGACCCACATCCAGCGTCGTTAGCGACGTCGTTGCGTTTAACAGCTCCGAGCGAGTGTTAACGATCAAACATACTCACCTAATCGTTGATCGTTGACACTTCATTCATTTTCAAAATCTCGTTGGTCGTTGTGGACGTAGGTTGTTCGTCGTTCCTGAGGCAGCACACATCGCTACGTGTGACACCCCGGGAACGACGAACAACAGCTTACCTGCATCCTCCAGCAACGAGGTGGGAGTGTCGTTAATGCGGCTGGTCACCGCCCCTCCGCTTCTATTGATCGGCCGCTGTGTGACGTCGCTGTTACGGCGCACGAACCTCCCCCTTAACAAAGAGGTTGTTCGCCGCCCACAGCAACGTCGCTAGGAAGGTAAGTACGTGTGACGGATGTTAGTGATATTGTGCGCCATGGGCAGCAATTTGCCCGTGACGCACAAACGACGGGGGCGGGTAAAGCAGCCTTTATAGCAATAATTGGCTTGAAGTACGCAAACTTGACTTATACGCTATATATTGCCAATGAGGTTGCTGTCACTAGTCAGCCAAGACTGTAAGAACTATTAAAAGTTTTCTGTACCAATGAAAAGTCCATGCTTAAAATGTACCTTTCAATTCAGGTGACTTTTCAGAATAAGCTGTCATGTGTGATCATGTCAACATAGGGAATAATGCTTATATTGCCATTATATGACCTGTATCCTGAATTTTTCACCAGTTTTCCTCTTTAAAGGGTCAAGCTTTAGTTTTCAGTAGTTTCTGAACAAGTGGGTTGTAAACCTGCATGTGACGATAATGAAATTACTATTGACAAGTGATCTGTAACCGCAGAAGAAAATCTATTTCAGTCTTTGTGGCTAAAGTGAAAATTTCAAGACTTCAGGGCAGATATTTTTCAGTACAGAACTTCTCATTTGGAAAATAAACATTCTTGAGTAAATTGTTCTGTTAATATGGAAAAATTCTTAGAGAATGTGTCAAATGCTAAATGTTAATTTCATATGGCAACATTTGTCAGATCAAGGCCAAATATTTTTGCCTAAAGTCTATCCTTGCCTAAAGTCTATCCTACAAATTAGAGTAAAGACATCAAATTCTGACCACCTGTTCTACGTGTAAGTACAATACATAGGACACATGTAAGGTCACCTGAGACTGGAAACACTCTTCTACATCCACGTGAATTTAAATAGAAATTCTGTGTACTCTAAATATGCCGTAATACTCAAAGTGCAATATAAATAGTTAGCCAAATAACTGCATGCTATTAAAACACATAGGAATCATTCTGCACAAAGCTTTATGACTCATGACAAATAATCATTCTGACTTGTTGGCTTGAAGTTTTGATTATACTTGTCCTTAAGTAAACTAATGGCCCCAAAGCACCAACGAGCTGTAAAGTAAGTTAGAGGAAAAAAAACAGAACATGGTTATTTTTGTGAATAAATTTACTATAAAAAGTGCGCCATAAAAACATTTTATAGATGCTAGTGGTGTTTTTCAGGCATTCAGAAACAAAAGTGTTTCTTTAAATAAAATTGGTTTAGGAACATTTATTACATTGGATAATCAAGACATAAAAGCCTAAAGCCTGCTTTACACGAGTCGATCTATCGTGCGATAACACGAGCGATCGTACCCACCCCCGTCGTTTTTGCGTCACGGGCAAATTGCTGCCCGTGGCGCGCAAACTCGTTTAACCCCCGTCACACACACTTACCTTCCGGACGACCTCGCTGTGGGTGACGAACGTCCACTTCCAGAAGTGGGAGGGAGGTTCGGTGTCACAGGGACGTCACACAGCTGCCGGCCAGTAGAAGCGGAGGGGCGGAGATGAGCAGGATATAAACATCCCGCCCACTTCCTTCCTTCCATTTAGCCGGCGGGTGCCGTGGGACGCAGGTACGTTGTGTTCATCGTTCCCGTGGTGTCACACGGAGCAAAGTGTGATTCCACGGAAACGATGAACAACCTGCACCCATGAAAATAAACGATATTATGAAAGTTAACGACGAGTACGACTCACGATTTGTGAGCGATACTGCATCGCTCGGAGGTGTCACACGAGACAACGTCATGCACTATGCAGGATGTGCGTCACGAAAACCGTGACCCCGACGACATATCGCACGATATATCGTCTCCTGTAAAGCCCGCATAACTGTCATTTTAGATGATTGCTCATACAAACCGTCATGTACTATATGTGTACATGTGACATAACGCTAGTTCTGACTAGAAATGAGCAAACCCGAGGTTCGGTTTTCAAACCGAATGCCAACTTAAAGAAAAACAGAGCTTGGGTTCTGAGTTCGGATGTTTTATGTGCAAACTTAATTCTCACAAGCATCGTTGTGCTCAGGTACGCTCGGTGCTCAGCCCTGGGGTAAACAACAGCAAGCTTGAATGTAGTGTGAAACAAAAATATTTTTGAAAAAACCCGCCCACCCTCCTTTGGAAGTGATCTGCTTATTGCCAGCTGTATGTGGGCGGAGACTCAAACTGCCAATTAATGATTCCAAGCTTCCAAGTTTGGACCGTTTCGGACCAGTGGAGTTTTGTTTCGTTTGCTGCCAAAGTGTACCAAACTGCCAAAGGTTCACTCATCTCTGTTTCTAACCTTTTAATGCTGAAGTTTTTACTTCTAATTTTCAGTTATCTATGAACCAGTAGGTAGAGACTTGCACTATCATATTTTCCATACTTATTCCTGCTCTCATGCCTCTATGTAGCTCATATTTATAAACAGCAGGGGCATGGAGGACATTGTACAGAAGTACTGAGCAGTGAAGCTGTGACTCCACTTCTTGGGTTGGAAAAACAAAAGCTATAGCAAGCACGGTTTTGTAGGCGCTTGTGCCTAACTCTCATTTTTAAAACAAAATTTACAAAGACATTTTTTAGGGACCATATCACATTTGAAGAGACTTTGAGAGGCCTATATGACAGAAAATATCCAAGAGTGACACCATTCTAAAATCTGCACACCTCAAACTACTTAAATTCACATCCAAGACGTTTATTAACCCATTAAGTGCTTCACAGGAAGCAAAGCAATGTGGAAAGAAAAAATGAAAATGTTAATTTTTCCCACAAAAATGTTACTTTAGCCATAACATTTTGCATTTTCACAAGGGTAATAAGAGAAAATGCACCATGCAATTTGTTGTACAATTTCTTCTGAATACACCCATACCCCCACATGTGATGGAAATCTACTGTTTGAGTGCATGGCAGGGCTCGGAAAGGAAGGAGCACCATTACATTTTTAAATTAGCTGGAAACATTAGTGGATGCCATGCCGCATTTTGAGAGCCCCTGAGGTGCCTAAATAATGGATCTACCCCACAAGTGACCCCATTTTGGAAATTAGACCACTCAGGAAATGTATCTAGATTAATATATATCTATATTTGGTGAGCACCTGGCACCTGGTGCTTCACAGAATTTTATAATGTTGAGCCATGAACACAAAAAAAATAAACGTATTACCACAAAATTGTTATTTCAACCAGATAGCTTTTTTTTTTTAACACAAGAGTAACAGGAAAAAATGCACCATACAATTTATCGTGCATTTTCTTCTGAGTATGCTGACACCTCATATGTGGTGGAAATCAACTGTTTGGGCACATGGCAGGTCTTGGAAGGGAACGAGCATCATTTGATTGCAAAATTGGCTAGAACCATTAGCCATCTCACATTTAGAGAGCCCCTGTTGTGCCGAAACAGTAGAGCTTCCCCACATGTGATCTCATTTTAGAAACTAGACCCCTCAAGGAATTTACCTAGATGGTTGGTGAGCACCTTCAACCTCTAGGTGGTTCACGGTATTTTATAATGTTGAACCGTGAAAATGAAAAAAAATCCACAAAAATGTTGTTTTACCAGACAATATTTATTTTTTGCAAAGGTTGCAGGACATAATGTACCATAAAATTTGTTGTGCAATTTCTTCTGAGTGCAACAGTATCCCACATGTGGTGAAAAACTACTTTTGAGGCTAAGAGCATTAGATTTTGTAGGAATGGTTTGCGGGTAAAATGTCACATTGGCAACGCCCCGGAGAGGCTTAAACAGTGGAGCTCCCCCACAAGTGACTCCATTTTGGAAACCAGAGCCCTCAAGGAATTTATCTTGATGTTTAGTTTGCACTTGGAAACCTCAAATGCTTATTGGAAATTTATAATGTTGGGCCATGAAAATAAAAAAAACATTTTTAACCACAAAAATGTAGCTTTAACCCCAAATTTCCAATATTCACAAGGGGAATAGGTAAAAAAAGCCCATAATGTGTTATACAATTTCTCCTGAATGTGACAATATCCAACATGTGACTATATAGTACTGTTTGGCCGTACCACAGGGCTCAGGAGGGAAGGATTGCAATTTAATTTTAAGAGCACAAATTTTCCTAGAATAGTTTGCACACTCCGTTTGCAGAGCCTTTAAGTGCCAGAACAGAAGAAATCCCTGCAAGTGACCATATTTTTTTAAAATTACACCCCTCTGATAATTCATCTATGGGTATATTGACGATTTAGCCTCTGGAAAATATCCATGGTGTCAAACGCATGTTGCAGAATTAAAAATTTCAAATAAGTCTTTGTTGTGACCAGTACATTGTAGTGCCTGTACATTGTGCCCAGCTCCTTCTTCTGGAAACCTGCACCCCATACATTTAGGCGGGCTCTCCTCACTACAATAATACCAAACATATGGACGCTAACTGTGGTTTAAGCACATTGTGGGGCTCAGAAGTAGAGTTGAGCGCGGTTCGCGGTTCGTGGTTCTCCAGTTCGCGGTTCGAGTGATTTTGGGGGCTGTTCTAGATCGAACTAGAACTTGAGCTTTTTGCTAAAGCTCAATAGTTCTAGTTACGTTCGAGAACGGTTCTAGCAGCAAAAAGCCAAGCAAATTACTAGCTGGCTTTCCGCTGTAATAGTGTAAGTCACTCTGTGACTCACACTATTATGAAATTTCAGCGTATAGTGTGCGGGAACAGCGCATTCAGATCACTGCTGCTGGGATAATGGCGATTGCCATTTTTTTTTTCCTTGTCTTCCTTCCCTAAGCGCGTGCGTGTAGTGGGGCGGGCCAGCATGTCAGCTAATCCCAGACACACACAGCTAAGTGGACTTTTAGCCAGAGAAGCAAGGGCATGTGTGATAGGATGTCCATGTCAAATGTCACTGCATTATAAATACAGGCATCTGCCCGTCTGGACGCCATTATCTGCCTTCTGCGTCTGGGTGTCAGTCACCGCTGGCGTAGCTCCTGTCTCCGATACTGCTGTGTACGCTCTACACACAGCGCTATACATAATAGGGATAGAAGATTCTATTAGCCCTTGTAAGGGCTAATACCAGCAGGCTCAGAGCCATAGGTGACAGTCAGGTCAGTGAAAACAGATTTTAACAGCTACACAAGATAACAGCGTCTGTGTAGCTAAGGTCAGGGATTTCCTCGCTGCATTTCCCCATTAGGAGGGATAGAAAGTGAGGCTTCCTTTCCTCTACCCAGACCCACAACCCTGCCACTGTACCCTGCCCTTTGCACACTCAAGCTCATTGTTACTAAGCCATTATACTAGCAAACACTGAGTAAACTTAGTGGCATCCCAAAAGTGGCTGTTGGACTTCCATTAATGTCCCACTAGTGCAAATCTATTTGCAGCACCTCTGCATTGCACACTCAAACTCATTTTTACTAAGCCATTATACTAGCAAACACTGAGTAAACTTAGTGGCATCCTAAAAGTGGCTGTTGGACTTCCATTAGTGTCCCACTAGTTGCATTGTCAGGGATAATTATTGTTGTTTATTCTGCTGTTAATAAAGCTAGACCACCGCTGAAATCTACACCACCTCTGAATTTTTACTACCACATTTTAAGTGCACAATCTTGTCGCAATTAAAATGAGTGGCAAAATGACAGATGCTGGTGGAAAGGGGAAGAGGCGTGTTGGAAAAGGAAAAAAAGGGTTTGTCCGTGGGCAAGGTGGCAAAGCTCTATTAACATCTGCTAGAGATAGACCATCTTCCAGCAAAAGATGTCTACTACTTACCGTGGACAATCCGATGTGCTCCCTTTTTTTACAGACACGAACAACTGGAACAAAGGTAGATGATGGCCAAAAAAGGAAAATGCTTGAATGGATCTCAAGTGGTTCAACAAGTGCCCTCTCCGCCACCTCAACTACCGCATCCAAAAAACACCAGTCCTCTGAGTTGTAAGCCCAATCACACTTGTTTTCTCCCAGTTCTGAAGTCTCCATCCGCCCTGCACAGTATGGTGGAACTGAGATGGCTGAGTCTGCAGAGCTGTTCAGTCACACTATAGCCTGGGAATCAGAGGTCTGCTCCCAAGCTACAGTGAGTACAGACCAGGAAATGGTCTGCAGTGATGCCCAGAACCTTTGTGACTCTGATTCAGGCCGTGAGGACCATGTTTCTGAGCATAATGTTGACCCTTTTTCACAAACTGTAACACCTGTTGTTATAGACAATGAGGAACATACTGATGACGATGAGATGCAGATACCAGATTGGGATGACAACTTAAATATTCTGTCAGGGCAAGAAGAGGCTCGGTCTGAGGGTGAGGGGAGTGCAAACACAACAATTGATAAGGAAGTTCTAGATCCCACCTACTGTCAACCCACAGTCAGGCACTCAAGGAGGTCAACAGAGGCGGTGGAGGAGGATGCAACCGACGATGAAGTTACCTTGCGCCTTCCTGGACAGAGTCGGAGCACTGGTAGCACGTCTACAACTGCATCCTCAGCCACCACTCTGCCTCTGAGCACTAGTCGGGGTGGATCAGCAGTTCGCATGCCCTCTAAGCCTTGCCTAGCCTGGTCCTTTTTTGACATAGAAAAAGATCGCCCAAATTATGTGATCTGTAAAATTTGTCATGATTCTGTTAGTAGAGGGCAAAACCTCAGCAGTTTGACAACTTCTTCCATGAATCGTCACATGAATAAATATCATATGTCCCAGTGGGAAGCTCACCGTGCTGCAATGCGGCCTAGCGGAGCGAACCATCCACCGCCTTCCCCTTCCAGTGCATCCGCGCGCTCTTCATCTTCTAGGACTGTGGGGACAGCTGTCACACCTGGTTTTCCACGCACAACTTCCACCACTGTAACCGCAACAGGCAGTTTGCTTGGTAGGTCGTCAGTTGGTTTGGAAGGGGAAACAAGTGCGTGTGTACAGCTCTCTCAGACATCGATAGCACCAACGTTGGATGAAGGCAACATCATGTCTACGCCTGCACTTTCCTCACAAACATGCATTTTTCCAGGGACACCCTACTCAACACCGTCTACACACAGCAGCCAGATCTCTGTCCCTCAGATGTGGACAAATAAAAGGCCATTTCCTGCGACCCATGACAAAGCTAAGAGGTGGACTTTATCCCTCTGTAAGCTCTTGGCTACCGAAATGCTGCCTTTCCGCCTTGTGGACACACAGGATTTTAGAGACCTTATGTCTGTCGCTGTGCCCCAGAACCAGATGCCCAATCGCCACTACTTCTCTAAGAAAGGTGTGCCTGCGCTACACCAGCATGTCGCACACAACATCACCGCTTCCTTGAGAAACTCTGTGTGTGAACGGGTGCATTTCACCACCGATACTTGGACCAGTAAGCATGGACAGGGCCGTTACATGTCGCTGACTGGGCACTGGGTAACTATGGTGATAGATGGTGAAGGGTCTGCTGCACAAGTCTTGCCGTCCCCACGACTTGTGTGTCAATCCTCTGTCTGTCCAAGTTCCGCCACTGCTTCTGCCTCCTCCACCTCGTCTGGGTCCTCTACCTCTGCCCCAAGCCTGCCTGGCCAGGCCACCAGTGTTCTAACTGCGCAGAAGGAATCACGCACCCCTCATTACTATGCTGGCAGCAGAGCGCAACGGCATCAGGTGGTCTTTAGCTTGAAATGTCTTGGAAATAAGAGTCACACAGTGGCTGAGTTGTGGGCAGCTCTGGAGACTGAGTTTAATAAATGGTTGTCTCCACTCAACCTGCAGCCTGGTAAGGCCGTGTGCGACAATGGTGCAAACCTGGGTGCGGCCCTTCGCCTGGGCAAGGTGACACACGTGCCTTTTATGGCTCACGTGTTGAACCTTGTTGTCCAGCAATTTTTAACACACTATCCCAGCTTAGATGGCCTTCTGAACAGGGCACGAAAACTGTCTGCTCACTTCCGCCGTTCAACCACCGCTGCTGAGCGACTTGCATCGCTCCAGAAGTCTTTTGGCCTCCTGGTTCATTGCCTTAAATGCGATGTGCCGACACGTTAGAATTCGACTCTCCACATGTTACAGCGACTGTGGCAGCACCGCCGAGCCCTGGTGCAATACGTCATGACGTATAGCCTGGGCCAACGATATGCAGAGGTGGGGAAGATCACCCTGATGGAGTGGTCTCAGATTAAGGACCTTTGCACCCTTCTGCACAGTTTCGACATGGCGACGAATATGTTTAGCTCTGACAATGCCATTTATCAGTATGACAATTCCAGTCATTTACATGCTGGAGCACACGCTAAACACTATACGGAGTCAGGGGGTGGGACAACAGGAAGGGGAGGAACTACAGGAGGATTCATATGCGCAAGAGACAACAACATCACCAAGGTCCAGACATTCATCATCACCAACGCGGCAGGCATGGGACCATGGGGGCCTGGGATCAACAAGGGCGCATGGTAGCAGGCGAAATGTTGAGGAAGGTGCAGGTGGATTTCTTTTCTTGTTTTGCCTTAGGGTATAGACGACGTTCTTCTGGGTCTCCCATGGCTTCGGACCCATGCTCCTCTAATTGACTGGGAGTCCAACAGCATTATTATTTGAGTTCTAAATGTCAGTCCCGATGTCTTCCCTTACCACCTAAGGTCGTTGCGGTTGCATCAACTGATCTCTCTCCCATACCTACACCCTATTTGGATTTCGCTGTTGTGTTCTCCAAACAGGGTGCTGTGGTTCTTCCACCCCATAGGCCATATGACTGCGCCATAGACCTTATCCCAGGTTCGATTCCACCTAAGGGCAGGGTTTACCCCCTGTCAATACCTGAGTCGGAGGCCATGTCGACCTATATAAGAGAGAGTTTAGATAAGGGGTTTGTTCGTAAGTCTGTCTCTCCCGCGGGAGCTGGGAGAAAGAGGGTGATTTGCATCCCTGCATAGATTACAGGGGTCTCAACGCAATCACAATAAAGAACAAATACCCGTTACCTTTAATTTCGGAGCTCTTTGACAGACTGAGGGGAGCTCAGGTTTTTACGAAGTTGGATCTGCGGGGTGCGTATAACTTGGTACGAATTCGAGAGGGTGACGAATGGAAGACCGCTTTTAACACCCGAGACGGTCAGTATGAATACCTCGTCATGCCTTTTGGTTTATGTAATGCACCCGCAGTATTTCAGGACTTCGGAAACGAGGTGTTCAGGGATTTACTGTTATCCTCCGTCGTAGTGTATCTGGACGACATCCTGATTTTTTCTCCCGATCTGGAGACTCATCGTCAGGATGTCGTTTGTGTCCTTTCCCGTTTAAGGGAGCACTCATTGTTTGCTAAACTCGAAAAGTGTGTATTCGAGCAGTCATCCTTGCCTTTTTTGGGTTACATTATCTCACAAGAGGATCTGGCTATGGATCCTGCGAAGCTCTCTGCTGTCCTGGAATGGTCCGAACCTCATTCTTTGAAGGCGATGCAACGCTTCTTAGGATTCAAAAATTATTACCGGCAGTTTATACCCCATTTCTCCACTTTGGTGGCCCCTTTGGTGGCCTGGACTAAGAAAGGTGGTCTACTGAGACATCCCAGGCTTTTGAGGCAGTAAAAAGACACGTTTCAACTGCTCCCGTTCTTCAAAGACCCGATGAGAATAAGCTCTTCCTCTTGGAGGTTGATGCCTCTTCAGTGGGTGCTGGTGCAGTCTTGTATCAAAAGAACGGTGCAGGCAGAAAAAGGCCGTGTTTCTTCTTTGCTAAAACCTTTTCACTGGCAGAGAGAAACTATACCATTGGGGATAGGGAACTGCTCGCCCTGAGATTAGCCTTGGAGGAGTGGCGTCACTTGCTAGAAGGAGCGAAACATCCTTTCCAGGTCTATACAGACTATAAGAATCTGACGTACTTACAAACCGCTCAGCGTCTGAATCCTCGCCAAGCCCGCTGGTCCTTGTTTTTCTCCCACTTTCACTTCTCCATCAACTATCTGTCTGGGAGTAAGAATAACAAGGCAGACGCCCTGTCTCGCTCTATGGTTTCTACCCAGGAAGAGATTGACGAACCTCGTCTTATCCTTCCCTCCAGGGTTTTTCATACGCTCTCCCCTGTGACGTTAGACCAAATCCCACCGGGCAAGACCTTTGTTCCGCCGGATCGACAGAATGATATACTGTCGTGTCGTGGGCCCACACCTCAAAGGTGAGTGGGCATTTTGGTATTAGACGGACACGAGAGTTACTCGAGAGGTGGTATTGGTGGTCACACTTAGCCAGCCGCGTCAAGAGATATGTCGGTTCCTGCTACTCGTGTGCTCGCAACCGTCCGTTACAGCAGAGACCGGCTGGGCTCTTGCATCCTTTACCAGTGCCAGATAGACCATGGGAGGTGGTAGGCATGGACTTTGTGGGTGATCTTCCATGTTCACAGGGACATAGATTTGTGTAGGTTATTACGGACCATTTCTCCCGGATGGTTCATCTCGTATCGTTATCGAGAATCCCATCTTCCAGGGTTCTAGCCAAACTATTCCTCAAGCATGTCTTTAAGCTTCACGGGATGCCAGATCGTATCATTTGTGATAGAGGCCCGCAATTTGCTTCCCGTTTCTGGCGAGATCTTTGTAGCCTTTGTTGCTTGTTGTTTGTTATTTGTTGCTGAGAACCACGGTAACTGGTCCTCCCTCCTACCCTGGGCAGAATTTGCCCTTAACAATTCGCTGGCTGAGGCCACTGGGCAGACACCGTTCGTACTCAATAATGGGCAACAACCTAGGGTACCGGTACCATTTCCCGCTGCTGCACCTCCTCCTCTTGTGGCTGACTGGGCAACTAATGCCAGAGAGGTTTGGGATCGGACTCAAGAGTCGATCCAAGCAGCTAAGGACCGTATGAAGACGGTGTCCGATCGGTTTCGTCGCCCGGCTCCTGTCTTTTCTCCGGGGAACTTTGTGTGGCTCTCTGCAAAACACGTGAAACTTAGAGTGAGCTCTGTCAAATTTGCTCCTCACTTCCTGGGTCCTTATAAGGTTCTTCGACAGGTAAATCCTGTAGTCTACCAATTGAAGTTACCCGTCCATCTTAGGATCCATGACAAATTCCATGTCTCACTGCTAAAGCCGGCTATTTTACCTCCCGCTCGTGAAGTGCACTCTCCTGCCTCTGATTCCTCTCGCTCTAGCTATGAGGTACGAGCCATAGTTGGTTCTAAGATGGTTAGAGGGCGCAGGTTCTTCTTGATAGATTGGGAGGGCTACGGCCCGGAACATCGCTCTTGGGAGCCTGAGGAGGCTGTCCATGCTCCCGACTTAGTTGCTGATTACCTGCGTCGCCGGGAGGGGGGCCCTTGAGGGGGAGGTACTGTTACGGTTGCTGTGGCACTGGAGACTATGTTCGGATTTCTTGCTACTGCACATGTACGAGCACTGGAGACTATGTTCGGATTTCTTGCTACGGCACATGTGCAAGCGCTGGAGACAAAGGCGGGCTTTGAACACTACGACATCGCAGGTGCGATGTCGGTGGAGTCAAATTGAAAATGACATACTTCCGGCATCGCATGCGACATAGTAGTGTGTAAAAGCTCGATGATACGATTAACGAGCGCAAAAGCGTAATCATATCATCGGTGCAGCGTCGGCGTAATCCATAATTACGCTGACGCGATGGTCCGATGTAGTTCCTCGCTCCTGCGGCAGCACACATCGCTGTGTGTGAAGTCGCAGGAGCGAGGAACGTCTCCTACCGGCGTCACCGCGGCTTCCGTAGGATATGCGGAAGGAAGGAGGTGGGCGGGATGTTTACATCCTGCTCATCTCCGCCCCTCCGCTCCTATTGGCCGCCTGCCATGTGACATCGCAGTGACGCCGCACGACCCGCCCCCTTAATAAGGAGGCGGGTCGCCGGTTAGAGCAACGGTCGCAGGACAGGTTAGTCCATGTGAAGCTGCCGTAGCGATAATGTTCGCTATGGCAGCTATCACAAGGATATCGCTGCTGCGAAGGGGGCAGGGACTATCGTGTGCGACATCGCAGCATCGGCTTGCGATGTCGCAACGTGCAAAGCCCGCCTAAGTCCTTTCTTGGAGCCATTGCACATGTGCGGGTGACATCATCGCTGACACGAGGTCACATGTCTCTGACACCTTCTAAGCTGATTGGCCGCTGGTCATGTGCCTGTGACACGTGGTCACATGTCTCTGACACCTTCTATGCCGATTGGTCGCTGTTCATGTGCTTGTGACGCTTTGCTCGGTGATAGGCCAGCGTGACGTCATTCCTGTCGTTCTGGCAGCAGATTGGCTCTGGTGTCCTCCATCTTGGATGAGGCACAAAATCTATATAAGACCCTGACGCACGCCGCCCGGCGCTCAGTCCTCTTTGTTCATGCATGAGAATAGACGCTCTGTGCATGTCCCTCTAGGCATCTCTCTGTCTATGCTAGGTGAGCGCTACCGGCAGGGTAGCGTTCTTATACCTTACAGCTTCGGCTGCGGTCCGTATCCTTACATCTTAGTGGAGCGGACATAGGCAGGTGCCTGAGGCACATTGTCCGGCTGGGCCTTGTGATTCTACTCATAGGTGGACGTTGCCGCTAGGGTAATGTTCCTTTTACTGCGTCTGGCAGTTGTTCGTATCCTCACACACTAGGGGAGCGAACATAGGTAGGAGCTTTGTGCAGCTTATGCTGCTGTCCGTCTCTTTTGCACCACTAGTGGAGCGGACCCAGGCAGGTGCCATATCTAGTGGTTCGTGTCCTCGCACACTAGTGGAGCGAACGCAGGTAGGAGCTTTGTGCGGCTTACGCTGCTGTCCGTCTCCTGGCACCACTAGAGGAACGGACCTAGGTAGGTGCCATTTCACACTCACTGCTTTTGTCTCTGTGACCATTAACAGAGATCATACCACACACCCTCCAAGTAAGGGAGGAATTGCTTTATTTCCTAATTATATTCCTCTGTGAGTTTAACAGAGGTATTGCACTCTGCACTTGTGCTATTACTATTTACAGTGGCACACTTATATACCCCTTATCCTCTGCCATAGTCTGCAGTAGAGTCTTTGCACGGTGGACCCTGACTGTCTGATATTCCTTTGGGTTTTTATTATCAGACAGCCCCCCGTAACAAGTGCCTTCTTGCTGCACTACCTCCAACATGACCCTCGTATTGTCAAAATTAGAAGTGATGATGACTACTGGCTTGCCACACTATTAGATCCCCGGTACAAGTCCAAATTTTGTGACATAATTCCAGCCATAGAAAGGGACGCATGTATGCAGGAGTATCAGCAGAAGCTGTTACTCGATCTTAGCTCGGCTTTTCCACCAAACAACCGTGCAGGTGCAGGGAGTGAATCTCCCAGTTGTAACTTGACAAACATGGGACGGTCTCGTCATCTTCGAAAGTCTACCCGTACCAGTAGCACCGTATCTGGTGCTGGTAACAGCAATTTTATTGAATCTTTTCATAATTTTTTTAGACCCTCCTTTGCAAGGCCACCAGAGACAACAAGTCTGACACATAGTCAACGGCTGGAGAGGATGATACAGGAGTATCTCCAAATGAACATCGATGCCATGACTTTGCAAATGGAGACTTGCTCATTTTGGGCTTCAAATCTTGAAAAATGGCCAGAGCTCTCCACTTACGCCTTGGAGATTTTGTCGTGTCCAGCTGCCAGCATTGTCTCTGAACGTGTCTTCAGTGCTGCTGGGTGTGTGCTGACAGATAAGCGCACGCGTCTGTCCAGTGACAATGTGGACAGACTAACGTTCATCAAAATGAACAAGTCATGGATCCACAAGGAATTTACTACCCCTGTGTCATCCTGGGGAAAGTAAATGCTTGTGGATTTGGAATGTGCTAGATGCAAATTTACCTGTAAAGTATACAACTGGGGCACAACTGCTGCTACTGAAGGGGTGGGTGTCTGTGTGGCACAATTTTTGGAAAAAAGGGAGACTCTTCTTGGAGTAACCCTTGCTGTGTTTTTTAAAAGGAGCCAAGATGAACAGAGCTGGGATCAGGAAAGACTTAGCTACCTACCCCGGTGTCATCCTGGGGACGGTTAAGGATAACGTATTTTTGAATGTGCTTGATGCAAATCTACCTGTGAAGTTTACAACTAGGGCACAAGTGCTGCCACTGATGGGGTGTGTGTGTGGCCCAATTTTTGGAAAAAAGGGAGACTCCGCTTGGAGTAACCCTTGCTTGTTGTGTTTTTTAAAATGATCCAAGATGAACAGATCTGGGATCAGCAAAGACTTTGCCACCTACCCCGGTGCCATCCTGGGGACGGTGAAGGATGGCGTATTTTTGAATGTGCTTGATGCAAATCTACCTGTGAAGTGTACAACTGGGGCACAAGTGCTGCCACTGAAGGGGTGGGTGTGTGTGGAGCCCAATTTTTGGAAAAAAGGGAGACTCCGCTTGGAGTAACCCTTGCTTGCTGTGCTTTTTAAAAGGAGCCAAGATGAACAAGTCATGGTTCAGCAAAGACTTAGCTAACTACCCCGGTGTCATCCTGGGGACGGTTAAGGATGGCGTGTTTTTGAATGTACTTGATGCAAATCTACCTGAGAAGTGTACAACTGGGGCACAAGTGCTGCCACTGAAGGGGTGGGTGTGTGTGTGGCCCAATTTTTGGAAAAAAGGGAGACTCTGCTTGGAGTAACCCTAGCTTACATTGTTTTTAAAAATGATCCAAGATGAACAGAGCTGGGATCAGGAAAGACTTAGCTACCTACCCTGGTGTCATCCTGGGGACGGTTAAGTATGGCGTGTTTTTGAATGTACTTGATGCAAATCTACCTGTGAAGTGTACAACTGGGGCACAAGTGCTGCCACTGAAGGGGTGGGTGTGTGTGCGGCCCAATTTTTGGAAAAAAGGGAAACTTGGAGTCACCTTGCGGTGTTTTACATGATTTTAGAAGGGCGTGCCATGCCTATATCTGTGTCTCCTCCTCTTTTTGCTTGTCGAGCTCTTTTGTTTTCGCATGAGTATATGTCCTTGACACTTTCCCATTTGTTTGTGTTGTGTTGTGAGTTGTTTGTCACCTTTTGGACACCTTTGAGGGTGTTTTCTAGGTGTTTTTATGTGTTTGTGATTGCCTGTCATTGTTTCCTATGCGGTTCGAGTGGTTCCCCGAACCAGTTCGCCGAACCGAACGAAACCTCCATTCGGCGAACCGAACTCGAACCGAACCGCTACCGGTTCTCTCATCTCTACCCAGAAGAAAAAGGGGCATTTGGATTTTAGAGTGCAGATTTTGCTAGAAATCTTTTTTAAGGGGGAGATCCATAGCCTTTTTCCAGATGCTTTGTGCTACCGGTAATGTGAAGCCCTCTATATTTCCGTTATTAACCGATGACAGAGCTGAGGGGGGACTTGTGTTTATGTGGAATGAGTTGAGTGCTATTTGGTGGCAATTTGGAGTACAGAACATTTGGGATCAATTCACATTTGTCATGGGCTCTATGCTGAGTACTTATATCTGGGTTTCCATCTACATCTCCAAAATACATGATTTAGGTGAATCATGCAATGGATCTATTTGCTAATGAGGCAGCAGAGTTAGTTCGGACTCTGAATGGCCTCTGTTCAGCGGTATCCATCTTTTCAAAGGTGAACAAAACTGTTGATGATTTTTGTGATCACATAAAAAGATGGACACCGCCAGACCACAGGCCAGACTACCTCCTTACAGTGACTTTTCCATTGAAAATTTTGTAAACATCACATTTTTCAGAGATTTAGGGTTTGTGCCACGATCCGCACATGCTGTGTCCTGGATGCAGTGTGTTTTCTCATGTGGAGAAGCAAGTTTTCTCCACAGGAGACCACAGCCGCCCATGCCCACATTCAGGATTTGCAGTGCTGTGGGACTTTCACTCTGTTTTCCCCATGGAGAAGACTTGCATCTTCGCGAACATTAATTGACATGCTGCAGTTAGAGAAGAAAATAAGTAAAGTAGCATGGGATTTCTATAAATCCATCCACTGTTCTTGCACTGTACAATGCAGCATTTAAGAAACAGCAAAAATACGCTGCATATAAAACACTGCTATTCGAGAGGGCACGCACCCTTACATGTAATCCCGGTGCAAGTGTCGCTGGCGTTGGGTGTGCTGCTCGACCGCTCTTGCGGCTCAGGTCCGGCTGCTGCTGCTGCTGCTCGGTGGCTCGAGCAGTGGGCCGGATCCGGGGACTCGAGCGGCGCTCCTCGCCCGTGAGTGAAAAGGGGATGGTTTGGTTTGGGGATGTTGTCCGTGACGCCACCCACGGTGTGTGGTGAGGTTGGGGCACCACAGCTGCTCTGTACGGGGATCCCGGGAGCGATGACAGGGAGCAGCTGGGATGTTTCTCTCCCCTCCGTGGGTAGGGGGATTTTGGTAGTCCCGGGGCCCGGAGTTGTTGACTGTAAGGTGGATTGCGGGGCTTGGCCAGGTGCAGGGTCGCAGGGGAGCGCAGTGCCAGACGGCACAGTGGTACTTACTCAGCCAGTAACGGACACGGAGTCTCTGGTAAAACAAACGGCTGGATGGACGAGTCCCACAGACGGCTGCGACGATCACTCCCGGTAGGTTGGCGGTAACTGTCTCTCCCTGCACCGGTGTTATGTTCTCAGCCCCGATGGCTTCCCACCGGTAACCCGCTCCCCAGCGGTATATTTGCCGGAGGAGCCCTTTTGCCCGCAGGCGCTGGGCCTGGGAACTCTAGCTGTGGCTGTATTTCCCTTCACGATTGAGTGGTTGCCTTTAGTCGGGTCTTTGCTGCTGGGAAACCCCGGAGGTTCCCGTCGCTGATGGATTTTACCGGTTTAACGGCGACTCCAAGCCTGGTCGGGGTCCATAGGCCCTGCCGAATGGTGCTGGCCTCTCTTCGCTCCCTGATCCGGTACCGGCGGGCCACCGACCGTCCCCAGTACTTACGGTTGTGCGTCAATCGGCCTCGCCTGCAGACGTTCACCACAGTCTGCCAACCGTGCTGTTTCTGTGCCCGGGCCACGTACCCGGACACGGTCAGTCTGCTCCTTTACCACTTCCTCCACTCTCCAAACTCTAACTCTCACTCTAACTGCCACTTTTCCCGCCTCCAGGACTGTGAACTCCTCGGTGGGAGGAGCCAACCGCCTGGCTCCACCCCACCTGGTGTGGACATCAGCCCCTGGAGGGAGGCAACAAGGATTTTGTGTGTGCGACTGATGTGCCTAACCGGGGTGTAGGGTGTGTTGTTGCAGTACCTGTGACGTCCTGGTTTGTCCAGGGCGCCACACTAGCGCTCAATGTGGAGCGCAGGATCAATATGATCCACGCCATACTGCAAACTTTTAGAGGCAGAATGAACAAATCAGTAGCAGTTGAAGAATTGGCTTAAAATATATATATTTTTTATGCTGTTCAACATGCGTTATATGTGATTAAGCGATTTTAATCCTCAGGTCAGTACGATTACAGCGATACCAGGGTTATATAGTTTTTTTAGGTTTGGCGACTATCACACTATTTTATTTCAAAATAAAGGTTTTTTGCATCACTTCATTTTGAAGGCTATAGATTTTTTTTATTTTTCTGCTGACAGAATCATGTGAGAGCTTTCTTTTAGCGGGATGAGTTGGAGTTTTTATTTGTACCATTTGGAGCCACATAATATTTTTTGATAGCTTTCTATTCCACTTTTTGTAAGGCAGAAGCAAGAAGAAAAAGCAGCTCAGGAATAGTTTATTTTCTTCTTTACAGAACAACATGATGTTTATAGCTGTACCATTTTTATTTATATCTGACTTTTATATTTTCATTTTATTCCACTTTTTTTGTCAGCTGTGTGATGAAAAAACATAGTTTTTGCTATAAAGATGTATGAATCCAGCGCAGACTTATATTGAATAAAAAAGTTTTTTCTTTCTTTATTGGAATAATAGAATGAATAAAAAATCCAGGGACATGCAAAAGTAAATTCTAGCCCCAGTTCATGCTCTGAACTGGGGCTAGAATTTACTTTTGCATGTCCCTGGATTTTATTATTCCAATAAAGAAAGAAAAAACTTTTTTATTCAATATAAGTCTGTGCTGGATTCATACATCTTTATTGCTATTGCTTGGTATTCCTAACTATCCGTGTGCTGGATCTCCACTACGGGACTGCAATATTGGTGAGCTGAACAATTTATTCTGTTTCTATAGTTTTTCCTACTTTTTTACAGTGTTCACTGAAGGGATTAATTAGTGTGAGTTTTATAGATCGGGTTGTTATGCAGCGATACCAAATATGTGTACTTTTTTGTTTTGGGGGGGTTATTTTAACACAAATATACCTATTTGTTGAAATATTTTTTTATTTTTTTTGTTCTTTATTTTCTGTGCGGCGGGTTTCAATATTTTTACTTTTTTTTTACTTTTTTACTTAGTCCCTTTATGGAACATTACATTTCAGTACTCTGATTGAAGCTGAAATGTTCTGCAGGGCTCAATCACTGCAGAACATCACAGCTGTTAGAGCTGCCCTGAGTAAGCCTGAGGCATCATGCTGCAGGCATCACTCAGGCTTTCCATAGTCAGGTACCCAGAGGTCTTCATGACAACCTTGCTTATCCATGACAATGATCGGGCCTTCATGATTATATTGTAGGGGTACCAAATGGAGGGAAGAAGGAGCACGATCCCTTTTCCAATACCCTAAGTTCTGCGATCGATATCAGTTGCAGCATTTAGGAGGTTAAACAGCCAGGAATGGAACAGGCACCATCCCTGGCTGTGAGAGCTGGCGCTCAGCTGTTGGGTAAGCCGAGTACCTGGCGGTGATCGTGGGGGCACAGGTAAGTCCTTGATCAGTAAATACTAGAGTTGAGCGCGGTTCGCGGTTCGAGGTTCTCCATTTCGCGGTTCGAGTGATTTTGGGGGCTGTTCTACATTGAACTAGAACTCGAGCTTTTTGCTAAAGCTCGATAGTTCTAGTTACATTCGAGAATGGTTCTAGCAGCAAAAAGACAAGCTAATTACTAGCTGGCTTTCCGCTGTAATAGTGTAAGTCACTCTGTGACTCACACTATTATGAAATTACAGCGTATAGTGTGCGGGAACAGCGCATGCAGATCACTGCTGTTTGGATAATGGCGATCGCCATTTTTTTTTTTTTCCTTGTCTTCCTTCCTTAAGCGCGTGCGTGTAGTGGGACGGGCCAGCATGTCAGCCAATCCCAGACACACACACAGCTAAGTGGACTTTTAGCCAGAAAAGCAACGGCATGTGTGATAGGATGTCCATGTCACATGTCCCTGCATTATAAAAATGGACATTTTCCTCCAGCACGCCATTATCTTCCTTCTGCGTCTGGGTGTCAGTCACTGCTGGCGTAGCTCCTGTCTCCGATACTGCTGTATACGTTCTATACACAGTGCTATACAGAATAGGGATAGAAGTTTCTATTAATCCTTGTAAGGGCTAATACCAGCAGGGTCAGAGCCATAGGTGACAGTCAGGTCCGTGAAAACAGATTTTAACAGCTACACAAGATGACAGCGTCTGTGTAGCTAAGGTCAGGGATTTCCTCGCTGCATTTCCCCATTAGGAGGGATAGAAAGGGAGGCTTCCTTTCCTCTACCCAGACCCACAACCCTGCCACTGTACCCTCCTGCCCTTTGCACACTCAAGCTCATTGTTACTAAGCCATTATACTAGCAAACAATGAGTAAACTTAGTGGCATCCTAAAAGTGGCTGTTGGACTTCCATTAGTGTCCCACTAGTACAAATCTATGTACAGCACCTCTGCATTGCACATTCAAACTCATTGTTACTAAGCTATTATACTAGCAAATACTGAGGAAACTTAGTGGCATCCTAAAAGTGGCTTTTGGACTTCCATTAGTGTCTCACTAGTGCAAATCTATGTGCAGCACCACTGCATTGCACACTCAAACTCATTGTTACTGTTACGTCCGGGTGGTGGAAACTCTGGACCGTACACCGGTTTTCCCTGAGGAGGCAGCCAGGCTGGTCACCCCGCCAGAGGGTCTTGATGCACGGCAGCCGAAGCACTATCGGTAGTCAGACAGTCCGTAGGAGAGCTGGAAAGGTGGACATTGCTGAACACACGGAGTCCTGGACGGTAGTCCGGGTGACGAGGCTCAGGGTCCAAGGCCGGGTTGAAGGGTCAGGCGGGATCCGGAACCTGCTGAGCGATGGAACGGGTCACCCAACGGAGCCAGGGACTGGAGACTGGCGGAGTTGCAGAGGTGGTGGAACATCCGCCGAAGTCACCGTCGGGGTACTGTAATGGACGTGGTTCGGAGCGACTGGCGTGGCAGGACAGGCTCTACGAGACAGTACAGGGTTAATACAGAGCAAAGCAATATGAGGACCTGAACTCCTAGTCTACCAAACACGTAGAACAGGCCCCGCCCACCAGGAAGGAGAATCCTAATATACCCTGTACCTGTCTATGCAATTTCCTGTTTCTAGGTGCTGGCCCTTTAAGAAAGGGTCAATGACCGTGCGCGCGCCCTAATGCGCATGTGCGAGGCCCGTGTACCAGAAGCCAGTCCAGGGAGCGGTGCAGAGGAAGCAGGAGTGCCCGGCTGAGTGTCCCACGTCGCAGAGGAGCGCCGGGAGCGGGGAGCTGGACGCATGGAGGGCGCCGGTGAGAAAGAGGAGGCCGGGACCGGAGTGGTGAGCAGGGGACGCCGCCGGGGAGCGGGCCATGGGGACCGGAGAGCGGGGCACAGGTACCGGGAAGTGTTACGAGGGGGACCCGGGGAAGCGTGCCAAGATGGGAAATGGACTGCTTCCGCCTGTCAAGGTCCACTGTGCGGTGTAAGGGACCGCCGCTATGGTGGGTGAAGAGTGAGCGGGTTGCTACTAGCGATCGTCTGGAATGTCACAGACGATCTATGTACACCGATCTGCCCTAACCCGTGAGGGTTCTATGGCACAGATCTCACGGCTCGGTGTACCTGTTGCACGGGGAAGCACAGAGGTGCCCACGCACGTGTGCCAGTGGAAGTCACGAGAATATGGCACGAGGGTAGCACAGAGGTGCCCACGCACGTGTGCTTTCAATAACCAGGTGAGTCCAATGGAGACTTGAGGAGCTCACCTGGGACAGGAACACGGCCTGTTGACGGGGGTACTGCCGGAGCAGCAAGGCAGGAACACAGCCTGCAAACGAGGTACTGCCGGAGCAGCAAGGGCCAAGCCCACAAGAGACGATAATGCCTGAGCAGTGGCGTGGCAGCACGCTGCCAGACATCCAAACATAGAAGGACGGTCGCGCGCCGCCATGATGGCAGGGGGAGCTTTTAAGGAGGTGCAGCTCCACCCGAGGGCGGGCGCGAGGCGGAGATGACGGACTTGACCCAATCAGGGTCCACGACGTCCCAGCCTGGCCAATCAGGATTCACCACATCACCAGCCTTGTCATCAAGCCGTGTGACGTCAGTGAGCGAATCAGGACCCACCACGCATTGCACATGCTCACTCTCCTGCCTCTGGGAAATAGAGGCGGGATCCTCGGTCTCACAATGTGGAGAGATAACGGGAATCTCACTGCTTCCCTGAGCAGTAAACCTCTGCACATTGCGCAGCCTCGCAGACCTTCGGGGCCGCTGAGCAGGAGAGTCTGCGGCAGGCCAGGAATGGGAGACCGCTTCACTCCTTGTAACAGGAGAACCACTAGGTGTCACCCTTCTGCTGCCTCTCTGAGAAGGTATCTCCTGCACACTGCGCAGTCTGGCAGACCTTTGGCGCTGCTGAGCAGGAGTGCTCGTGGCAGGCAAGGAATGGGAGACTGCCTCAGTCCTTGCCTCAGGAGAGCCACAAGATGTAACATTACCCCCCCCGTCTAGGCCCCCCCCCCGTCCGTGCTCGAAGGCTGCTATCAAACCCGGGGCGCGGATATGATCCTCCAACTCCCAGGATCTATGCTCCGGACCACGGCCGGCCCACTCCACGAGGTAGTACCTCTTGCCCTGTATGACTTTTGTCTCCACAAGTTTTGCCACCTCAGGGTCGTCGGACGGGGAGTCGGTTTGAGCCGGCAGGGACCCCGAGAATTTATTAAGTCGTACGGGTTTCAGGAGGGACACGTGAAAGGTGTTGGCTATAGCCCAGCGTGGAGGGAGCTGGAGTCGATATGCCACTGGGTTTACCTGCTGTAGTACTTTAAAACGGACCCAGATACCTAGGGGCGAATTTGGCTGCCTGTACCCGTAGGTTAACATTCTTAGAGGACAGCCATACTAGGTCACCAGGGGCGAAGGATGGTGCAGGGCGGCGGCGAACATCAGCCGTTGTCACCATCCGGTCTTTAGCCCTTTTAAGAGCCTCTTGGGTGTCATCCCAGATCTCCCGGGCCTTGGTCGCCCAATCCTCCACTCTAGTATCGAGTGACGTAATGGGCATCGGAACCGGGATTCTGGGATGTTGTCCGTTATTGAGTAGGAACGGAGTCTGGCCAGAGGATTCATGGACCGAATTGTTAATGGCAAATTCGGCCCAAGGAAGGAGGTTAGCCCAGTTGTCGTGGTGCACGGATATAAAATGGCGGAGGTAAGTTACCAAGGTCTGATTAGTCCTCTCCACTAGTCCATTGGTCTCGGGATGGTATGCGGAGGAGATGTTCAGCTCTATCTGCAGGAGCTTAAAGAGCTCTCTCCAGAAGCGAGACGCGAACTGGGGACCCCGGTCGCTCACCACCTTGTCAGGCATGCCATGCAACCTAAATACATGCCGAATGAACAAGGTGGCGAGAGCACGTGACGTCGGGAGTCGTGGGAGAGGCACCAAGTGGACCATTTTAGAGAAGTGGTCCGTGATGACCCATACGACCCTGTGCCCTGCTGACTTGGGCAGATCTCCCAGGAAGTCCAGCCCCACCACTTCCCAGGGACGATCCGGCACTGGCAGTGGGTGAAGAAGACCTGCCGGTCTCTGCCGGGACGGCTTATTCCGAGCACACGACATACAGGCTCCCACATATTCCTGTATGTCCTGGGGTAGTCTCGGCCACCAATAATGCCTGGTCACCAGGTCTCTGGTCCTTTTGACCCCGAAGTGACCCCCGACCTTGGAGGCATGGGCCCACGATAGCACCTCGTTCCGTAGTTCAGGGGGAACGAGGGTTTTGCCAGGTGGCACCTGGTCCAAAGAAGTGGGAGTGACCATCCTCAAGCTGTCCGGGGGTAGTATGAGACGAGGCTCCTCCTCGTCCTCCTCCAACACAACCATACAACGTGACAAGGCATTGGCCCGTACGTTCTTCTCACCGGCCAGGTGGCGGATAATAAAGCGGAACCGGGAGAAGAATAAAGACCAACGGGCCTGCCTTGGGTTCAGGCGTTGTGCTGTCTGGAGGTATGTGAGGTTTTTGTGGTCAGAAAAAACCTCAAATGGATGCTTCGCACCCTCCAGGAGATGCCGCCATTCCTGGAATGCTAGTTTCATCGCCAGTAACTCCCTATCCCCTA
This sequence comes from Anomaloglossus baeobatrachus, assembly GCF_048569485.1. Classification (NCBI taxonomy): domain Eukaryota; kingdom Metazoa; phylum Chordata; class Amphibia; order Anura; family Aromobatidae; genus Anomaloglossus; species Anomaloglossus baeobatrachus. Next base: position 145,053,981 of record NC_134362.1, on the reverse strand, counting down.
TGGAGTAGTTCCTCTCGGCCGGAGAAAAGGTCTTGGAGAAAAAGAAACACGGATGTTTCCTTCCTCGTTCGTTTTTCTGGTACAGGACTGCACCTGCACCGACCGAAGAGGCGTCTACCTCCAGTAGGAAGGGTTTGGAGATGTCTGGACGATGAAGGATGGGAGCTCTGGAGAAGTGAGTTTTGAGAGTGTGAAATGCCTCTACCGTTTCCCGTGTCCATGCTTTGGGATTAGCGCCCTTGCGGGTAAGGGCAATGATGGGTGCTGCCACCGTCGAGAAGTTGGGAATGAACTGGCGATAATAATTGATAAACCCCAAGAATCGCTGGATCGCCTTCAGCGAGCGGGGCTCAGGCCAGTTCATCACTGTCTCCAACTTCCCCGGATCCATTGCTAACCCCTGACTGGACACTATGTACCCCAGGAACGGCAAGGATTCCTGTTCAAAAACGCACTTTTCCAGCTTAGCATATAACGAATGGGTGCGGAGCCTCTTAAGTACTCGGATGACATCCCTCCGATGGGTGGTAAGATCGGGGGAGAAGATAAGAATGTCATCCAGGTATGCAACCACGGAAAGATACAAATCCCGGAAAATGTCATTCACAAAGTCTTGAAATACGGTGGGGGCATTGCAGAGTCCGAAGGGCATTACTAGATACTCGTAGTGACCGTCCCTGGTGTTAAAGGCGGTCTTCCACTCATCGCCCTTTCGGACTCGCACTAGATTATACGCCCCGCGTAGATCCAGCTTTGTGAAGACCTTTGCCCCGCGGAATCGATCAAATAGCTCAGTAATGAGGGGCAAAGGGTATTTGTTTTTGATTGTGATTGCATTTAATCCCCTGTAATCGATACAGGGGTGCAGATCCCCTTCCTTCTTCTGCACAAAAAAGAACCCTGCACCAGCCGGTGAAATAGACTTGCGAATGAACCCCTTCGCCAGGCTGTCCTGAATATATTTGGACATAGCCTCCGTCTCTGGAGCAGAGAGTGGATACACTCTGCCCCTAGGGGGCTCGGAGCCTGGCTTCAGGTCTATTCGGCAATCATATGGCCGGTGGGGAGGAAGAGTATCTGCGGCCCTTTTGGAAAAGACATCCCTGTAGGCCTCATAAGGTGTCGGTAAACCCGGCCCCTCAGTATTCCCTGAGGACCCAACCGACCTAATGGTAGCGGGTGGTTCGGTAGTCACGAGGTGCTCTCTACAGGATCCTGCCCAGGATGAGATCTCCCCTGTTGCCCAGTTGAGTATAGGAGCATGCTGTCTCAACCAGGGAAGGCCCAGTAGGATCTCATCCGTCCCCCCTGGAAGCACCAGGAAGGACACCTGCTCATGGTGTCCCGGTGGTACATCCATCCTGAGAGGGATGGTGATCTGGGTGATAGGATCGAGTAGTATGGACCCGTCGACTACCCGGACCCTGAGTGGCTTGGGCAACAGAACCAGGGGAACTGAGTATCGGGTTGCCAGGGAGGTCGAGATGAAATTGCCTTCAGCGCCTGAGTCCAAGCAAGCCAGGGCAGAGAAGAGAGTAGTGCCGAACTGCAACTGGGCGCTGATAGTCAACCTAGAGGGAGAAGTAGCGTCTAGAGTCCCCCCTCTGATAGAAACTAGACGCTGTCTTTTCCCGACGGTTTGGGACATAGGGTAGCTATGTGTCCCCTCTGCCCACAGGAAAAGCAGATGACACAAGACCGAGAACCTGGGGCAGAGGAGACCACCTTGGACACCTCCATTGACTCCACGGAGTCGCCTACAGGACTGGCTGGGGGACCT